>NC_140165.1:131710780-131713780 GCF_963971535.1 Notolepis coatsorum | reverse complement strand
TGAGGGAAGGGAGGGCTGGTATTTTTGGCTGGTAAAAAATCTGCCCGGCTGGTAGTTGCCACCTTGGCTCGGCATTCAATACCATAGTCCCCTCCAAACTCATAGCCAAGCTCAGGGACCTGGGCTTGAACTATGACCTCTGCCAGTGGGTTTTGGACTTCCTGACGGGCAGATCCCAGGTGGTGAAAGCAGGCAACTGCACCTCCTCATCCATCACCCTCAACATAGGGGCCCCCCAGGGCTGTGTTCTGAGTCCCCTCCTCAACTCCCTGTACACACACGACTGTGTGGCTCAGCGGAGTAGCAACACAATCATCAAATTTGCTGACGACACAGTGGTGGTGGGCCTGATCTCTGCCAACGACGAGAGGGCCTATCTGGAAGAGGTCAAGGTCCTGGCGGGATGGTGCCAGGAAAACAGCCTCTCCCTGAACGGCAGCAAAACAAAGGAGATGATTGTGGACTTCAGGAGGTCGGGGGTCAAGGACTACAGCCCCCTCAGCATCGACGGGGCACCGGCTGAGAGAGTGAACAGCTTTAAGTACCTCGGAGCCTACATATCCGAGGACTTGACATGGACCACACACATTGACAGTGTTGTGAAGAAGGCACGACAACGCCTCTACTTCCTCAGGCGCCTAAGGAAGTTCTAAGTCAGTCAGAAGATCCTTAAGAACTTCTACTCATGTACAATAGAGAGCATCACGGTGGTGTAGTGGTTAACACTGTCGCCTCACAGCAAGAAGGTCCAGGGTTCGATTCCCGCTTGGGGACCAGGTTTCCATGATGCCAGGTACCCAGGTGGGGTATCTCCCAGGCCTTTCTGTGTGGAGTTTGCATGTTCTCCCCGTGCTCGCAAGGGTTTCCCCCCCGATAAGATAAACCCAATGGAAAAACATGCACAACAACAGATCGCTAACACTGTGGCGTCCTTGACGAAGACGGACAGGAGCACTTGGATTGGTCCCCTGGCGCGGCTCACGTTGACGCCTGTCTGCTCCCGGCTGCCCTTGGGGGGAAGGACGACGGGATGGGTTAATCGCAGAGACGAATCGCATCAGCGATCCTACAGACAATGCATGCGTGTGTGTTCCGGTGTGTGTGTGTGTGTTGTGGATAATAGCCAATGCCAATTAAAGACCTCTGAGCAGGTCCTGCATTATTATATCCTGACTGGCAACATCACCTCCTGGTTTGGGAATAGCACTGCACAAGACCGAAGCAGACTACAAAGAGTGACACGTTCAGCCGAACGCACAATTGGAGGGGGGCTCCCCACCCTCCAGAACATTTATAACAAGCGGTGCAGGGGCAAGGCTAAGAGAATCATTAAAGACTCCAGTCACCCGAACAACTGCCTCTTTGAACTGCTGCGGTCAGGCAAGCGATACCGGAGTCTCAAGGCGAGCACAGAAAGACTCAGAAGAAGCTTCTATCCCCAGGCCATCAGGCTGCTCAACGAACAATGAACACTACACAACAACCATCAAACGCACACAGCACACACATCCTCCCCACACTTTATAGCACACACTCACTTTAAACAAACACACTGTAGCACCCACTCCCCACACTTTATATTTATTGATAAAGGATTGCACTACAACTCGTACACCTTACTGTAAATTGTACCTAAATTGTACCTCATCCCATTTCTGCTTTGCACTATATAGTATTGTATATTAGTACACTGCATAGTATTGTATATTATATGGTAACTCAGTTACGTCTATTCTGCATCGAACATTGTACATATGTCTATACTGAACACTGTGACCTCATTTTCTACTTCTAATTTACATGCTATACTATGTTATTTGATACTATCTGTCTAGCACAGTCTCTGGAGCATAACAGTAAGAAGCATTTTGTATGAAAGTATTCTGTACTTCTGTATGACAACTATTAAAGAAACTTGAAACTTGAAACTTGAAACTCTCTGGATATAAAATGTATTTTACCAAATCAAATGCTTGTCTCCTACACTTATCCAGTAGACCTAGTCTAAATAACCCAGGAGGATTTGAATGCCTTGGGATCAATGTGACACCAAAACCTTCAAAATCTGTTTATGGAAAATTATATCCCCCCTCATTGATATAATCCGCTGGTCCACTTTACCAATCTCGTTGTTGAATCCCCAGGTTCAGTTATCTGTTTCAGATGTTACCTTGCCTCTTTTTTCAAACAGATCAACACATTTCTATCACATTAAAAATACATAAATAAATAAAGAATAAAGTTGGCTCTGCCAGTCTCCAGTTGTACAATTGGTCTGTGCAGATATGCAACTTGGTGTCATGGATATTGGACAGACGGGAATCCCTTTGGATTCAGGTTGAATCAAGGGGAGGTAGAGCAGTCGTCTGGTAATCCAGAGGTTCCAGGTTCGATTCCCGCTCCTCCCGGGCAGCGTGTCGAAGAAGTGTCCAACAGAACCCTGTGGACACACAATATTAAGGCTGAGACCACTTATCGATATATCGATAATTATCGATAACTGCGTGATATCGATAAGTGGCGTCACATATCGATATATTTGCATATGTAAAAAAAAAAATATATATTTTTTTTAAATACTTTATACTATACTAAAATACTAGGTCTTGTGGCATGTTTTAGTTAAAACATCCCCATTTCATGTAAATTCAGTTGAATTGCAACTCTGCACCGTGCGTTCAACACGCAGCGCACTCCTCCATCACATCCAGAGACCAGACTGTAACATGAGGAGGATCACTGTGGTGGTTTTGAACGGGGAAATCTGTAACACTAAAGATGGCGGCAACTACAAAGAATTGCTGCAAAATAAACATACATTTTGTTGTTTAAATAATAATATATATATTTATTTTTTATACTAATAAAAATATCGATATATTTATCGATAATTTGGTCCCGATTGATCGATTCTTCCAATTGGCATATCGTCTCAGCCTTACACAATATCAATAGGAAAGAGAGGATATTGATAAACTCGTGGCGGTCGTGGCAATTGCC
>NC_140165.1:131700780-131705780 GCF_963971535.1 Notolepis coatsorum | reverse complement strand
CCATCGGCACCGGTGATCACTTTGCTTACGCGGCCAGCCGGCCACATAGCTCTGGGTAGTGACTGGTCGATAATCATGACGACTGTTCCTTCTGTCAAATTGTCTCTCTCTTTTACCCACTTCTGGCGGGTCTGTAGAGACGGTAGGTAGTGGAGTAGGAAGCTGCTCCAAAACTTGTCAGCTAGTACTTGACTGTACCTCCACATTCTTCGGCCGTTCGCTTCTTCAGGCCTGTACATTGTCTGGGGTAGCGCGGGGTCCAGCCGCCCCATTAAGAGTGTGTTGGGGGTGACTGGGTCGACATCTGCTACATCACTGGAGACGTAACCGAGGGGTTTTGAGTTCAATACTCCCTCGATCTCCGTGAGGACTGTCATTAGGACTTCCTCCGCCACAGTCTGGGCCCCAAGCACGGCGTACAGGGCTGTCTTTATAGAACGTACTTCTCGTTCCCAGGTTCCACCGAAGTGGGGTGCGTTCGGGGGATTAAACTGGAAGTCAATCTGGGATGGAGCTAGGTGGGTCTTAAGTTCTGGGCCCATAGCTTGGAAGCTCTCTCTCAGCTCTCTTTCTCCGCCTTTGAAGTTTGTCCCGTGATCAGACAACAATGTAGACGGTTTTCCTTTCCGTGATGTGAATCTTCGGAAGGCCATAAGGAATGAGTCTGTGCTCATGGTCGGAAGGAGCTCGATATGTATCGCTCTGGTGGTCATGCATTTGAATACAATACCCCACCGCTTCTCGGTTCCTCTTCCTCTCTTTATATACAACGGGCCAAAACAGTCCATGCCTGTGGAGTGGAATGGCTTGTCGCCGAGTCGGAGGCGACAGGGGGGTAAGTCAGCCATCCGTGGTATGCTGGGCTGCGCGCGCCACTTTCGGCAGTCTAGACAGGTTCGCTGGAAGCGTCGCACCGCTTCTCTTCCTTGAAGTATCCAATAGCGACGTCTGATCTCCGCGAAGACTCTCTCTGCTCCTGCATGGTGTACATCCTCGTCGTATTTCTTTATGATCAGCTCTGTGACCTTGTGTCGGCTGTTCAAGATCGGGTACTTAATGTCATCCGGTAGATCGGGGGCTCTCCGCAGGCGACCACCCACTCTGATGAGATTATGGGCGTCACTCTCGGGTGCCAGGTGGAGCAGTCTGCTGTCTGATGAGACGGGCTTTCCTCCCTGTAGGCAGTCTAGCTCATCGGGGAACGAGTCTCTCTGGGCTCGTTGTAGTAGAAGAAGTTCTGCTTCTTCGTAGTCAGCTGCTGACATGTCAGTGGTGGACTGAATCTCTGGGTGGTGCCACAGGAATGTCTTTTGCTGCGCACTCTCTAGGGTAATGCAGTCATCTATGTTGGGGTCTGTGGAGGCGACTGTGCTCAGTCCACAGAACATAGGTTTCTTGTTCTCAGCCTCCTCGTTACTTGCTTCCCGTGGGGTGGGCGTAGGCCACTCTTCTTCCGGGAGCTTGAGGAATTCTGGTCCGTCACTGTAGATGTTGCGACGGGTGAGGTCATCCAGAGACATTCCCCGGGTGATGACGTCAGCTGGGTTGTGTTTGGTGTCCACATACCGCCAGCTCGCTGCTTCTGTTAACTCTTGAATCTCGGTGACTCTGACTCCCACGAAGACTTTGTATCTGCATGAATCAGACTTGATCCATGTGAGTACTGTCGTGGAATCTGACCACAAGATTGTTCTGTGCACCGGGATGGTGAGTTCACGTTGGATTAACGTGGCTAGATGCGCTCCTGCTAGGGCTGCGCAGAGCTCTAGACGCGGGATAGATTGTTGCTTTCGTGGGGCTATTCTTGAGCGAGCCAGGATGAAAGCAGTGTGTATCTTTCCTCCCTTCTCTTGGGCACGCAAGTAGGCCACCGATCCATAGGCTACTTCGGAGGCGTCGCTGAAGACGTGTAGATCAATCTTGCATGTCTCTGGCCTCACTGTGGATGGGAAGTAGCTGCGGCGTATATTGACGCCTGGGAGTGAGCGGAGTTCCGTCTCCCACTCTCTCCATGTTGAGGCAAGGTGTGCGGGTATTGAGTCGTCCCAGCCCTGGTCCTTGTCCCATAGTGCTCGTACAATCATCTTTGCCCTGGTGGTGTAAGGTAGAATACATCCCAATGGGTCATATTGTCTGGCGAGTGTTCTGTACACACTCCGTCTGGTGGTCGGTGTCGCCGTCGACCTTCCCTGCTCTGGAGTCAAGGGTTTGTGTCTATAGTGGAGCGAGTCTGTTTTGAAGCGCCAGACTAGTCCTAGTGTCATTTCTTGGGCTTCTCCTGGGATGGTCGCCATCCAGGTCTCGCTGCTGGCAGCCTTGTCCGCGGGGGAGAGGCTGCGCAATACGTGCGGGTCACTGCTGGCCCACTGCCTGAGATCAAAGCCGCCTTTGATCAGGGAGGCGCGTAGCTTGATTAGGAGAGCCTCGGCTTCTTCTTGAGTCGAAACGCTTTGTAAACAGTTGTCCATGTAGAAACTGTTCTTCACGCTGTGTTGGACCTCTTCATCTGCTGCTGGGTCCTCTGCGACGTGTTTCTGTAGTGCAAATGTAGCACAGCACGGGCTGCATGTGGTTCCGAAGGGGAGTACTTCCCACTGGTAGATGGCTGGGTTCTCATCTCCGACCCTCTCTCTCCATAGGAACCGCAGCAGGGGCTTGTCCTCCTCCACTAGTCTCACCTGCAGGAACATCCCTTTGATATCCCCGCTGATAGCCACCTTGTCCTGGCGGAAGCGCAGTAGCACGCCTAGTAGGGAGGGGCCGAGTGTGGGGCCGGGCAAGAGCTCTTTATTCAGATTTTGGGATCCGATCTGGTAGCTGCAGTTAAACACAATGCGATCCTTGCCGTTGTGGTGGACCTTGTGATGCGGCACGTACCATGATTCGGTCGTCTGATCGGCCTCTTTAATGTCAATCTTTGTCACGTGTCCCGCTGTGATTAGCTTCTCAATCTCAGCGCGGTACACACGCTCTTGAGCGGGGTCTTTGGCTAGGCGCCGCTCCGTGTTCAATAGATAGCGCTCCGTGGCGTCTTTCTTTGCGTGAAAGGTGGGCATTCCCTCTCGCCTCAGGAGTGGAGTTGCGTATCTCATCACTCCGCCGACTGTGACTCTCTTTGTCCCTTGCTCGAGTAGGTTGATGGCGTAAATGTCTTCTTTAGAACGAATATCTTTCTTTTCGTTCTTAAAGGGCATTGTCTCTAGTGTCCATAGCCTCTCGACATGCTGCAGGAGAGTGGTGTCTTCTTCTGTCGTTCTGGAGTGGAGGCAACTAGTGGCTGCTGTTCGGTTGAGAGATTTAGCGAGGGGGCCTTGTAGTGTCCACCCTAGGCGGGTCTCGACTGCTGCAGGACAGCCTCGGGGTCCTGTATGGACCCGGTCAATCGGGACTATGAGTTCTGCATGGTCGGAGCCTATCAGCAGGGTCGGGGTAGCGCCGTCTATGAGCGGGATAGGTAGTTGTCGCAGGTGCACATATTTATCCATCAACTTGGCGATAGGGTAGGTGTACTGCGATAGTCCTATTTCTTGGCTGGTGAAAGCATTTGTAATCCTATACCGTCGCTCTGGCTGCCCGTTTGCTGCGATAGTGAAGGAGACATTCTCGCCCTTTATCGTCTTTAAATCTCTTCTTATTGTCCGAATCGTCATTTCGTTCTCGCTCCCCCGCAGTCCCAGCTGGGCCGCAGCGGACGCGAGCAGAAGGGTCTTCTCTGACCCGTCATCAAGGACGGCGTAAGTGTCCATGACTTTATCTTGGTAGCTCAATGTCACACGGACTACCTTTAAGAGCACTTGGGCGCCGCTGCTGCTGGCGGGGTCAATGTACATGACACTTGCCTTGGTGCCGCTCGATGGTGCAGGTGAAGGCCGTCTTCTGTTACTGTTGTGTAGTATATCTAGATGGGCTCCGTCGCACCGACTGCACCTTTTCTTTAGGCGGCATTCGGCTGCCATGTGGCTGCGCGCACATCGGTAACAGCGCCTGTTGGACTTTATCCATTGACTCACTTCTTCTGCATTCATCTTTGTGAATAGGTCACATTGTGACAGCCAGTGTTCTTTCTCACAGTAGGGGCACGCCATCTTCCACTTCTCTTTTCTCGAGGGGGTACTGTGGCTCTTACTGCTCGGTACTGACTCTGATTGGTGCATGACAGTCACCGATCTTCTTCCATCATTTATTCTCCTGGGTCCCTCTCTGGAGCTTGGCGTGCTCCGCCCGAACGTATCCAGTCGTAAGCTGCTGACTTCTCTCGCCAGGAAGTCGGCTAGATCAAGGAGGGATGGTTCGGGGCCGTTAGGATCCCGGTAGTCCCTCTGCCGCCTAAAACGCTCTTGTCTTGCGGGTGGCAGCTTCTCCAAAATCCTCTCGATGTTAGAGTTGGCGTATAGCTCATGCATGCCCTTTTCCCGTTGCGCTCCCAGCATCCCTACCAGGGACTGCACTTTGATTGACAGGTCGTCTAATGAGCGATTGTCTGTTGCTGGGGGTAGGCGATCAATATGCCTTATCTCTTGGATTACGTAATCCCATATACGTCCATATCTCTGGTCCAGCGCGGCTAGGGCCGCTGTGTATGGGGTCGTAGAGGTGGCATAGGCTAGCGCTATATTGTGCGCTCGCGGTACTTTCAGGTGCTTCAGTAATATTGCATACTTGTGGCGTTCATCAGCGACATCCACCATCATTGTCTCTAAGCACATCCGGAGCTCCGTGTACTGTGCTCGATTCTCATAGGTGAAGTCTGGAAACGACGGCGTGGCAATGTATGACGCCGTGGATGGCTGATACATCGGCGAGCGTTGGGGGAGAGACCTCCTAGGCGAGTCCCCTCTTGCGCCTCTCTGTGGGCTGGTACCGACAGGGTACCATGGCCCGCTGGTCCAGGTGCTATTCCTCGGGGCTGGTCGTGCGTCGTGCTCACCCGTGAATAGAGTCGGGGGTCTGTAGCGCAGCGCCGCGGGGGTATAGCCTGGGCTGTACTGGACCTCCTGGTC
>NC_140165.1:131670780-131695780 GCF_963971535.1 Notolepis coatsorum | reverse complement strand
CCTCCCTTTTTCAATTCATCAAGACATTAATGACATACAAGACATACAAATATACAGTACTGTGTAAGAAAAACAGAAAAAGAGATCATAAAGAAATATATACATCCGAAGGGGAAGAAACTGTACATTGGAGGGGGTTGGGTGGGTGGGGGATTTGGACATTTACAGGGGCCAGTTTCTAATGGCAGCCACCCGTAGGTGCTCTTTGAGAGCGGTTTTGAACGAGGGTAGGGATTCACATTATTCACATTATTATTCACAGTACGGCTTCAGACCAACCTCAGGCCGCCCGCCGCCCACGCCAGTTTGGAACCAACCCCGCTAACCTCCGCTACCCGGCGTCTACGGACACGAATACAACTGTCCCCGTATGTGGAGGCTTAGGGAACTGCCAATCAGTCATCAGGAAAGCAAGTTCAAGTTTGTTTATTAATTATCACAATAAAATACACGTTCTTTACGGTGAAATGCTTGGTTCTGTATGAGCCCCTGAGAGTGTGCTTCATACAGTAAAAAAAGGTAAGTAAAGAGGAATATACAATATACATATATACAATATAAAGTACAACCTAGGTACAATCTAAGTACAGTGAGTAAACAGTGAGGTACAAATGCAGAAAATGAGGTACAACACTTTGAGGTAAGGTGCAAATTAGGTATGAATGTAGTGCAAATCTCTTTAATAATAGATAAATATAATTGAGTGTTAAAGTGTCTAAAGTGAGTGTGTGCAGTGAGTGTAGATGATGGGTTGTTGTTACATGGAGTCATTGAGCAGACTTCATCATAACTCACACCTCAGACTTCTGGCTCTTGGATAACGCCAGATAACTCTACGACGCCTGCAGCTTTCTGTACAGCATACACCTTCACTCGCACACCACGACCGTACAGACGGTCTTCTGACCTGTGACCTCTCCATCATGGACTATACACGCATAATATCACTACCCTCTCCTCACTCGAATAGTTCAAGTTTCTTTATTAGTTGTCCCACAGAAGTACAGAATACTTTTATATAAAATGCATACAATGTACAATGCAGAGTAGAAAAGTAACTGAGTTACAATACAATAGACTATACAGTACAATGCAGAAATGGGATGAGGTACAGTTTAGGTACAATTTACAGTAAGGTGTAATGAGGTATGGGTTGTAGTGCAAATTCTTTGCCAATAAATATAAAGTGTGTTTAGGTGTTCTAAAGTGGGTGCTGCAGTGAGTGTGTGCGTGTGGATGTGTGTGCTGTGAGTGCATTTGATGGTTGTTACGATTGTTCATTGTTCAAACCTTGTTCATTGAGCAGCCTGATGGCCTGTGGATAGAAGCTCCTTCTGAGTCTCTCTGTGCTTGCCATGAGACTCCGGTATCGCTTGCCTGACCGCAGCAGTTCAAAGAGGCAGTTGTTTGGGTGGCTGGATGGGTCTTATTATTCTCTTCGCCTTGCCCATAGCATGTAGTATCGGTCTAGTTAATTCAATCCCACCATTGTTATTCTCTATCACCCTCCAGGTCCCCTCGAACTCTCCCCTGATGAGTTGGACATGCTTTTAAGCCAGATGATGCCCCCCCCTGGTGATAATGGGTGACTTCAACCTACCTGACCCTTCCCAGTCGGCCACAGTGGTCTCTCTCCTACAACCCTTTGACCCAACTCCCACTGTCATGCCTCCCACCCACAAAGCTGGCAGCTCCATAGATCTCATATTTTCCTGTGACTCCAGCATAATTAACACCACAGTAACCTCCAGGACCTCCTCTCAACCCCTCAACCTGCATCCAGGTCACTCAGGTCTGGCAGCCGAAACCTCCTCGCCCCCATCCCACGCACCAGGCTGTCGACCACATGGGGCACCGTGCCTGTTCCACACTGGGGTCACGCCTGTGGGCATCAGCTGCCGGGATCCGTCAAGGCCTCAGACTCCCTCGCTGCCTTCAGGCCAGCCTTGTTTTTTTTTCTTTTTTCTTTAACTTAAATTTTTATTAAACATTTATAGACAAACAACACAACATATACAATGACATCAACAACACTATTAAACAGACATAAACAATAAAGACAAAATTTAATACCCAAAAAACGAAAATAAAAAATACTGACTTAAGCAAAAATTCACATACATAAATAATGAAGTGGAAAAAACATAAAACAACTGTCATACCCTAAACAAAAATAAAAATAGAAAATATTAAGTGTGTGACATGGGTTCAGAGACCCTCCTTGAACCTCTTTCCTCCTTTATCCTTCGCCCTCTTGTGTTGTATTTGTTTCTTCCTCTGTGATGTCGTTTTCGTTCCCTTTATAATCCTCCCACTTTCCCCATCTTTCTTTAAATTTCTCTTCTTGTAGCCTCAGCATGTGTGTTATCCTCTCCATATCCTGTATCTCCTCCACTATTCCTACCCATTGTGCTATCGTCGGTGGGTCTTCTTTGTACCACAGTCTCGTTATTGCTTTTCTGGCCGATATCAACATTATCTTTATTAAATACTTGTCCCCCCCTTGTATTACCTCGTGTGTCAGGTCCCCTAAGTAAAGCACTAGTCCCGTTTGTGGTAACCCGTATCCTAATATTCTGATCCATTTGAATGTTTTTATGTTCCTTTTTATTCTGTTATTATTTTATCTTTTTATCTTTTAAACCTTTTATTTTTTCCTTTTGCTGTGAAGCACCTTGAGATCTTATTGAGTTTAAAGTGTGCTATATAAATGAAATGTATTAATTATTAGATGACTTCTTTGTATCCTTTTCACTAACTCTTATGCTGAACCACAAACCACCCACTCCAACTCAAACCGTCTCATTCAGACGCGACCTACGCTCCCTGTCCCCCTCCACCCTCTCAGCCTGACCCTCGAGTGCTGCTCTCCCAACCAGATATGACGGCCTCGGATAAAAGCGTCAGCTTAAATGACTAAATGTAAACGTACACATAATTAGGACGAGTCGAGGACCTGTGTCCACGTGGCTTTCACTTCGATGCAATACAATTATTTTTTTCCGAATACCGCTCCCGACGCTCTAGCTCTGTCAATCATTTGGCTTTCCAATGGTACCCCACGTGTTGATGAGCGAATCAGGGTTCTAGGTGAAAAGTCACGAGCGAAAACAGGAAGAGAAATTTCCGCCGAATGCATTGAAGTCAATGACGAAATGGTTTACTGCAGAGCTTTTTTCTTTCTCACGTTTGACCAAAATCGCTAATTTTTTAACGGATTTTTATGAAATTTGGACATGTGCTATATAAGACTTCAGGATATGGACCCAGTGTGTTTTTTTCAGCCATACCAATTTCTTTGATATACTACTTCTGGATATTGCAACTACTACAGAAAAACCTGAGTAAGGACTTCCGGTTTTAGCACAATATGTAGTGCACGCATTTTGCAATTGCTCCGCTCCCACCAACGCTAATTTCGTTTAAAAACATTATTTGGACAGTAAAGAAAGAGAATAGACCACATCGTATGTATTGATAAGACCCTCTACTAACCATATCAAAAGACAAAATGGTTAAAGGTAGAAAGACGGTAGGGAAACAAACTACGGTAACTTCAGCGGCGCAGGACGTAATAAAACAAAGAAGACGCGTCCTAACCGACGCTGGTTCTGAGCCGACGGCGACAAGCTCCGAAGAGGAGAATGAAGAGGAAAATTTACCGGGACCATCGATTACGGTCCCCGAAAGAAAGTTAATAGATACCAACATAACAGAAGGGACAGAATCAAGCTCCGTGAAAGAGAGAGCAGCCAAATATCTGGATAAGAGAATACCAATAGCAAAAGATTCCACCGTCACCGTCACTGCATCTATGCCGCCAATTGAAGCAAGCAGTACTACCACTCCACCCGATTTCAACACACTGACTAACCTGATGGTAGAACAGTCTAACCTGATGAAAGAACAGATTACACACATCAAGGTGCTCGAAGCAAACGTCGATGCTAAATTCGATCGCATCGATGCTAAATTCGATCGCATCGATGAGAAATTAGAAGAAGTCAAGAAAGCGATCGATGCACAGTCAAAGCGAATCACGTCAGTGGAGAATACGGTGACAGAAATTACACGGGCAGTCAAGGCGAATGAAGGTGGCATGACAGAGATGGAAAAAGAGATAGAAAGTGTGAAAGAAGAATACCGGAGGGAAATACAAGTGCTTAAAAACGAAGCGACGGAGAGGCTACTAGAATCCCAACGCTACCACAGGCGGAATAACATCCGCATTGTGGGGCTTGATGAAGCAGTAAACTGCGAAGATGCCAACTTTCCAACAGTGCTATCAACGATTTTGGGTAACAACGATCCAAACACAGTGCCAGAAGTGGACCATGTTTACAGAATCGGTTCTCGGGGGCAAAGAAGCATCGGGCCAAGAGTCATCATTGTCACTCTGCGGAAGACTACAACAAGGGATGACATCATCAAATTTGCTCGCATCCAACGTGGGAATCTGAATTATGGTGATAAATCAATATTTATCTACGAAGATTTGAGCAAAGAAGCCATCATTCGACGTCTACCATACAAGGAGGTGATGCAAAAGCTGTTCAAATCTGGTCACAAGCCAAGGTTATCATACCCGGCGCTGTTATCATTCGTGGGCAGTGACGGCCTCAGGTCTGGTGTATACACACCTAAAGAAGCTGAGGATTTTCTGAAGCGAAATGGAGCTAATAACCCAAGGCAGGACGACAATGCCGGAAACAGATAAGCCTCTTTCTCAATGTATACCAGTGTTAGAATGACTTTATTGTGTTCATCAAGGTAGAAGACGATATGCAAGCCGTCTATAACAATGTGTACTGTGTATAATACGATTCGTAATACATTATAATTTCAGACTCTGGTCTCTGGGGAGACAAATACATATCATTGCAAAAAGATCTATCTGGAATATTCTGGGTTTATCGCTCAAATGCCCTGGGTCTCTTAGATCATTCTGGAACATAAAAATAGTCTATTGCACTAGTATACTCTACAACCTTCTAGAATATAAGGCACCATGACAACGAAGGCCTACAAATCTAACAATAAACATCCGGTGTGTATACACATAGAGATAATCAATTGAATGAAGTTCAATCTGTCCTTAATAATACTTTAAAAATTAACCACACCTAAACGTATGAACACTACAAGGTTATTCTAACAATTTAAGTAATCACTCCATTGATGGTGACTGGCACATTGAAGCTCTAAAAGGCTCTGCTTTTCTATCTTATCTAATCTGTTAATTCGGTTCTAGTGGCTTCTCCACGTTGATAATTATTCTATCTCTCATTCCTTATCTATATCTTTCCTTTAATTTTTATTTTATTTAATTTTTTCTTCTCATTACTCTATTTTTTATATATATTTACCTTACATTGTTCTTTTCCACTGTTCTTCACATTAAGGTGTCAATATTGCTCTACAATTTTTTCCTTTTTTCCCACACGTTAGTAGAGGGTTCAAATGAATATGTCGATGAAAGTTTGTTCTCTTTTTTTATTTTTTATTTTTTGTCATTTATCACAATACTTCATTACAGTAAGGGAAGGTGCAAGACCAAAAGCGACATTCTATTGCAATAGAATGGAAATGTTAGATCCTATGGCAATTAGCATAGGAAGATTAAGATTACAATGCTCAGTTTGGGCAATCCGGCGGACTATGGGAGAAAGTCAATCGCGGAGGATGTGTTTTTGGAACACAGGCCTGTACGACTTTCTGGGTGAGGGGAAAATAGGGGATTTTTATTTGTATATATATATGTTTTTAAGCTCAGCTCTCAACGGGACCTCACTAATTGGATGTACATCTATTGTAGCTTCGCACTCCAGAAGCATTACCAAAAACTACACAAAAACATGCATAGATTATGGCTAGTTTGAATATAATGGTATGGAACACCGGTGGGATAAACAAACAACACAAACGCAAAAGCGTGCTCACACTGATGAAAAAAGAACATGTGGACGTGGCTCTATTAAGCGAAACGCACATTTTAGAGGAAGACATAAATACGTTAGCGGATAAGATATACCATAATATTAGTCACTCTTCTTTTGGTACGAGAACTAGAGGGGTAGCCATAGTCGTCAGACGCAAATTAAATATCGAATTGAAAGGGGTATGCTGAGGGGCGCATAACTATAGCTAGGATTATACACAATAACAGGAAAATTGCGTTGGCAGCGGTATATGCCCCAAATTTGTACGAAGTGGGTTTCTTCACTTCACTAACCGGAGAAATGTTAAACCATCCCGAGTACTCATATATAATAGGTGCGGATTTTAATGCCATTTGGAACCCAAGGATGGACAAAACTTACCTTACCTTTTCCAGCGAACAAAAAAATTCATCTAAAGCATTAAAAGATTGGTCAAAATCAACAGGGGTAATTGATTTATGGCGTTCACTTAATCCCATGACCCGCAAGTACTCCTGTCGTTCGGCGAGACACAACACACTATCCAGAATTGATTACGTCTTTGCATCCCCGAGAATATTTGATAAATATGAAGTGGAAATGACACCCAATGCGCTATCAGATCACTGCTACTTAATCCTGAAAGCAACATTTGGTACACTATCTTCCCGGGCCCCAAGATGGCGTTTTAATTCTATGCTGCTTAACAACAAGGAATTCATTACACAAATTAAAGAAGCTCTCACAGTATTCCTACGGGATAATGCAAACTCGGTGCAAGATCCCAGAATATTATGGATGTCGGTAAAGAGTATGATCAAGGATTTCACGGATAGATTTTCCTCCATATTGCGCAAAAATCAATGCACAAAACTGTCTGAAATGGAAACGCTTTACTCAACTCTTTTTAATTCTTTAAAATACAACAACTCTACTAGACTAGAAAACCAAGTTAACATTCTAAAGACAGAGATCAAAGCAATATACAGACAAAAATCGGAATTGCAAATACGCAGCACAAGACAACAGCAGTACTTCCAAGGATCTAAACCTAGTCACCTATTAGCCATGCGACTAAGAGTTAATGCAAAATTTGCAGATATAACTGCCATTAGGAAACAACAAGCTCTAGTAACAGAACCCGAAATAATAAACGATACATTCAAAGAATTCTACTCCGATTTGTATAATTCAGAGACGACCTTTGATCAAGACAAATTAGACACATATCTTAATCAAATTACTCTCCCTAAACTTTCGGAGGACGACGCTAAACAGTTAGAAGCACCGATCACATTAGAAGAACTCAAGAAGGCCATATCCGGAATGAAAAACGGCAAGGCTCCCGGAATTGACGGTATCCCATCAGAAATGTACATTTCTTGCTGGGACATATTTGGACCTGTAGTAGAATTCCAGCCAAACTGGTGTTTATTGTACTGTATATCATGAAGCACAGAATGGCGAAAACACAGAGGTAAAATACATACACGTTTCTTCCCCCGCTCCTAAAGTACAAGAAACGAGACACCTCTGACTTAGTAATGCAGCTGTTGGTTCAGGCTTCCTCAAATCTCTGTGGAGGGGGGTTGAAACAAGCAGACGCTTATTGAGTAAGAGATAGTGTCTCGTTTGATCCTTCCTGGGAAAGTCAATAACATGGGTGATTTTACAACCCAGGGCCCTAGGCCATCTGGTCCAACAAAGAAACTGCCATGGGAAGATGCCAGTTTGTCTCTGCTGAAAACAAAAGAACAGTAAGATCAAAAGAAAAGACCATTTGAAACCACATCGTGACGCAATTCGATGTAAAACGTCACGATAAGGAGTTAGCCAATGATAGTTGAGAGTAAGTGTCCTCCAATAGGAACACTCGAGGAGAGGTTGGAAAACGCCCGCTTGCCGTAACATTAGAGGCGGAGCCTAAATTTGATATTAGTAAAAACTCCGTACCAGGGAGATCACAACAACAGACCCGAACAGAGACCCAGGAAGCAACAGGAAACACACACCCTTTTTCTCCACAACAGACTGAGGAAACCACGCAGCAGAGAGACGGCCGCAAAAACCTACCATCTGAAGAAGCCGAGACGAGACATGCCCATAGATATTGAATATTTAGCCTAAAGTCTGGTGAACCTCGGCATAGTGAGGTCTTCCATCAGGTTTTATTGCAATTGTTCTTCCAAATCTTTGATTTGTATTGATTGAAATCCTTTTTATTAAACACGGATTCCTTTTCAAACTGCTCAGAACTCGATTTCTTCAACCGCCGCGCCGTGTTCTCTGAAGGTGTACGAGCAGAAAACCATCATATACATGGTTATCTGCATTTGTAGCTCAGTAGTACTTCAAAGAGCTTTTTAAGGTTTAAACACAGCGCAGAGTACGAAGATTAAGCTAGGAAGTTACTACAATTTTGGTGCTGTGACCCTTGAATAGAAACGTCCGTTTTGAACGAGAACAAAAGAGAATTTTTTTTTGCCTCTTTCTTCACCTCGAACAACAACAACAACAGATCGTCTTCGCGTAGCTCGGAGAGTTACCAAAGGTGAGTGTTATGGGGTGTACGGGTGTTCAATTCGAACCAACGGGGGGGTTGCTAAAAGTATGACTGTAATTAGATATTAAATGAAATGTTCTGACCAAGGGGTAGCGACTCAAGGCTGTGTGTGATTATGGGTCCTGTGAGCAGGATTTTTAACCACGCTGTGCTGTCGTATTCCTTACAGTAAGGGAGTTAAGCACGAATTTGCGTAGTATTTTCTACAGTAGAAATTTTAGCATAAGTGAACGAGACGCTGCCCGTGGTCGGAACATAAGAATAGGTATGGAAGTATTTAGGAACAATGTCTAGGTTTGTGCTCAGGGTTAAGCAAGGGGAACGTGTGCATAGTACGCCTTATAGTATTGGCTTAAGCACATTTTGCGTAGTATTTTCTACAGTAGAAATGAAGCATGAATAGAGTCTAGTTTTACCCTGGGCACCGCCGGACGTGTTAAATTTAAACAACGATAGGCTGTAACATTAGAATGGTACGTGAGGTAGGCTCGTATGTTGCAAGCTATGCTGTAACATAGGACTCGTATGTTGCAAGCTATGCTGTAACATAGGACTCGTATGTTTCAGCGATAGGCTGTGAACATTAGGATGGTACTTAAGGTGGACTCGTATGTTGCAAGCTATGGTTAAACAATTACTAGTGTATGATGTTTGTGTATGAGTGAAAGGCGTTATGGTTAGGTTTAACATGTGTGAAGTATATAGATTAAATCTGTAAAGTGGCACTTATAATATGACTGAGAAAGTATATAGATTAAATCTGTAAAGTGGCACTTATAATATGACTGAGAACGGTTTTTAATATTGGATCGGGTACACACGCGACGTCCAAAGTGCACACACGCAACGGTAAATGCGCCACCCAGCTTCGTGGAGGGGGGCGCGTGCATGCTTGTGTGGACAGAGCGCGTTCTCGTTGGAACTCGTGCGTGTCGTAGCGCGCAACATGCTACAAACGATAGCTCGTTAGCCTCTGAGGCACCGGAGCAAACGGAGGGAAAAGTAGACGTAATTCAAATGTATAAGGTCGATCGATAGTGTCTTGAGATTACGGCGATGTGTAAGGCACTTAAAATTTTTCATATTCGTGGCGGATAAAATAGTTATGTAATGTTTAAGGTGATCGGGATTATCTAGAACCCGACCCGGAAGTCGTTCTAAGCTCGCCGGAAATGACGACGGAGGGGTCAAACTAGTATTTTAATATTATGTTTTTATATTTCTAATTAGATCACTACACTGGCGTTTTGAGGGAAATAGGATTCTGTTGTGGGGTATGTGGTATTGTATTAACGTTGCGAGGGGACGGCCCGCGCGGCGGAACGGGTCGTTGGGAACGTTTTTATGGGATCATGGGAGCAGCTAAGCTAATGCTACTTAGCCGCGCTAACGGCTAAAGCGGTCGCCGGATGTGACGTCGTAAGCGCGCGCTAGGTTGAAGCTAACGAAGCTAATATGCTAAGCTAACATGCTAAGCTAACTGTGCTGACGTCATGGCATGACGGGACTCTCGGTATGTCTCGCGAGGGGGCGTCCATCTTAGAAGGGGCGCCGAGCGTCCATCTTAGAAGGGGCGCCGAGCGTCCATTTTGGGAGGGTACCGAGCGTCCATCTTGGTAGGGGTGGCGAGCGTCCATTGTTAAGGGGAAGGTGGAGTTTATTGGGAATGCAGTAGGGGGCAGAAGTGTACAGGATGAATATGTTTGGATTCTGCTCACAGAACGTTTTCATTGTACACTCTCTCTCCCCCTCTCTTCTTCTCTCTCTCCCCCTCTCTTCTTCTCTCTCTCCCCCTCTCTCTCTTCTCTCTCTCTCTTTCTCTTCCTCTTTCTCTCTCTCTCTCTTCCTCTTTCTCTCTCTCTCTCTCTCACCTCCCTCCCTCTCTCTTTCCCCCTCTCTTCTTCTCTCTCTCCCCCTCTCTTCTTCTCTCTCTCCCCCTCTCTCTCTTCTCTCTCTCTCTCTCTCTTCCTCTTTCTCTCTCTCTCTCTCTCACCTCCCTCCCTCTCTCTTTCCCCCTCTCTTCTTCTCTCTCTCCCCCTCTCTTCTTCTCTCTCTCCCCCTCTCTCTCTTCTCTCTCTCTATCTCTCTCTCTCTTTCTCTCTCTCTCTTATTCTCTCTCTCTCTCTTGCTCTTTCTCTCTCTCTCTCCCTTTCTCTTTCTCTCTCTCTCTCTCTCTCTCTTTCTCTTTCTCTCTCTCACTCTCTCGCCTCCCCTCTCTCTCTCTTCCTCTTTCACCCCCCCTCTCTTTCTTTCCTTCTCTCACCCTCCCTCTCCCTTTCGCCTCCCCCTCTCTCCCTCTCCCTCTCACCTTCCCCCCTCTTACCCCCCCCCTCTCGCTCGCTCCCCTCATTTCAACACCGCCTCTCTTCCATGTACTTCCCCCCCCTCGGCCCCCCCCCCCGAAACGCTTCTCTTTCTCTCCTAGGTTAGGGCCTGTATATAGAGTTTTTTATGGGTTTCAAACGCGGTGTAGTGCTAGGTATATTGTTATTGCTGTTTGCTGTAAAGTTTCAAAGGCGGTAGGTTGAGTTTGGGACTTATTAAATTGGTTAGGTTACATAGGATGGACAATTGTTAAGTATTTGCTGTGTGCTGTGGTGATGTTTGCGGTTATAGTAGTTTGTGTGAATGTTATCAGGGTATGTGTGACGTACGTGTTCAAGACTCTCGGCGCGGCTGGTTCTGCGTCGGGGGACCCACACCGCTCGGTTGCGCCTGCGTATGCAATGATGGTAATGAAGGTTGGCGCGGAGGGTGGCAGGGTGGGTGTGGGCGTTCCGATAGAGCCGTGGTGCCCGGCGTCCGCGCTGGCGACTATTCTCTGATCTGGGCGGTGGACGTTCAGGGTTGGGGAGTGGGAGGGCCGGGGCGTGCGTGTGGGTGTGAGGCGGGGGACGTTCCTGGACGACCGTGCGTTGCAATTGACGGGATAGGATTGTGTGTGCAATTGTGTTTTTTCTTCCCAATAGTAAGTACGTTTGGAGGGCTGTGTGATATGGGGCGGTGTGCCCGGGGTTCGGTGTTGGGTCTGGTCGGCTATGCATGGCCGTCCGGCAGGGCACTGGACTCTGGGGATACTGGCCTGGAGCACAGGAGAGGTTGCCGGGATGCTGTCTGCTGTGTACCTGTGGTGAGGTGGGTTTAGGCCGCTGTGGAGAGGCTGTCAAGGTCTTTTCAGAAAAACAGGGTCGACACCTCACGGCGTGCGTGGCGCGGCGTCTGTGGCATTCTTTAGGTTACCTCTGGGGGACACGTGTCTGGGTGACAGGTGTCCCCTGGGGGGTGTGGTACTAAATAATGGAAAAGAATGTAAAAAATGAATGTAACTATATTAATCAAGATGTTTTGATTTTCCGAGGAGTATCAGAATTGGAGCAGGATCAAGCGGAAGTAAAGGAGAGCGGAGTTTCAACAAAAAAAAAAAAAAAAATAGGAACCCAGTGTGTTGACAGAGATCGAACGAGATAAGCTGTATCGTTATATCGTTATTTTCAAACAGATCACACTGTGTCTTGCTAAATATTTTAGTATAGTGTTGCCCGACATTTCCAATGCATAACGAATAGTGGAGATAACAGGGAAATGCCACTGTATTAAGTCTGGATGTGTTTGCTTTCTTCCCATACAGGTGCTCGACTGGACAGGAGCTCTGAACGATTTCCATAACCATCTGGGGAAACGGGCCGGCTGTAATGAGCCTTGGTATAAGTATGAATGATAAGCCAGTTATCAATCCTTGTCTGCACAGTAAAATGTTGATAGTGTGAGTGTTTTAACTCAAGTAAGTAGAAATAGTGAAAGACAGAGAAACTTGTTTTTTCAAACGGTGTTACAGGAGCGTTTGGAGTGGAATGAATGACAGGAACATAGGAAGTTCACCTTAGTGGAACATTGATAGGAACAACTGGAGCGGTAAATGCAATATTATTAACAATAGAATAACAACAACAACAATATGGAAAAGGGGCTTAGTGATCGGGCCATTGGGGGGAGTAGGCCGAGAGCCTCTGCAAACATTTCCCAGATAGACTTTACCAGTGATAATGACCTGATTAATATGGACTTCTCTCATGTGACCAGTACGACAAAAGGACTGGCAATGTTGACTTTGGTTCCAATACAGGGGAGTGAACCAGTGACGACGGTGTTACTCCAACCAGAACCGATTCAAGCTGGAGTGTCCATTGCAGGCGACTGCAGTTTAACCAAGGTACAGAAAAAGAGACTGAGGAGGGCAGCGTTGTTACAGCGGTCCCGTGAAATCCACTCTGGCCGGATGGCTGGAACTGAGACCGACAGCAGGTATGGAATACACGAACAGCTTCTACAGCCCCCATGTCCAACCTGCCCTCAGCACCGAAGCCAAGATGAGAGGCGGGAAGAAACACATTCCATTCGGAGGACACAACGACTTTGTGGTCAAACCCAAACACATGGTGATGGAGAACCCCTCCCCCATCAGGCCGTTCCAGTACGTGTGTGCTCCAGACAGCGAGCAGACCCTCCTCGCCGCCCCGGCCCAGTTCCTGCTGGAGACCTTTCTGCAGAACTGCTGCCACAGGCTGTTCCCCAAAGCCGTCCGGAACAGAACCAACCCTGTGCTGTCCATCGACAGCTACCTCAACATCGGCCCAGCCCTGTGATGGGAAGTCAAACCGCCGGTGCTGAGATGGGGGAAGAGGCAGCATCCTATAGACAACAGAGAGCGTTTGTGACAGCGTTCGAACAACACGAGGCAGTTCATCGAGATCTGATGAAGATACAGCTGGAGATTGGTCAAGCCGCACACGAGATTCAGAGATTGGGACGAGAACTGGCAAGAAAGGCTGCGCTACTAGAAGCAACAGCTGTTGAGATCATGCTTCAGGCGTCTGACCTAGGCCGCCGTGATCAAAGAGTGCCCTGTGCTCCGTTGCCCGGACAGGGAACTGGGCCGCGATACAAAGAGTGGCAACCACGGCCGAAAGGAGGAGGCAGACCCCGGAATCCGGGAGGATTCCGGCCACGGGTGGTGGTGTGTTGGACATGTGGCGTGACTGGTCATATCTCACGGGAGTGTGCGAACAATGGCCCGGCTAGCTCAGACTGATTAGAATAAGGATAGAGATGATGATACATAGATAAGGTTTGATTAGGTGTGCGAGTTACTAAAATGGTTTGGAAGACTAACCAGGGTAAGTTGGGGCTATAGAGGGATGACGTAACTGAATATTGCATGAGCTAATCAAACTAACAAAATTAATGGTTTTAGACAGGAACAATGGAACATTTAATGTTAGACAGAGTTGGAAACAAAGGACTATTTAATTTTGTTGCAGGGGTATTTATGCCTCTAGATGATAGTTAATTCTGTTGGATGAGTGTGTAGCATTTAGGCACTCACAATTTTTTTTGTTTGTTTACAATTTTCTTTGTTTTTGTTTGACTATATTTTTTAGGAACTGGCTGGCTGGGAGGGATCTCTCGCTGGTCAGGGATAGCAGGTGGTGGTGACACAGCGAGACTGGTAGGAAGTCTGATATAATGAGCTGGAAACTGAGAATGGACAGGAGCTGGTTCATGGTTTGTTTTCCGCTCATTAAGAGTCCAGATGTAGAATCTGGGGAGTTGTGTCACATGTTGGGTTATGTTAAGTGTTGAGGAAACATATTTCTCTGTCTATAGAAAGCTCTGTAGGTTTCTGGTCGCAAATTGGCCAGATAGTGTTCATGTAGGGTGCAGACATGTGAATTTGATGATTGACTTATGGGAGGCTCTGCACCGGCTTGTTGAAAGCTGGCGGAGTGTGTGTGATGAGTGTTTAAAGAGACTGTGGTTTGTTGACCATGCACGTAGGTTCTGTTGGTGATTGGCCTCGTCTAGAGCTGGCTGTCCGGACCGAGGAGCTGTCGGGAAACAAGGTATTGATAGTGAAATAATGAATATTCCACTTTTAAGGGTGTGGATAGTTGTGTTGAGCTTGAGATATTTGATCTAGTAAAACAGTACAGCACAAATAAGAAATGAGACAAAGGTGATTTGATTGGATGCTAACGTAAGAAGCTGTAAAATACATAGATAAATGATTTGGAGAATTATGTATTGTCAAAATGCGGAACAGTAGAGAATGTATCTGCAAAAATAAATGTTTCCAATCTATTATGTGTTTTGTAAATAATAATCCAAAATGCAAATAAGGACAGAGGGAAAATCATTTCCTTCTGTGGAAAATTGGAGCAGTACCGAGACCTGCACACAACAAAGAGGAGGCTGTGGTTAGCACAAGGTACAACAAGAAGAAAACGGTTAAAAACGAGTTAAAAATAAGCTGGTAATGATCTGTCAACACACAGGACTGATTTGGTTGAACGCTCTCCCTCTAGTACGGTAGGCTTGTCGTTCGTGCGAACTTCGCGGTCTGCGTTTGACACCGCACGAAATGATGCTAGGTCGCTGCATGGTAGTACCAGGTTTGCGCGCGACAGGCAAAGGTCCGAGTTTGGACATCCTGGACAACGACATGCGTGAGTACGTAAAATACATGTCAGAGATACACAAAAGTATTCTGGTTCATGTCTCCAGTAGACAGGAGCATGAAACCGGGGAGGAGGTGAATAGGCAGACTACACCTCAAATCATACCAGGCGACTACGTTTATGTCAAAGTATTTAGACGCAAGTGGTTTGGCGCGAGACGGGAAGGGCCATACAAAGTCGTTCGAGCCACCGAGAGGGCTTTACAAGTTGAAGGATCGCCTATGTGGTTTCACGTTACTCATTGTGTAAAAGCAACCAATACGGACCAAGAATGGGAACCTGAACCACAAGACCTTGACGGTAAAACCGGGGCGTCGCAACCGTTACACGAAGGCGAAGTGAAGGCGGCGCTAACCCCAAACGATGGGGAAGACCCGGATGATTATGGCGAGCCAGACCGAGGGGGCCACGATTGGCCACCAGTAGAAGATGAAGGTTTTTTACAGGAACCAGACAGAGGAGAGGATTATGAATTGGAACATAATAACTTTTCCTCTGTGGATATGGAGAAGGTACCAGAAGAGCCAGAGGAACCAGTGCTTAGCACAAGCCCGGAACAAGATACTCGACCACAACGAGTCATCAAGAAGCCTAAACGATATACATAGGCAAAGGAAGGGATAGTGTAACTGATAGGCCTTGGAGAGGGCGTGTACATATTAATTTTTGATTTTTGATTTTTCATTAGCTAAGCTCTCTCCTTTTTTAGAAATGTTTAGATAGTAAATGCAATGTAAGGTCTTTTCTTTCAGAGTGAATTGCACAAAATAGACACATTTGGATAAAAAAACACATAAAGTATAGTCTAAAACCTGGTAATTGGTACGATCATCTTTTTGTATAAAGGGACGGACCTAGACGGAAGTGAAATTGATATAACTGATAACATTGTATATAACCTGCAAAATGAGTGGAAATTGTTAAACGGTGTGCGTGAATAGAGAACTGTGTAAATAAAAGATGGGTCCATAGTCGGTCAGTGGGGGAGGGAGTAATGTGGGTGTTGAAAGCAAATGATACTAACAAATATGGAAAATGAGTCAGAAGGATTCTGGAAAGGGTTGGCTCTGAGGTAATTAGGTTAAACAGTAAGGTTAAGGTAATTGTAAACAGTTTGTTTGAGGAATTACTAACATGTATCTTGGGGATTATCAATCCCCAAACCGGGGAAACTGTAGTAGAATTCCAGCCAAACTGGTGTTTATTGTACTGTATATCATGAAGCACAGAATGGCGAAAACACAGAGGTAAAATACATACACGTTTCTTCCCCCGCTCCTAAAGTACAAGAAACGAGACACCTCTGACTTAGTAATGCAGCTGTTGGTTCAGGCTTCCTCAAATCTCTGTGGAGGGGGGTTGAAACAAGCAGACGCTTATTGAGTAAGAGATAGTGTCTCGTTTGATCCTTCCTGGGAAAGTCAATAACATGGGTGATTTTACAACCCAGGGCCCTAGGCCATCTGGTCCAACAAAGAAACTGCCATGGGAAGATGCCAGTTTGTCTCTGCTGAAAACAAAAGAACAGTAAGATCAAAAGAAAAGACCATTTGAAACCACATCGTGACGCAATTCGATGTAAAACGTCACGATAAGGAGTTAGCCAATGATAGTTGAGAGTAAGTGTCCTCCAATAGGAACACTCGAGGAGAGGTTGGAAAACGCCCGCTTGCCGTAACATTAGAGGCGGAGCCTAAATTTGATATTAGTAAAAACTCCGTACCAGGGAGATCACAACAACCCACCCGAACAGAGACCCAGGAAGCGACAAAGAACACACACCCTTTTTCTCCACAACAGACTGAGGAAACCACGCAGCAGAGAGACGGCCGCAAAAACCTACCATCTGAAGAAGCCGAGACGAGACATGCCCATAGATATTGAATATTTAGCCTAAAGTCTGGTGAACCTCGGCATAGTGAGGTCTTCCATCAGGTTTTATTGCAATTGTTCTTCCAAATCTTTGATTTGTATTGATTGAAATCCTTTTTATTAAACACGGATTCCTTTTCAAACTGCTCAGAACTCGATTTCTTCAACCGCCGCGCCGTGTTCTCTGAAGGTGTACGAGCAGAAAACCATCATATACATGGTTATCTGCATTTGTAGCTCAGTAGTACTTCAAAGAGCTTTTTAAGGTTTAAACACAGCGCAGAGTACGAAGATTAAGCTAGGAAGTTACTACAGACCCTTATTACTAAATATGATCTTATACTCAGTCAAAGAGGGAAGCTTCCATAAACACCAAAATATCGCACTCATTTCAGTTCTTCACAAAAAAGACAAAGACCCCACTGAGTGCGGTAGTTACCGACCTTTAAGCCTCCTCGGAACCGATGTCAAACTGTACTCTAAGATATTAGCCATCAGATTGCAAAAGCATATGACGTCTTTAGTTCACCCGGACCAAACAGGCTTCATAAAAGGTCGCCTGATCAATGATAACATAAGGCGAATACTGCACGTACTAGACGCAGACAAAGAGGACACCACACCTAAGGCGATGCTATCCCTGGATGCTATGAAAGCATTTGACAGGTTGGAATGGTCGTTTCTATGGGCAGTATTAGAAAGGATGGGGTTAGGAAAAGGATTCATTGATATGATTAAAGTACTATACAAGGACCCATCGGCCAGGATTACAACAGGCACATTCATCTCCGATATCTTTCCGGTATCACGCTCAGCCAGACAGGGTTGCCCTCTTAGTCCCGGACTATTCGATCTATCATTAGAACCTTTAGCACAATTTATAAGACAATCCCAACACATAGAACCAATAGTAATCAAGGGCACACAACATAAAATTAGTTTATATGCGGACGACGTAATATTGTTCATGCAAAACCCCAACAACACATTGCCGCATATACTCAAGTTGATAGAGAACTTTGGTGATTTATCGGGATTTAAAATAAATTGGCCTAAGTCGGCTTTTCTTCCTCTTAACATCAGTGCAAAAAAAGACACAACCCTCCCAGGTGCGATACCCATGGTCAAACATTTTAGATGCTTGGGAGTGGAAATATTTCCCACCATAAGACAAACGGTGAAGCACAATTACACAAAAATACAGAACAAAATCAAAGACGACCTGGACAGGTGGGCAAAACTTAAAAACTCAGTACAGGCAAGGGTATCAATAGTTAAGATGGATGTATTACCAAGAATCAATTTCTTCAGCTCAATGCTTCCGTTACCTCCTCCAGAGGGCTACTGGAAAAGATTACAAACCTCCACATACAAATTTATTTGGAATAACAAACCACCTCGCATAAAAAGATCCACCGCACAGAGAAATAAAGCAGACGGTGGCATGGCAGTTCCAGATTTTTTACAATATTTTAAGGCCTTCACATTAAGACCACTGAAGATATGGTTTGACCCCCAGGCTTTGGTATCTTGGAGAGAATTAGAAGAAAACATAGTAGCCCCACAGAGACTAAAAGACATAGCACACACTAAACTTTCAATCAAGCATTGTGAGCGAGAATTTGGCCCAATAATTACCCATGCAATCAGAACATGGCGGGAAACACAAAAGAAATATCCTAACCCTCAAGAATGGCATAATCACACTCCCATATTCAATAACAATGCACTCTTAATGCGAAAATGCCCTATAAGATTCCCTATATGGGAAGAGCAAGGCATACACTCATTAGGGGATATTTTTAATAACAAGGGCCTCTGTAGTTATGTCGAAATATGCACAAAGTTTAACCTCACCGAGTCCACATGGCTTTTTTACATACAGTTACGACTTTGTCTGAGGTCTCACGGTGTTCCATTACTCATACCAATTGAACACCACAGATACCACAAATTTTTCTATGAAAGAGAAACATTGGGAGGTTTTGTATCAGGTTTTTATTATCAATTACTAACGTCCTCGTATGAAACCCTTCAACTAGACACTGTCTGGAGGAGGGATATACCAGACCTGGAAAATGACTTTGATTGGCAAGGAGCCTGGGCAAATGTCCGACTTACATCAAGGAACCCGGATCATCAACAAATCAATCTGAACTATATTCACAGGACATACTTGACTCCTATAAGGCTGTGCAAAATGGGGCTTAAACAAGACTCCAAATGCTCCCAATGTACAAATGGGGACGAAGGAACATTTATGCACATGTATTGGGACTGCCCACCAGTTAAGGCATTCTGGAAAGATGTGTCCCAACAATTATCAATACTCGTATCTTGGAATATACCTGTACACCCCTCGGTATTACTATTGAATGATGTTTTTGAGTTTGCAGTGAATCCACAACTAAAGAGATTGGTTTTATCGGGTATCACAGTAGCTAAAAAACTGATCGCATCACGTTGGTTTCAACCGGAAAAAATGTGCCGAAAAGTGTGGTTTCTTACATATCTCGATGTGATATATCAAGAAATATCGACAGCAAGAATTCTGGGTCTCAATGAATCCAAAATGTCAATGTGGTTAGAAGTGGTGGAGAGAATAAAAGCTAGCTTATAATGGTAGTGTCTGGTTAGGAGTGAGGGATAATGGAGGTACTATCCAAGAGGGGGTCCGGGAGGGGGGGGTTCGAGCTGGAGCATATGTGTGTAGGGTTTTAGAAAATAGGTATTAGGGGTATATTATATACTAACATTTATATAATTGTAATTTCGCTGGATATACACTGTATACGGTTAAAATGTTATTATAGACTAATTTTGTTTTATCTTGTTTCTGTACTTGCATATATTTTAACCACCTTTACTGAAAGTTTCATTATGCATTGTGTGTTGAGTACTGACTTTTAATAATTTTTGTTTTGCAATAATAAAAAATATATAAAAAAAAAAAAGAAAAACCTGAGTAACAAGTTGTTCTACAACTCAAGTTCAGACCTGTTACTCTATTACGTTAGCACTAAAAGTGAATAATCTTTATTCTATCAGAAACTTCAGAATGTCATCTTTCAAAAGAGACCAGGCCCGTGCATGTGCTATAAGTATAAAGTATAGTATTTTGGTTTGCAAAAGAAGTATGCAGCCCTCAAGTTCAAGTATCATTAAGACATAATTTGCGGAGCTAATGATGCTAATGAGGAGCATCGCCGTCGGTTGTGTGATAGTAAAGGGCTAACCTTCTGTCGTGTGGCAGTGAAAGGGTTAACCTGTTTGAGTGATGTTCTGGGTGAGACAGTTGGGGGCCGTGTGTTCTCGATACACACATTGGTCTGGTCCGTTTGGCCTTACACATTAGTAACTAGATCATGCTATAATAATGAGCTGTTAATGTCTCTTAACCATCAAACATATACTACAAGATTAACATAACCTTTAATCAGAGCAGCATGAATGGACCACATACCTTCGGGTCATTGAGAAGCGCTATATAAATAAAATGAATTATTATTATTATACCACTTTAACATCACCTTTAGAGACCAATAGTTCGAGGGTTGAATGCTCCCAAGCACTGGAATACACAAACATATAATGTAGAATGCCTACTTTTACTTTTGATAGGTAAATTCAATATCAAATACTTCTCAACTTTTACTTTTTTTTTTTGATCCACTTTTTCTCCCATTTTTCTATATTTTTCTCCCATCCCAATTTCGTATCATCCAATTCAACCCTCCCCTGTCACGAACGCTGTTTCTTGCCTCCCACAAGCCGGCTGCAATGTGGACTAAGTCATACATAGCACAAGTCCCCTCCGGTACTTGAGGTAACAGCAGTCGCATCTTTTCACCTGCGCAGCTCGATCTCTCAGTGGCGAGGAGTAACGCGTGGGAGGCTCACGCTGCCCCCGACACTTCCTGATTCTACTGCGCAGGCGCACCAACCGACCTGTAGGAGTCGCTGTCCACAACGCCCGATCCCCACCCATCAGTTTCCCACCCCCTAATACGGCCAATGTGTATTAGTATGAACGACCAGCTAAACTGAAAGCAATGTGGAGCGCTGGGCTCGAACAGGCGATCCCAGCGTCTCCGCATTCGTGACGAGCGCCTTGCCCACTACGCCACGTAGCCGCCCCACTTCTCAACTTTTAGTTAAGTAGAATTCTGAATGGAGGACATTTACTTTTACCAGAGTACTCATTTATCTGGGTATTTCTACTTAGTAAAGTAAAGGAACTGTGTACCTCTATATTGTATGTTGTTGTTGTTATTCTCAGGTCAGCTTATGTTGTTATTTATAGGTTTTTAAGGGCTGAGAGAGTGCCAGGGCAAGGTGCATCTCATTGCATTGACTGTCCACTGTACTTGTATGTGACAAATAAACTTGAAACTCTTCCACCACTATAGCTACTCTCGCTGAATATCACAAACATTACGACATTGTCTCTCACTCTCTGGTCTTATTTTCACTCTCGGGAGAGATCTGGCAAGCTATATAAATGATGTCTCGCATCAATGTTTAGCACCAACACTGTGAAACAGTGTCCCATGTGGCTGCAAGGGTCCACTGTAAACTTTTCAGAATCTTGCAAATTATAGGCATCTTGCAAAACAAACAACTCGGCACTGTAAACAATGTGCCCCTCCAGGGACCATCATCACACATACCCTCCACTGGTCACTGCAGCGCAGATGGAATATTAAACATGGGAACGTGTAACGTGACTTAATTTGGCACGCTTGATTCAGGATACGTTCAGAGGAGAAGAAAAGACTGGAAACAGTGGTTACGGAGCAATGGTCCAACAGTGGTAGTTTGGTTTATTGGCAAAAATCAGCAAGGCAGTTTCCACAGCATTCACAGGATTATCAAAATCTCTCAGTGACACAGCCAGCTCGGTCTCCTGACGTGTGTGTGTCCTAATGTCGAGACCGTTCGGTATTTAAACATTGGAGGGTGGTCTTGTCCAACCGGTATGTGGGTACTTAATCAGTTTTACTTTCGTGTGTGTGTGTGTGTGTCTGCCAACTTAATTTGCATTGGCTCTGGTGAAGGGAGGCTGGCCAGTTTGGCTTGTTTAGAGGTTGGCTTTATAAATGAATATGTGCCATGATTACTTATTATTGTTATTTGTAAATTAGTATCAAATCAACTGGGCAGTAACATTGGGCAGTGCCCTCCACCTAACATTGGGCAGTGCCCTCCACCCAACAGTGGCTCTCTACCTAACATTGGCTCTCTGCCTAACATTGGTCTCCTACCCTCTGGTGGCCATCCGCAGACGGTGTGGTCCAGTACACTGGACATCCTGACTACTGTTTTAACCTTAATTAATAGTGTGATTAATGTGGTGTCCTGGTGTGTGCTGTCATTGACTTTCCCTTCCCTGGTGTGATGTGGTGCACTGTTTTGGGTTGTTATGAGTTGCTTTTGTGTTTAGTTGTCATTGCTTATTGTCTCGGTTGTGTTGTGATTCTGTGTTGGCCAGGTGTTCTTGATTGTTAATTAGTCGGGGTATTTAGGTGTCTGTCTGTCCTCCCTTCCTTGTGACGACATTCCTCCTGTCTCCCTCCCCGTTTCCTGTCCACGCCGTATTGCGCTGTCATCCTCTAGTAAGTGTTAGTGTTTGTTGTTTTATTTTGAGTAGTATGTTAATTAGTTTATGTATGTTCTTGGTATTGCACTTGGTTCTACAGTAAACTCCCTTCTCCAAGCTTCAATCCTCGGCTCTGCCTCCATTCCCTTCTGCAAACTGTGTTCTAACCTACCCCATCGTAACAAGGAGTAGTGTTGAGGGGATGCATGCCGCTCTGTCTTGGCTTAGAGTGGATCAGGCACGCAGCCTTGTAACATTTTTGTTTAATATTTATAAAATTGGTAAACCTAAGTCTTTGTGGTCAGAACTACAACCCACCAATACTAGACATGGCTATGTCACCAGACCCGCCGTGGGTCTTCATTTTACTCTACCTCTACCAAGTACAAATGCATTTAAGAGTTTGATTGATTGATTGATTGAAAACTTTATTAACAGATTGCAGAATGGGTACAATACAGTACAGCTCAATACACACAATTGTTAAGGGGATGCAGACCAGAGAAAGACTTTCGTCTTGTTTACATCAGGGTCCCCCATTTTCAATTCATCAGGACATATATGACATACATGACATACAGATAGTCAGTACTGCTACATCTATACATTTATGACATACCAGATTTGCAAATACAGTACTGTTTGTGATACAGAAGGAGTCAGGAAAAGGGAGTATATACATTTGACGTAGAAACTGTACATTGGAGGAGGTTGGGTGGGGGGGGTTGGGTACACTGGGATATTGACAACCATACTGGGTAATCTACATTGGAGGTGGTTGGGGGGGGGGGCACACTGTATATACAAGCAAAACTGTACATTGAGGGGGGGGGGGGGGGGGACACTGTACAAACAAACAAAATTGTACATTGGACTATTGACAAAACCATACTAGGTAAATGACTGTACATTGGAGGGGGTTGGGTTAGGATATTTACAGGGGCCAGTGTTGAATTGCAGTCTCCCGTAGGTGTCCCTTGAGAGAGGTTTTGAAAGTGGGTAGTGATCCACATTCCTTTACAGCTTTGGGTAGGGCGTTCCACATTGATGTGGCATAATTGCGAAACGTGTTTAGTCCCTTATTTGAGCCGAATCTGGGAGAGAACCTAGTGTCCTCTAAACCCAATGTTCCCTTAGCTGTGTGTTCCCTCAACCTAGTGTCCTCTAAACCCAATGTTCCCTTAGCTTCTGTTCCCTCAACCTAGCGTTCCCTAAACCCAACGTTGCCTCAGAGCCCAGTACTATAGAAGAATAACTCCTATTGGCCTGACGGAACATTGTGCATTCACTGTGTACCGCATACTGTAAGATGTAGGTCTACCCTATAAATGAGTAAAAAGCAGACAGATTGTGAAGGAAAGAATAATTTAGAGGAGTGCTGCGAAATACGTGTGTGAGAACAGAGCGTGGGGGGGGGGGGGGGGGGGGGGGATAAAAGTAGTACACCAACACATGATACAACGCTGGGAGGGAGGGAGGGGGTGGAGGGAGGGATGGGGTAGTGTTCTCATTAGTGTGCAGGGGGTAGGCTACCCCTACCACGCAGTTGATTATGCACAAAACACAAAACTCCGAGGGCCTCTGCACTTGCGTGGCGAAAGGCGGCCCGGGATGATCACACGGCGGTGTACATGGAATGAAAGCGCGCCGTGCGTCTCCTTAGTATTCACGGCAGCCTATGTCCTTGTAACGCCATGGATTTTAGGTTTTTATCTCATTGGAGGATCTCATCCATTATTTAGAATGCAGCCGCAAAAACCGACAAACGCTCCTCAATAATTCCTAGGGAGCTTGGCTTGCCCCACCCCTCTCTCTCTCTCTCTCTCTCTCTCTCTCTCTCTCTGAGTGTTTTCTATTTCCCTAGCTGGCTGGCTGTTCTCTCATCTCCACTCAAACAAGGCTTTCTCTGGTTGAATGGGGCAGGCAGGGCGTTGTCATGTGTGGCACAGTGAAGCTACTTATATATGTACTTAACCTACAGTCAGAGACAGGGGAGGGGAGGGGAGGAGATGGGAGGGGAGGGGAGGGGAGAGGAGAGGAGAGAGGAGGAGGAGAGGGAGAGGAGAGATGAGATTTCTCTGGTTGAATGGCAGGGCGTTGTCATGTGGCACAGGGAAGCTACTTTATATGTACTTACTGTAACCTACAGTCAGAGACAGAGGAGGGGAGGGGAGGGGAGGGGAGGGGAGGGGAGGGGAGAGGAGAGGAGAGGAGAGGAGAGGAGAGGAGAGGAGAGGAGAGGAGAGGAGAGGAGAGGAGAGCGGAGAAGAGGAAAGGAAATGAACAGAAAGGAAATTAGAGAAGAGGAAAGGAGATAAGATAAGATAAGAATAAGGAGGGTGAGGAGGAGAGGATATGAGAGGAGGAGAGGAGAGGAGAGGTGAGGAGGAGAAGAGAGGAGAGGTGAGGAGGAAATGAGAGGAGAGGTGAGGAGGAGAGGAGAGGTGAGGTGAGGAGGAAAGAGGGGAAAGGAGAGGAAGAGGAAAGGAGAGGTGAGGAGGAGAAGAGAGGAGGGAGAAGCAAGGAGGGGTGA
>NC_140165.1:131660898-131670580 GCF_963971535.1 Notolepis coatsorum | reverse complement strand
GGTGATAGCATGCGGGTTAAGTGATCATTATATGATTTTCTGTACCCGCAAAAAAACTAAAACAGAAGGCCGGCTGACACAAAACAGTCACATCTAGAGACCTCAAAACTTACTCTAGAGAGGCCTTTAACCTAGAACTGGGGAGCTTGGACTGGTCAGATGAACTCAGTGGTACACAGGTTGAAGAAACATGGCTTGGATTCCAAACCAAATTCACAGCAATACTGAACAACATGGCAACATTCTCACCTCCATCTCGAAAGTAATGGAAAAAATAGTCTACGAACAGGTGGAAAAGTACCTAGCGGAAAAAAATCAAATCTACGAATTCCAATCTGGCTTCAGAACATCCCACTCCACTGACACATGCCTTCTCTATTTGAACGACCACATCAAACAAGAGGTGGACGCGGGCAAATACTGCGGCATGGTCATGCTGGACCTACAAAAGGCCTTCGACACTGTCAATCACTCCATTCTGATGGACAAGCTAAAAGCAATTGGTTTTGATAGTCTATCAGTGAGCTGGATGCAATCCTACCTTGAGGGGAGGGAACAGATGGTGGAGGTAAACGGTACCCTATCCCCCCCCCTCACAGTGAGCTGTGGTGTTCCACAAGGAAGCATACTAGGACCGCTACTGTTCCTAATTTATGCAAATGACATGTCGTCAGCTTGTGACTGCAACTTGTTCCTGTTTGCGGACGACTCAGCCCTGCTGGTCTCTGACAAGAACAAGTTACAGGTTGAAAAAACCCTCAGCTCGGAACTAGGCAAAATCTGCATATGGCTCGCTGATAACAAACTATCATTACACATGGTCAAAACAGAGTCCATTCTCTTCGGTTCAAATAACAAACTCAGCAAGACCGACGGCTTCTCAGTTACAGTGGGTGACAATATTGTCACAAGGAAAGATGAAATTACCTACCTGGGTTCCATCCTAGAGGCTAATCTCTCCTGTGACAAAATGGCATCCAATGTAATAAAAAAAAGTCAACCAACGAACTCGATTCTTGTACCGGATCGCCTCTCTGGTAAACAAGAATACCCTGAAGACTCTGGCAGGAGCACTCATTCAAGGGTACTACGACTATGCTTGCACCTCATGGTACCAAAGCACCTCAAAGGCGCTAAAAACAAAATTACAAACATCTCAAAACAAACTGGTCAGACTACTGCTTGACCTTACTCCTAGAACCCACCTCACCCCTGCCCACTTTGACAACCTAGGATGGCTTAGAGTAGACGACAGAGTACAGCAACTTGCAATGGGCCTGGTCTACAAGATACACTACACGACCAAGGTACCCCATGTACATGTCAAAATACTTCCCAAAGGTCAGTGAATACCACGATCACAACACCAGAGGGAGCTCCACAAATCATGTTAAACCCAGATTCGGCTCAAACAAGGGACTAAACACGTTTCGCAATTATGCCACATCAATGTGGAACGCCCCTACCCAAAACTGTAAAGGAATGTGAATCACTACCCACTTTCAAAACCACTCTCAAGGGACACCTACGGGAGACTGCAATTCGAAACTGGCCCCTGTAAATGTCCTAACCCAACCCCCCCTCCAATGTACAGTAATTTACCTAGTATGGTTTTGTCAATATTCCAATGTACAATTGTGCTTGTTTGTACAGTGTGTGTGTGTCCCCCCCCAATGTACAGTTTTGCTTGTTTATACAGTGTTTTCTTCTCCCCCCCCCCCCCCCAACCACCTCTAATGTAAATTACCCAGTATGGTTGTCAATATCCCAATGTACCCAACCCCCCCCACCCAACCTCCTCCAATGTACAGTTTCTACGTCAAATGTATATACTCCCTTTTCTTGACTCTTTTTGTATCACAAACAGTACTGTATTTGCAAATCTGGTATGTCATAAATGTATAGATGTAGCAGTACTGTCTATCTGTATGTCATGTATGTCATATATGTCCTGATGAATTGAAAATGGGGGACCCTGATGTAAACAAGACGAAAGTCTTTCTCTGGTCTGCATCCCCTTAACAATTGTGTGTATTGAGCTGTACTGTATTGTACCCATTCTGCAATCTGTTAATAAAGTTTTCAATCAATCAATCAAACCCATAAGAACCACCAGGGTTAAAAATCGCGCTGAGCCATGGATGCACACTGAAATACTGGCCGCTATGAAAACCAGAGACAAAAAATGCTCTGAACTTCATAAAAGTCAGACAAAGCTTTCCAAAAGCTCAAACAGTGAACTCCAAGCCCACGTGGTTGAACAAAAAATTCAAAGAAACAGACTAAGAAATGACGTAAACACCATGATCAAAACCGCAAAAAGAAATTTCATCAACGACAAAACTGAGGAAAACAAAAACAAACCCTGCAAACTTTGGAAATTACTCAATAATCAACTAGGCTGCAGTAAAAAACTTAAAACCAGATTCTCAAACATAAACATAAAGACGGACAACACGCTCATCACAGACAAGCTGGATGTAGCCAATTACTTAAACATCTTCTTCACAAACATAGCCACAACACTGGTAAACAAACTACCCTCCCACTCAGGGCATTATGGGGTAGAACACAAGTAGCATACTACAAAAACCTAGGGGTCCACAAAGACGACTTCAAACTTGAAATGGTAACAACCGATGAGGTACTCAAAAAATTGAGCGCCCTCCAACCTAACAAGGCCACTGGCCATGACAACATCCCCTCCAAATTCCTCAGAGACGCAGCAGCCGCCATCACCCCAGTCATCACACACATAATACACCTCTCTATAAAACAGGGACACGTCCCCAAGGACTTCAAAATTGCGAGAGTGACCCCTCTGCACAAAAAGGGCAGCAAATTAGACCCAGGCAACTACCGCCCTGTTTCTATTCTTACCTCCATCTCGAAAGTCATGGAGAAAATAGTCTTCGAACAGGTCGAAAAGTACCTGGCGGAAAAAAATCTAATCTACGAATTCCAATCTGGCTTCAGAACGTCCCACTCCACTGACACATGCCTCCTCTATTTGAACGACCACATCAAACAAGAGGTGGACGCGGGCAAATACTGCGGCATGGTCATGCTGGACCTACAAAAGGCCTTCGACACTGTCAATCACTCCATTCTGATTGACAAGCTAAAAGCAATTGGTTTTGATAGTCTATCAGTGAGCTGGATGCAATCCTACCTGGAGGGGAGAGAACAGATGGTAGAGGTAAACGGTACTCTATCCCCCCCCCCTCACAGTGAGCTGTGGTGTTCCACAAGGAAGCATACTAGGACCGCTACTCTTCCTAATTTATGCAAATGACATGTCGTCAGCCTGTGACTGCAACTTGTTCCTGTTTGTGGACGACTCAGCCCTGCTGGTCTCTGACAAGAACAAGTTGCAGGTTGAAAAAACCCTGAGCTCGGAACTAGGCAAAATCTGCATATGGCTCGCTGATAACAAACTATCATTACACATGGGCAAAACAGAGTCCATTCTCTTCGGTTCAAATAACAAACTCAGCAAGACCGACGGCTTCTCAGTTACAGTGGGTGACAATATTGTCACAAGGAAAGACGAAATTACCTACCTGGGTTCCATCCTAGAGGCAAATCTTTCCTGTGACAAAATCCAATGTAATAAAAAAAGTCAACCAACGAACTCGATTCTTGTACCGGATCTCCTCTCTGGTAAACAAGAATACCCTGAAGACTCTGGCAGGAGCACTCATTCAAGGGTACTACGACTATGCGTGCACCTCTTGGTACCAAAGCACCTCAAAGGCGCTTAAAACAAAATTACAAACATCACAAAACAAACTGGTCAGACTACTACTTGACCTGAACCCCAGAACCCACCTCACCCCTGCCCACTTTGACAACCTAGGATGGCTTAGAGTAGACGACAGAGTACAGCAACTTGCAATGGGCCTGGGCCCTCATTCATCAACGTGGCATAGAAAATGTTCTATTTCCACACGTAAGCACAGAATGTAGAATCAGTGCACGCACAGAAAAAACGGGATTCACCACACGTGCGTACGCAGGTTCTACGCACACCTGTCATGATGAATCTCACCTTGGCCCTGCGCCGAGGCTCGTGCACACTTTCATGTATTTGCATACCAAAACCGCCCCGATTAACTGTATGCAGTAATGGACACCCCCATGAAATGTGGAAGAATGGACTAAACCGAGGGTGTTGTACACTGTCGGATATTATATCTATTAACTTCCTAAAAGACCATTGCTGCCTGGACACCGCAAACACTAATAAAGACCATTAACCACTGTTTTGCCGTTGCCCGTTAGTGTCATTAATGCATGCTGGAATAAGAATGCCTTTCTTAATTTATTTTTAATATTAATAATTATTATAATACAATAAAAGACAGCTCCGTCTTTTAATACACATATATTGTACAGTAACGTCAAATAAATACTACAGTCCCCGCTGAAATAAAGGTTCTGCACGCACATACCAGCAGTGATCTACAGCATAAAAGATAGCCACTTTATAATACTATTCTGAGTAGATAATTCATCTGTATCGCAACAGAGTCACGGATCTGGTCGGGGCAGGTATCATTATGTCGGGAAAATCCTTATGAAATAAACAAAAGTGAATTAAAGAATTTAAAAACAAAGTTTAGCATATTAAATTGTTTTATAAGCTTTCTGAGTAGATAATTAATCTGTATCGCAACAGAGTCACGGATCTGGTCGGGGCAGGTAGCATTATGTCGGGAAAATCTTTATGAAATAAACAAAAGTGAATTAAGGAATTTAAAACAAAGTTTAGCATATTAAATCGTTTTATAAGCTTATAGCTTTTTTCGTGCTGATTTGAGAGGGTCCAGCTGCAGAGCCGGAGAGCAACTCTCAGGGCCAAGATAGCACTTATACTATTTTGAGAGAGACAGCAGAGAGACAGACAGCAGAGAGACAGACAGACAGACAGACACTGTTCCACAGTGTGTGTGTGTGTGTGTGTGTGTGTGTGTGTGTGTGTGTGTGTGTGTGTGTGTGTGTGTGTGTGTGTGTGTGTGTGTGTGGTGTGTGTGTGTGTGTGTGTGTGGTGTGTGTGTGTGTGTGTGTGTGTGTGTGTGTGTGTGTGTGTGTGTGTGTGTGTGTGTGTGTGTGACTACTAGTCTAATAGTAGAGACTCAGCCCCCCCCCCCCCCCCCCCCCCCCCCCCTCTGGACCACCTCCTAGTAGAGACTTCTCTAGGAAGAAGACGAAGATGAGGATTAAGGCGAGACACTGCAGGTGAATAGGCAAATATACTTTTTTTGTTGATTTTGAGATTTTGTTATATTTTGCTTCCTAAACATGTCTTCTATGAAACTAGTGACAATAAAACATCAATAACACACATTTAGTTGTTCATTTTACTTCATTTTGCCTTATTGCATCCATAAATGTCCACATATTTAATGGGGAAGTGCCTCATTTGCATATATAAACATAAATTTCAGAAAACTTGTCTCTACTAGGAGGTGGTCCAGAGGGGGGGGGGGGGGCAGGGACGTGCACAGGACTTTAGAGGGGCAGGGGCTCAAAGGCTGAAAAGGGCACTGGGCCTGTGCTATTTTTGGGGGCCCTTTTTGGGCGGGGATGGGCCTTTTTATGCTTTTTGGGGGGTTTTGGTGATCAAATATTGAATATTGAACTATAATAATCAGTGCAGGAGCTCACTTATCCTTGAAAGACACTTTTATCACTGACTTAAAAGGCCCATACATCTCCATAAATGTTCAGGGTGGAGGGAATAAGCAGCGTTGCGTTGTTATTATGGGCTGAGCCGCCACGCAGGATAATGACGCCGCGCGCACGCGCGCGCGCACACGCACGCGCGGCCCCGCGCGCATGCGCATATGTTCCCTCGCGCACAATAATACACTTTGTTTGTATAGCCTTTCATACAGAAACTGCAGCTCAAAGTGCTTCACAACAGAATTAAGACAGGCATAAAATGAGCACATAAAGTGCAGACATATAAAATCAGTTTTTCACATTAGGATCTAACATCCCAACAGGCAACCTTGTTTATGGTTTGATTCAGTTTTAATATAAATAATAAAAATAAAGAGAAGATTAATTAATTATCTACTCAGTCCCGAAGTTTGTGATGTAGATATGGAATGTCCCGGGTTGCTGCTGTTTGCAGAGTGTGTTGTTGTCCTTCGGAATTGACGGCTGTTTTGATTTGGCCCTTCGTTCGCCGTCGTTCACCTTTGGACGGCGGTGCACTCTGTGGGCAGCGGCAACTTGGGACGTTCCATATTTACATCACAAAGAGTCCCAGACTGGTTGAAGACACCAGCCTATAGCGGCTATTGTTATGATAATGCGAGGTAGCGCCGCAGGTAAACACAACGATCCGAGCCGAGCGCAGCGCGTTCTCGCGAGCGCGTGCATGTGCGTGCACGCGCTTCTGCTCAAATCTTTAATACTCAGTGAGGTACCACTGAGTGGTACCCCGTGCCATGAACAACGCATGCCTGGGAATAAGTGCTTACCCTACAGACCCCAAGTCTGTTAGGACAGCAGACTCGGTTGGCACTGCTCAAAACTTACCTTTTTACAATAGCTTTTAAATGAATTATTATCTTTATTTCATTGTCTTATTTTTCTTTATTTCTATACATTTTACTAAAATATTTTATTATAATTTGTATCATTGTTTATGTAGTTTTTTTAATCATTTTATTTGTTCTTTTTTAATGTCAACATATTTTTTTAATTATTCCAAATGGACTCAAACATTTTCCGTTGTGACGTCACAGTATGATGTCATAATCAAACAATCTAGAACATTTGTGATGTCACAGTATGATGTCATAATCAAACACTCTAGAACATTTGTGATGTCACAGTATGATGTCATAATCAAACATTCTAGAACATGTGTGATGTCACAGTATGATGTCATAATAGAACATTCTAGAACATTTGTGATGTCACAGTTTATGATGTCATAATCAAACATTCTAGAACATTTGTGATGTCACAGTATGATGTCATAATAGAACATTCTAGAACATTTGTGATGTCACAGTATGATGTCATAATAGCACATTCTAGAACATTTGTGTACAGTATATATTCAACAATTCTCTTGGGGGGGCCCTCCAAGAGAGGAGATGATGTTTGTATTGTGATTGTATGACAAGAGGAGCAGAGAAGAAGGAGACAGAGACGGTAGAAATGTGTTTTGAAGATGAGAAGAAGAAGAAGAGTGTAAACTTTCTCAAGTGTGGGCGAAGCAAGAATTGTGGAGGGCAGTAATACGCCACGATGCGTCTACACTGCCGGAAATTCAAATAAGAAGAAGAAGAAGAAGCACAGATCTCTGACTTGTTGTTTCCGGCTACTTGTCTGTAAGCTTCAATATATTCTGTAGATACAATTTAAAATCCCCACATGGAAAAGGAAACAATGTCCTGTACAATCCTTAATGAGCTGCCTCTGGAGGGAAGGTTCTGTGATGTGGTTATTAAAGTCAACAGCACTGAGTTGAATGCCCACAAGGCCCTCCTGTGCGACTGCAGTGACTATTTCAGGTAAGTTTAGCTTGGTTCAGGTTAGCTTGGTTCAGGTTAGCTTGGTTCAGGTTAGTTTGGTTAGTAAAGAGATACCATACTGTACTTCTACTGTAAACAGATACTATACTGTGTGTCTACTGTAAAAAGATACTATACTGTACTTCTACTGTAAAAAGATAATATACTGTACTTCTACTGTAAACAGATACTATACTGTACTTCTACTGTAGACAGATACTATACTGTACTTCTAATGTAAAATGATACTATACTGTACTTCTACTGTAAACAGATACTGTACTTCTACTGTAAACCGATAATATACTGTACTTCTACTGTAAACAGATACTATACTGTACTTCTACTGTAAAAAGATACTACACTGCACTTCTACTGTAAACAGATACTATACTGTACTTCTACTGTAAACAGATACTATACTGTACTTCTACTGTAAAAAGATACTATACTTCTACTGTGCTAAGACCCTATACTTCTACAGTGAAAATATATTACTACTAGGGCTGTCCCCGACTGAGGATTTGGATAGTCAACTATGATTGGCCAAAATGTGCCGTAAGTTGACTATTAGTAGACTATAAATAAAATAAAAAATAAAAAAAATATAATATATATATATATATATATATATATTTTTGTTATCATTCCATTTGGACTGTGGGGGGTGCTTAATGTCTGAAGGAGTCGACTGAAGGCTTCTTGTCCTCTGCAAAAGCATGCAATTGGTCCACTGATGGATACATCTTGATATTTGTCTAGTCTAGTGTGTTCATTAGATGGGTGAAATCCTCTTTCAGTGCATCTGTGCCTGTTTACTTAGGCAGTTGGCCTCTGGTATGTGTGCCATTAGCGTTAGCCACGCTTCTAAGAGGTTGGCAGTCGACTACGGCTCCTTTCGACCGATTAGTCGACTATTCGACAGGGGTCAGCCCTAATTACTACTCAGGACAGAATGTTGCTTACTGTTTACTCATCAGATATCTCTATACTCTGCGTCCCACAGAGCCCTCTTCACTCGCTGGAGCGACTCAGAGAAAGCAGTCTACACTATCCCTGGGGTGTCCCCGGGTATGATGCAGCTCATCATAGAGTACTCCTACACACACATTGTGCCGGTGACAGCAGAGAACGTGGAAGAGCTTCTGGTGGCTGCAGACCAGCTTCGCGTCACTGGCATAGTAGGAGCGTGCTCTGACTTCCTAGAAGGCCAGCTGTCTCTGGAAAACTGTGTCGGCATCTGGAGGTTCGTGCACATCTACTGCTGCCCTGACCTGAGGCGCAAGGCCCATCTCTTCATCGTGTGCCACTTTGAGGAGATGTTGCACGTCTCACAGGAGTTTGTGGAGCTGTCCCCGCAGCAACTGGTGGACATCATCGAGAGGGATGACCTGAACGTGAAGAGCGAGGAGACGGTGTTCGAGGCCGTCCTCCGTTGGATCGACCACTCCCGTGAGGAGCGTAAAACACACATCCCTTTGCTGCTGCCCAAGGTAACTAATTGTATTACAGATACACAAACATGGTTACAAGTGCCTGAGCCACATTTATTTTAAATTTTATTATTTTACTTTTTCTTGTTTGTCTGTCTCTTGTCAAGGTCATTATGATTCATGTTACTGTTATTATAGTTGTCGTCGCTGTTGTTATTATTATTATTATTATTATTATTATTATTATTATTATTATTATTATTATTATTATTATTATTATTATTTTTTTTTTTTTTTTTTTTTTTTTATTATTATTATTATTATTGTACTGTTATGTTCTGTTTTATGTATGAAAAGAAAAGAAAAGAAAAGAAAAACATTTATATAAAAAAAAAAAACGAATTGTATTAGTGCATTACATTAAAACAACACTAGGTTCCCTAGTACAGTGGTTCTCAAACATTTGGGTCCAAACTGTTCCCTAGCAACAGAAACCCGTCTACAACCGATGTCTAAGTTGTACCCGCTGTCTGCTTGTCTCTTCCCAGGTTCGCATGGGCTTGATGAGGCCTGACTACTTGCTGAACAACGTCCAGAACAACCCTGTGGTGAGGGACAGCCACGACTGCAGGCCCCTCATCCTCAGCGTCCTGAACCCACCTGACTCCGACAGGCTCCCAAACCCCCTGACCCGCCCACGCCTGCTCCAGG
>NC_140165.1:131633398-131655898 GCF_963971535.1 Notolepis coatsorum | reverse complement strand
GATGCTATCTCTGAAAACAGTTCCTGCGAGTGCAGTCAGTGCACCCCATAACGCTATATATATAAACCTGCATTCATTCGGAGAGAAAAACCTATTCCACATGCTATTTAGGGTTTGACAATAATTACACTAATATCGCTATTTCACAATGAACTATAATGAATTACGGGGGTCATACAGAAGAACACGCGCCAGTGTCTTTATTTCCGCGTTGAAACGAATGCATGTACTGAGGAGCGCTTATGCCGTAGTAACGATATTCTACCACTGGGCGTCAGCTAAGCATGCTCAGAGCTGTGCGTACACATAAGCACGAAGTCAAGTTCAAGTTGAAATTGATGAATCCCACTCTTTGCTTAGAAATGGTCGTACGCACAGGTTAAGCACATATCTGTGCGTAAGACACGTTGATGAATGAGGGCCCTGGTCTACAAGATACACTATACGACTAAGGTACCCATGTACATGTCAAAATACTTCCCAAAGGTCAGTGAATACCACAACCACTACACCAGAGGAAGCTCAACAAATCATGTTAAACCCAGATTCGGCTCAAACAAGGGACTAAACACGTTTCGCAATTATGCCACATCAATGTGGAACGCCCTACCCAAAGCTGTAAAGGAATGTGAATCCCTACCCACATTCAAAACCGCTCTTAAAGAGCACCTACGGGAGGCTGCAATTCGAAACTGGCCACCGTAAATGCCCAAAACCCCCACCACCTCCTAATAGACAGTCTCCTCCCCACCGCATGAATATATTCCCTCCCCGCCGTATGTATATTTCTCTCCCACCCACCCACCCCCTCCTAATGTACAGTCCCCTCCCCATCATATACTCTGTCAGGATCTAGGGGTAACAGTACTGTATATTTGAATACCGTTTATGTCACAAATGTATCAGCACTAAATACCTATATGTCCCTATGCCATAAATGTCATGTATGTTGTGTATGTCATAAATGTCTATATGAATTGAAAATGGGGGACCCTGATGGAAACAAGACAAATGTCTTTCTCAGGTCTGCATCCCCTTAACAATTGTGTGTATTGAGCCATACTGTATTGTACCCATTCTGCAATCTGTTAAATAAAGTTTTCATTCATTCATTCATTCATTCATTCATTCATTCATTCATTCATTCATTCATTCATTCATTCATTCATGCAATACCGTATTTTCCCAGGCGGTGGCGCCATTTCTCCATGTAAATGACCACTGTTCTCATACACACTGATTGATTGATTGATTGAAAAGTTTATTAACAGATTGCAGAATGGGTACAGTACAGTACAGCTCAATACATACAATTGTTAAGGGGATGCAGACCAGAGAAACACTTTCGTCTTGTTTACATCAGGGTCCCCCATTTTTTATTCATCATAACATATATGACACACACGACATACAGATAGACAGTACTGCTACATCTATACATTTATGACATACCAGATTTGCAAATACAGTACTGTTTGTGATACAAAAAGTGTCCAGAAAAAGAGTGTATATACATTTGACGTAGAAACTGTACATTGGAGGAGGTTGGGTAGGTGGGGTGGGGTTGGGTGGGTGGGGGGGGGGGGGGGGCTGTACATTGGAGGTGGGCATACAGAAACAAGCATTTCATCATAAAGTATTCTGTATTTTGTTGTGAAAATAATAAACAAATTTGAAAGGTTTAAGGTGAAAGAACATTTATTATTATGGTGCTTCACCAGATCTTGTGGAGGGAGTGTTGTGCTGCAGTTGGATCCTGGTACGTTTATTCTGGGCGATCAATAAATGGAAAGATTCCGAGGATATCCTTTCTGCGCGTCTTTGCTACTATGCGAATGTTCTGGAATCAAGACGCCTGCGGGCTGGGAGGCGGAGGGGCGATGGTTATTTGGTGTGCATTATTTAGGCTGCACTTGGTTCACTTTTATCCCGGGAAAACCTATAGTATTTGCTCTTTAAAACGGGATATTTAAAGTTAAACAGGAATTAGATCATACCCCGTGTGCCCAAGCACAGGCTGTAAAGTGTATGTGTGTGTGTGTGTTTGTTGGAGAGAGAGAGAGAGAGAGAGAGAGAGAGAGAGAGAGAGAGAGAGAGAGAGAGAGAGAGAGAGAGAGAGAGAGAGAGAGAGAGAGAGAGAGAGAGAGAGAGAGAGAGAGAGAATGTGGTGTGTGTGTGTCCACTGTCTTGTCTGTTATCTCTGTTTATACCGTGTATGTGATGACGTGGTATTTGAACACACACACCTCGGCTGACGACCAAGCTATTATTATGCAAAGACGAGTAACGAGTGGGTACTTGGCCCGTGCAGGCCAAGAATGCGACCCCCATCTGGCTACTCATCTTTTGCGTGTCCGTGGAACATTGTTTTGGACGGTAAAAACGTGCGGGGGACAATAACTGCATTCTGAAACCATGCCGGGGACATGTCCCATGTGCCCCCCCCCCCCCCATAGTTACGTCCCTGTGCTCAGAGTAAACCTGAAGCAGCGGCTACCAACTAAGCACATGCATGTGTGTTGTCAAGTTATTGTTATAAGGAACCCAGTCCAAACTATAACAGTCTGCATCCCCTTAACAATTGTTTGTATTGAGCCGTATTGTATTGTACCCATTCTGCAATCTGTTAAATAACGTTTTCATCCATTCATTCTACTAGCGTTAGCGTTACTACGCTAATGTACGCTAGCCACAATGCTAACTATTATAATGGGAATCCCGATCACATTAGCATGTAAGCTAACAACACCAGCAATCTTTTTGTGAGACTAAACTCTCCACTCTTGGTGGTAAATTGTGTTGATGTTGGTTTTGTTTCATCAACAAATGAGGCAGAATACACAGTGAATGTATCCCTTTTTGTTTATTGCCCTTTTATTGCACTTTGTTTCTTGCTGCAAATAAATGCTATGTTGCTAATGGTTCACGTGAGGTAATTTAAAGATGGCGGGTTTCTGTTTTGAGCAGGACGTGTAGTGACGCGTTCAACCCTTCTGATTGGTTGAAATGGCTTTCATGTTTGAACTACATCGCCACTTATTGCTTTGGCATTGTACTACATGTATATTACATCAGTTTAAACCACTGTGTGTGTACGGAGGTTTTTTCTTTTTTTTATAATTATAAAACCTCTGTGTCAAAAATACCCGTGATCGTGTGGACTGACTGGGCCTTAGTTACAACGTGATTGGTGGGTTATGACAATAGTTACACTTTGTTGTTGGATTGTTGGACCAAGTTAATGTTGCTGGCCTACTAATTGTAATCAACAGCATCAAAACAACCTGTCAGTGTCTCTTGGTTTCTCAAGGAAGCAAAAAGTAGCACAACACCAGTCTCTCCGATTACAGACAGATCATAGAAAATGCACATTTTGGCATGAATTTTCACAACTCTATTTAGGGAGTTGACATTGAGGAATTCATAAACTTGGTCTTCAGGTAGAAAATGTGGATTTGAGATTGAAATAGATTCAGTTAATCTATTTAATCTATGTTCTTAAATTAAACATCTAGAAATGTCTAGAAATGTCTAGAAATGTCTAGAAAGTAGAAGCCATTCTGGGGGAATATTCATCCCTGTATTGTTTGAGTAACTGATGGTTAAGATATTCATTCAACCTTTATTTAATTCTCGGGAATGTAGTGAGGCTTGGCCCTCATTTGCAGTGATGCCGAGATTACAAAATAATCAAAACAAAGATAAATCAGACAATAACACCCAACTATTAACACTGATTAAAACAATTCCTGGTTAAAGTATTTATATTAAAAAACAAGATTGTCCCAATGTTATCAGGGTGTCAATATTCAAAGGGCTTTGTGGCCTATTTCGTTTTTCACCAAAATTTTGTAAAAGATTGAACTTGTCCAATTGATGTATTTTCTAGACAAACATGGCATTCTGGAGGTTTTAGAGCACTGCACAGTACCGAGACTGCACTCTCAAGAGTTTTTAATGATATCCTTGTGGCCACTGAGTCAGTGGCACTGACTCTGGTGACTCTTATTCTTGTACTGTTGGATCTCACTGCTGCCTTCGATACAGTGGATCATGATATTCTGCTCTTCCGTCTGGAGCACTGGGTTGGTATTAAAGGCTCAGCCCTAGAGTTTTTCAGGTCGTACTTGTCTGAGAGAAGCTTTTGTGTCAGCCTGGGTGATGCTGTATCCGCACCTCTCCCCTGTGGGGTGCCCCAGGGCTCAATTCTTAGGCCGATTTTATTTGTGCTGTATTTGCTCCCCCCTCCTTTCACTGTTACGCAGATGACTGTCAGATCTACCTGCAATTGAAAATAAATAACCTAACCCTTTAAACCCTTTGTTTGTGTCATGATGTCAAAGCATCTCAATGTTGTAACTATGAAATGAGTCTATTTATTTAGCTGAAGATGAATTGTTCAGGCTTAGGTCGGGTTGGACTTGCATTTTCAGATGTGAAACTGTAATACAGGATCATGTTCGATAGAAGTCTGCTATTAATTATTTTGACCACTAGGTGACAGCATTATGTTTATAATGATGAACTGTCTGTAGGTTGTCACATTGGCTGGTCACAGAGGAAGGCTGTGGGTCTCTGGCCTCAGCTCTGAGCTCCAACTACTCTAACCTGAGAGAGTTGGACCTGAGCTACAATCACCTGCAGGATTCTGGAGTGAAGCTGCTCTCTGCTGGTTATATATCATACAGTAAATAACACTATATCATAAAACACTAGAATGACAGTCAAAGAGATGCCTTCATCCTTGAGTGAGCAGGCAAAAGCTATAAGCGCTGCTGTCCCCCCTCTGGGTAATGTCAGGTATGTACACCTACTATGATTTTTTTTTATTAGCCTACATTTCATTCCTGCCATGAATGGAGCAAGACGCTCCACTCCTCTGCCTGCGCATGTCTTTCAACTTTGGAATCGCTGTCTGTCAGCAGTGCACACATGAACCATTAACCACTGGGACATGTCTGTTTATAAACCATAACGTCACACCCGATTTATCAACACATCCAATTCCATACTTGTGTACACACACACAGACACACACACACACACACACACACACACACACACACACACACACACACACACACACACACACACACACACACACACACACACACACACACACACACACACACACACACACACACACACACACACACATCGCTCTGTATCTAAATATTCACATTCAAGATCATTATGCAGATGTGTTATACATCATTTTGCAATACATGCTGTATCAACTTTTTTTCTGTCCAAGACCTGCTTTATCAGAGTATGAATACTGAACATCCTATTGACACTTGCTGGCTAAGCCCAGTTGGGACTGAAAGATACATAAAACGATGAGAGAATAATGTGATAAAGACACAGGACTAAAATCACTACAATATGAAATGCTTCTGTTGGGAAGTGGATTCAAAGTCCAGAACATGATACAAAATAAAACTTGACTTTTATACCTGAAGCCCACAGCACTGTATGCTAGATATGTGACTGCTTTGCTTTGGTTCAGGTTGAGTTTAGGTTAGAATATATAGTTGAAAAATAGTATTTCATTAAATGTTGTTTAAAAATTGGGTTCAAAACATCTGCTGCCCATTGGGCTCAGGTCCGGTTCAGGCAGAAATTGTCCAGGCTTAGGTCGGGTTTGGCTTTCATCTGGAGTTCAAAACTTTTAATCCCTATCTGATCCCATCAGATTTTTAAATCCCATTTTTTGTGATCCAGGATCAGACAACTCGGCCAGATTTTGTCCCGGTATTTCAAAGCAATCCAGGATAGGATTCACCCTGATCCAGATTCAGACTTTTCAAGATTACTAGATCCTGAATATCAGTGCTTTAATCCTACGGATCTCCATCTAGTGAATATGAAAAGAAAAGGAAGACAAGGACCACATTGCAGAGACATCTATAATGTCTAATTATATCAAGTTTCAAGTTCAAGTTTGTTTATTATTTGTCACAATATAATACAGAATACTTTACGATGAAATGCTTGAAATTCTATATTATTAAATACATAAAGGACATAAAATCATAATAGAATTGTAATTAAAAAAAATACTCCCACTAGGGTAATAACAAAAGAAAACAAAATACCACACCACAAATGTGACAAAAAAATTACAAATAAAGTTTATTTACCATGAAGGCTAAAATTGTGTATTATTTCAGTTAACAAACTTTGCCATCTTATTTATATTGAAACATATTTTTAAATAAATTGTATAGTACATTTTGCTCTGGTAATCCACTGTAAATCCACCCCTCTGGTCGGATCAAGATAATCCAGTTTTTGGCATAAAACTGATCCTGTGTCTACCCGCTTTGAAGATTTTATCCAGATTAAAGCTTGGATTTGATTTCCTGATCTGATGGGATATCAAAGTGATCCTAATCCAGTTTTTTTGGTTTTGAACTACCCAAAATCCAAATCCGATCTAATCATATAGGGATTCAAAATCTTGAATTTAGGCCCAGGAGTTCAAAACTTTTAATCCCTATCTGATCGGATCAGATTTGGATTCATTCATTTCAACTCATTATGAATTGAAAATGGGGGACCCTGATGTAAACAAGACGAAAGTCTTTCTCTGGTCTGCATCCTCTTAACAATTGTGTGTATTGAGCTGTACTGTACTGTACTGTACCCATTCTGCAACCTGTTAATTAAACATTTCAATAAATCAATCAATCAATATGGATTACAAGTGTTGAACTCCTGGGCCCGGTGTGAAACTGTAATACAGAATTATGTTCGATAAAAGTCTGCTATTGTTTCTTTTGACCACTAGGTGGTAGCATTATGTTTATAATGATGAACTGTCTGCATGTTGTCATGTCTCTGGTCTCAGCTCTGAATTACAACCTCTCTAACCTGAGAGAGTTGGACCGAGCTACAACGATCTGCAGGATTCAGGAGTGACGCTGGTCTCTGCTGGCCCGGATAATCCACCATGGAGACTGGAGAAACTCAAGTAAGGACAATGGACCTCATTCTCAAACATTTTCTTAACTTAAATTTTATTAAAAAAAAATATATATATATCATTCTTTCCAAAAGAAAAGAGGCCTAGAAGCGTGGCTAACGCTAATGGCACGCATACCAGAGGCTAACTGCCTAAGAAAACATGCACAGAGGCACTGAAAGAGGATTACACCCATCTAATGAACACACTAGACTAGATAAGACTGCAATTCAACACTGGCCCCTGTAAATATCCTAACCCAATCATTCCAACCCCCTCCAATGTACAGTCATTTACCTAGTATGGTTTTGTCAATAGTTCAATGTACAATTGTGTTTGTTTGTACAGTGTCTCCTCCCCCCCCCCCCCTCAATGTACAGTGTTACTTGTTTATACAGTGTGCCCCCCGCCCCCCCCCCCCCCCAACCACCTCCAATGTAAATTACCCAGTATGGTTGTCAATATCCCAATGTACCCAACCCCCCCCACCCAACCTCCAATGTACAGTTTCTACGTCAAATGTATATACTCCCTTTTCTTGACTCCTTCTGTATCACAAACAGTACTGTATTTGCAAATCTGGTATGTCATAAATGTATAGATGTAGCAGTACTGACTATCTGTATGTCATGTATGTCATATATGTCTATATGAATTGAAAATGGGGGACCCTGATGGAAACAAGACAAACGTCTTTCTCAGGTCTGCATCCCCTTAACAATTGTATGTATTGAGCCGTACTGTATTGTACCCATTCTGCAATCTGTTAAATAAAGTTTTCATTCATTCATTCATTCATAAATATTAAAATGTATCCATCAGTGGACCAATTGCATGCTTTCGCAGAGAACAAGAAGCCTTCCGTCGACTCCTTCAGACATTAAGCACCCCCCACAGCCCAAATGGAATGATTTATTTATTATTATAATTCTTTTCATAGTCGACTATCGGCACATTTTGGCGACTACAAATCGACTATACAAATCCTTAGTCGGGGACAGCCCTAATCTTTTAATAAAATGTTCAATCAATCAATCACCGCGCAGGTTTCGATTTTAATATTCTATTCAATGTCACCAGTGATGGGAATAACGGCGTTATAAGTAACAGCGTTACTAACGGCGTTAGTTTTTTCAGTAACGAGTCATCTCCAATCTTAATAACGCCATTACCGTTACTGCCAAAAAATGCGGGCTTGTTCCGACAGATCTCTGCGCCGAGAGGCAATACCTTTTTTCCTTGGTTAGTGGACAGTGCGCGATTGGCTGAGGTTGAGTAAAATGTCATGGTAAGCCAATCAAAGGTAGGGGGGTGGGCGGGTGTTTGAAAGCCACAGGGTCTGACACACAGCAACAGTTCAGTCAGCGTGAGACCGCGGTCCGTGTACGTTTTGATAGTTGGTTTGGCGAGCCCAAATAATCCCAAACTAATCCAACGACAGACCGCGGGTCCATGAGCGTTTTTTGTTCACTATTCTGTTAGTTGTGTTGCAGCGCAGAGCACTACACAGTAGTGGAGGCTACAGCCTTATCAACAGTGCTGCACTTCCTGGTTTAATAGCACAGTCTTCAGGTGCTCAGACTCAGAGATATACATATATGTATGTCATGCATGTATTAAATGTCATGATTAGATTCATTTAGATGATTAGATTAGATTCTTATATCTGTATGTTGTGTATGTCATAAATGTCATGAATTGAAAATGGGGGACCCTGATGTAAACAAGACGAAAGTCTTTCTCTGGACTGCATCCCCTTAACAATTGTGTGTATTGAGCCGTACTGTATTGTACCCATTCTGCAATCTGTTAATTAAAATGTTCAATCAATCAGTATATATTTGTTATTTATTTTTGGTATAGTGCTTAACAAGCATAATTTAATGTTGCCCAGTTGTGGCCTGTTGAGGGGCAATACATATCAAAAGTTCCAAAACATCTATTGTGTTTGTATTTGTATGATCCACTATATAAACATAGTAATTATAATATCTACATACATGGCATTTGATTGGAAGCTAGTCTCACTTTGTCCCACAGCAACATTAAAATAGTTTAGATTTGTGTATGTTGTTTATGTAAAAAATTTACTTGAAAGTAACGCAATAGTTACTTTCTGAAGTAACTAGTTACTTTTATAATTAGTAAGTAATTTAGTAACTTCTTGGAAGAAGTAACTAGTAACGGTAACTAGTTACTTTTTAAAAGTAACTTGCCCAACACTGAATGTCACTGACCTGTACAGTATGTTGCCGTTAAAAGGCATACTGGGACCCCAAGGGTGCAGTACCGGCCAGATCCGGCTAGGTGGCAGTATTGAGAGTGCAGTAAACCCTGTTCCAGGCTGTGTGTTACGTTTAAATCCCTCCGGGCACTACATTTAGACGGAGCAGAGTAAATTGCTTCATCCGACCACTTCGAAACGCATCTGGCACACTCTATCCATAAATTGTGCCAAATTATGTCCGGGACCAGATGGGCACCAATACTGGAAATCGCGATCAGACAATTGGTATATTCTTTTTGGAATACCCCCGACCAAAGGTAAGGACTATCTGACATCAATTTCAGCTTGATCCAACAATGTTTTCCTATCCATCCAGCTGATCAGAGTCTGTAGTGTTCAACACGAATGCCGTTACTGGCCATCAAAGGATAAAAAAACGACCCTCTTTCATGTCATGATGAAACATAATACTTATACATTTGATTTGGAAATAGTAGCGTGTCCAGGCAAGAAACGCCAACGCTTATAGTAGAATACACGTAGCGCCCTATAACTCGCTTATCAGGAATTATCCCGGATTACTCCTAAACTATACTTATATTCACCATGGGATAACGCACAAACGTATGCATGAAAAATGATCTCTTTTTTGCATGTTCGACGGAAGAAAGTCACTGACTATAGTATTGTCTCCATAGCTATAATATAGAATATAGATATAGCTCTACAAACAAGGTGACATAAAGCGTGGCATAGCTAGAACGGGACCAGGCTAATCCCTGGCGCTGAATGAGTTAATGAAGACTTGTCTCTCTTATTTAATTTTTGTAACCCCTTTCCTATCTCTTTCTCTCCCCAGGGCCTTATCTGTAGCTATGCCCTCCATCCTTTTGTCATAGTATTATGTATACTTAGCTGCCTATTGTAATATGTATTTATTAAGTCGGTATATGAATTGTCTGACATTCTTCTGTAAACCAGCCTACTTCTTCTTAGTACATGATTTTTATTTAATTCATTCATTCATTTAATTTTAGCTACTGTTTATATTGTACATAGTCGTGCATATTGTGTCCTATATGTTATTTTTGTGTTTTATATTGTCTATATCAGTGGTTCCCAAAGTCGGGGTCGCGACCCAAAGGTGGGCCGCGAGCAGCCACGGATGGGCCGCGAGATGATTTAAAAAAAAAAAAAAAAAAAAAAAAAAACATTTTTTTTTTTTTTTTTTTAATTTAATTATTTAAAAAAATTTTGTCAGGCCACTGAACTTAGAAGCAGGCTAGGACAGTGTTTCTAGTTGTATTCTAAAATTCTATTCTATTGTATTCTAAAATGTGACTATATGGTTTTATATTAACTTAATAAATAAACAAAAACGAAAAATCTACTTATTTCAACGAACATTTCAAACTAAATAACAGATTATGCACATAAAACGCTGAAAACAACCGAAGCAACAATAGTATTTTAATGAGGCTATTATTATTATCATTATTATTTTTCAACAAGTTAGCCCTCTCATAAATAGCACATATAAATGAATAACTAACTTGAACTAACTTAATAGGATTGAAGTGATATTTGGCTAAAAAAATCGGTCGCATGGCAAAAAAAAAAAAAAAAAAGCCAGACGATGTGCATTGGGCCGCGGCTCTCTGACGCCTTATTTTCTGGGCCCCGGCCTGAAAAGTTTGGGAACCCCTGGTCTATATCTCTGTTTATATATACCGTGGGACAGTGGCGGCTGCTGACCAAATTTCTTGGTGAAGCACAAAATTATTATATTATATTATATATTAAATTATATTTTTTAAACATCCCCAACGCTGTAACACCCCCATTCCTCCCAGGTGTCAGGCTCCTCATTCGCTTCCATTCATTTTGGGGACCATGTTTAAATATCATACTTCTGAAGTATAAACAAACTATACTGCTGTGACGATTTCAATAAAACAGACCATTCTGAGTCAATGGTACAGCAAAACTGTACATTGGAATATCTAACATTTACCACCTTCCTCTGCACGAGGCCACAGATGGGTTTTATGTAACACAAGGACAATGAATGAATGAATGAATGAATGAATGAATGAATGAATGAATGAATGAATGAATGAATGAATGAATGAATGAATGAATGAATGAATGAAAACTTTATTTAACAGATTGCAGAATGGGTACAATACAGTACAGCTCAATACACACAATTGTTAAGGGGATGCAGACCAGAGAAAGACTTTCGTCTTGTTTACATCAGGGTCCCCCATTTTCAATTCATACCTAAGAGAGGAGAGGAGAGGGAGAGGAGAGGAGAGGAGAGGAGAGGAGAGGAGAGGGAGAGGGAGAGGGAGAGGAGAGGAGAGGAGAGGAGAGAGGAGGAGTGTTGGGGACGCGTACAAGATCCCAATGCATTGTCCCGTGGGATTATGCCCTCCCCCCTCCCCGCGGCGATATTAATATTTGATTAGAAACGCAAGCAAGGCTTGCTGCGGGCGACTCATGTGGTCCTTGGGGGCTACCTGGTGCCCGCGGGAACCGTGTTGGTGTATTACACACGCAAGGCCACAGCGGGCCAATGAATTCATAATCACTGTAAAATATATATATATATTTTAAATCCACTCACCACACAACAGCCAAAGCAGTGACCGATCTCATCTTCCATTGAATATTGCAGCTTCTCCATCGTGACAAGTCCGACTCGAGTCGAGACACGTTCTTTTATCCCATGGAAAGTGTAAACAATTGACCACCTACTTCCGGTATTTTGAGCTCATGGGAGGTTCCGGGGGGGAAGGCAGTGCATTCATTTGATTCCCTCGTGCTCTCGTCCCCCCGCCCCCCTCCTCCTCACAAGCTCCATGTAACGCGGAAATGCAGTGGTCTATGCCATGTCGCGCAGCTCCTCTCTGATTAAGTCTCAAACCGCTGAGGGCTGTCAATCATTCAACCCGCGTTCGTGAGTAGCGTGCGCAAAGTTGCACGGGCGGGGCTTAGATGACTCAAATAGCCTATTTTGATTGGATAATAGAATAAAAAGATCAACCCGTGCAGGGAAAGTTGCACTTGAGTGATTGACAGCTCGCAGTTATGTGAGCACTGCAGGCCTGATCAGAGAGCTCAGAGAGCTTGGCCATTTAAAATAAAAATAAAAAAAATCACTGGAATTTTTTTACAGGGGAGAACATTTCTAATAAAAATTAAAAAAAAATAATAATAATAAAAAAAAATATATATATATATATATATATATATATATATATATATATATATATATATATATATATATATATATATATATATGTAAATTACTAATAATTATGAGTGAATTTGTGTTTCACGTGTTGTCATGGAATAACCTCCAATGCCGTGGGAAGGGGGGAACGTAATTTCAATCTTCTGTATGTCTTGCACAAATGGAAAACTGACAATAAAGTTGACTTTGACATAGTATAAACATGTTGGGATCTATTCCAAATCTATGATTAACTATGTACTGTATATTTCTGTATAGGTTGTGTATATTTCCTTGTAGGCCTCTTGACCACAATATGGCTAATCGGCTGATTGGTGGCTCTCCTTGCCTCCCATCAGCATCATTCCTATTAACTCTGTGCCTATTTAGAGCCAACATGAAAAACTGCAGTGATGGTTGGCGGGTGGAAACGTTCACATAATTTTTTTTTAAATAAACTCCACAGAAAAGTTGAATGAAGTATGTTCTGCTACATCCCCAGTATAGAGGCCTAGTGACAGTGAAGACATTGAAGTATATTATGCAATAAGCCCAGTGCCATATGGTATACAGTAGGCCTAGTAAGCCTGGTGATGACACATGGATGGATATTATTAGTGCATCAAGCCCAGAATGTTGACTGACTCTACAGACACCGAGAATGAAATGGAGCCCAGAATATAGATTATCTGGTTTTGCAAGTCAATCACCAGTTTAGGGTTGGGTACCGAACTCTGTACTTTTAATGGTACCGACCGAATTACACAGATTCACCCTAGATCAATCGGTACCAAATTTTGGTACCAAAGGGAGCCTTTTCCACAAATATATATATTACTCTCCCATCTCTTGGGTCTTTAGAAAGACCAGACAAGGTCAGAGGAGTTTGATCATATTTACTGAGGATGGCCAGATAATGTTGATATTTAAACATTTACAAATATAATACATGATCATGCGATTAACTTGCAAAAATTTTCTAAAATAAAAAAAATGTATGTTTGGACTTCTGTTTTACAACTAAAATTGTTATTACAGAGAGAGTTATGTATCGAAAAACCACCACCAAGGTACCATTGGGTATTGATACCGAAATCCAGGAACTGGTACTGGTACCGGTATCAGTTCAAATGTGAATGGTACCCAGCCCTACACCACTTAGAACTTAGAAGGAACTCAAAATGGAAGAAGGGAAGACTACGAATGGCAGCAAAGGACAAACATTTGCTAAAGAACAAAGGACTAAGGAACCAGATGAGTCCATGCAAGTTGACTGAAAAAAATCCAGTTGACTGATTGTTGAGCATGTCGTTGAGTCAACAGAATCGGGGAGTTGCAATCAACACTGTTTGGAAAACATCAGGTTCAGTCCTTTGCCTTAAGGAAAAAGGCCCCATTGAGAGGTGTCGTTTGTCCTGTGCCAACCGAGTGGACTCAAGGACTCTGGAGGACTCTGTGAGGCGAGGCGTCTGACACGCTACTGCAGTGGCCAGAGAGAGCAGAGCTTGTCTGTGTTACTGAGTTTTGAAGTGGATGAATTGCCAACTGAAGTACGGGTTGAGGAGTGAGGAGAGAGAATTCAGATTCCCAGTAAGACCCTTTCTAACATTTCCCCCGCAGTGCAGAAGATGTCAACCATTTGGATACATGGCCAAATGGTGTGTAGGAGACCTCTGCTGAGGTGTGTGCAGCAAGATGACATGTGATTCAGAGCTGTGTGTGAAGAACCAGTTATATAGCATTACTGGCCTCGCTCTTCGCCATAATGAGATATCTCTTATCTCCAGCACCTACTGTGCTCATTAACAAAACAATGCACCCATGCACCTGACCAGGCCCCGCCCCAGTGTCCTCCTATAAGACACCGGACATGGTCACACTCCCTCTTCCTCTTTTTTTGTTTCCATCATGGAACAAAAACTAGTTGTTATGAAATGCAGAGAGAAATTGAACAATGTTGGGTTTTCGCCGGAGATTCACCAGCCCCTGGAATCTTCTCGGCACATCCTAACAGCGCATCGGGCCTGTCCTGGGTTTCCTCGTCTCCTGACAGCGGACCGAGGGACGTCGCGCGGCGGCTAGCTGTCGGGCTAGGTCGCGCACAGGTAGGGCCTGCGCTGCCAGGCATTAATGCTAGCATTTGTGATACTGCTCGTTGTCCCGTGAGACAGCCGAGTTGTGTATTGGCGCGAGGGGCAGGATATTTGGAAAAACATGGTTGTCATGACTCTGTTTTGGCTGTTTTCCCAGCTATCCTAGTGCGCGCGGCTAATGCTAATGCTACAATGCTGGGTCTCCGTTTCTTGTTCCCTGCCGAGGGCTGTCTTTTTAAAAGGTCTTCCCTCCTCTTAACCATTCATGCTGACAGTCAATCGGTGTCTACTGTTGGGAGTTTTGATGGGGGCTTGTTTACCATTTCATGGGTGGGTGGGCTGAGGCCTAGGGCTGGTGTGCTTTTTGTGAATCTATGAATTGTGTGCGGGACTGGTGTTTCTCTGGTCTGCATCCCCTTAACATTGTGTGTATGGGGTGCACACCACAGTGGAGGTTGCTGCATTCCTACTAGTGAGGCAGTGCTTCACTATTAGTAGTCTTTTGTTGCAGCCACCACTGGTTCTCCATGCTTGTGAAGCAGGTGGCATCAGTCCTTTGCCTCTGACATGTTGGAACGGTGTCCCAGCCGGCCGACGCCATGAGGCGAGTCGGCCCGGCAGGTGGCTGGTGGGCTGTTAAGCCTATACCGCCACGGTATAGAATTAGCAGCGACTAGTAACATTGTTCGAATTGCTGTTTTTTCTGTAAAAAATGGTGTCGGGTAGCGGGGCCTTAGGGCCAGCCGACATCGAAACATCGCGCAAGGTTTTGACGTTATTAGCTTTGACCTAGCCGCAAGCTATAACCGCAGGGAGGGCTAGGATGCTGTCAACGCTTGTTTACAGACATCTTGGTTGGATCAGTCTCCCCTTGAGGGGGTGAGAAGTTTTTTCCCTCCTCAGGGCTCCCCTCTCCGCAGAGGGACTTCTTTCCGTAGGAGCGCGGGCGGTATTTGACCTAGGCCCCACACCGCCTCACACCGCACAGCCAGAGGTGAGGGCGCGGCCTCGCCAGCGGCTGTGGCGAGGCCCTCAACCAGCGGCCAATGGTTCCCCCGCCTGAGGTACCCTGGACACAAAGAAAACAGGTGATTGCAAGGCCGATAGCCTTAGCACGCCCTAAAAAAACGTCGCCATCTAGCTGTGTCTAGCTCGCTCTCCGGTCACTCCCCCCCCCCCAACACCAGCGGGATAAGGGCTCTGATTTGTTTCCTTTGGCTGCGGGCCGCGTGCCTTCAATGAAGCGCAAGCGGCCCCACGTTTCACTTCTCATGGGGACAGGGGCTGACACCCAGTTGCTGGCTAGGCCTGGGTCTGTCCGTGAGAATGTTGTGCTGTCAAGCGGCTCCCACGCCACACGTTCTGCATCTGTGTTTGGTGAGCCTGGTGTTACGTCTGTCAACTACAAAGGTTGTCAACAGGGGGGCTCGAGACCTCTTGAGGCAAACAGCGCGAGTTCCCCCGACCTCGCCTTCGCCAGGCCGGGTATCACGTTAGTGCCTCCCACGGCCGGAAGACCGGCGGTGGTCTGGCAGGCACGCGTGATTTGGGTGGTAGTAATATCACTGCAGGGCTACGGTGTGTAGGAACCCACCTTATCGGGCAGTGTGGGGCCCTCACACCTTGCATGTCCAGCTGTAGAACAGTTCCTCAGCAATCCATGCTGGCGAGGTGTTCAGTGGGGGAGCTTTTGTCACCCAGTGTGATGTCAGCTTCCCCTGTATCAAACCGGCCCTTTCTGTCGGGGTCCCCCCTTGGGTGCGATTGCCTCGTTGGTAGTGTCGGGGTGCGGTATCCCAGCTCCACGAGACGCCCTGCTCGGGCGGTTGGCGAGTCCAGGGTTGGCAACGCACAGCGGGTGGGACCGAGCCGCCTATCTACGGTTTCTGGCGGACCAGCGCCAAGTGGCGGCGGGTGCGCTCGGGATTATCATCATATATGGCTACAGCAGTGCCATATGTCGAGGTGGATGGAGAGAACGCTGAGGCGGGGTCTTGTGTTTACACAACCCCACCCGTTTTCAGGTTTGGTACAGACCCTATTGTCAGGGTCACCAGCAGTGACAGCTCTGGCCGACGAGATCCAATTTCTGTGGGCGAAGCAAGCCATCGTCATGGTCCCAAAGGAGGACGCGATGCGTGGCATTTCCTCCCGGTATTCTCTGGTGCCGGAGAAATCGGGGGGGGGGGGGGGGGGGGGTGTCAGACCCATGCTGGACCTGTCCCATGGAAGGTTCAGCATTTTTACCGTCTCCCACCTGTTGAACGCTGTCAGGTGGGGGCCTGGTTCTCCTCCATAGACCTGTAGGATGCGTATTCGCATCCCGATCTTCCATCCTAGGGCTAACCTACGCTTCCTTTGCAGGGTTTAGCGTATGAGTACCAGAGGCTGCCGTTCGGCTATTCTCTGGCTCCCCGCATCATCACCAAGTGAGTGGAGACCGCACTGGGGCCTCTGCGTCGTCGGGGGTTACAAAGTGTATTCTGCCCTGGATGACGTTCTGGTCCTTGGCCGGTCAGGGTAGATCGCCAGGTCTCATAACAGGCAGGTGGTGGAATTCCTCACCAGCCTGGGTTTTGAGTAGAGTACTCCTCTTCCCAGTCAACGGGTGGAGTACTTGGGCTTATTCTAAGCTCAAGGTCTATATGGGCATCCCTCTCAGAGCGGCGGCTAGTGGGTGTTCTCGGCACGCTCGGGAGGTTCCGTCCTAGGACGGTTGCGGCGCTGTCCGTGATGCGCCTGCTCGGTATGATGGCATCTGCTCACTCTGTGGTCCCTCTTGGCCTCCTCTTCATGAGGCGGATACAGAGGTGGTTTTCCAGTATGGAAATAGACCCGGTGAGAGGCAAGTGGAAGCGGCTGAAGGTTCCCATGTCAGTACTGGGGGACCTCGCCCTCTGGGGAGGGCCCGGGGCCCTCACCAGCGGGGTCCCCATGGGCAGCAGGCTGTCACACGTCACGGTCTTCACCGACGCCTCCCTCACGGAATGGGGGGGGACGTGTCGGGCCAACGCAGTAGGGGGCAGCTGGCAAGACCATGCTGCCCAGTCTGCGCTACATTCAATGTGTTGGAATTGAAGGCAGTCCTTCTGGTCCTCAAACGGCTCGGCCACCTTGTGGTGGGCAAGCATGTTTTGATCAGGACGGACAACACGACGTCAGCGGCGTATATCGACAGACAGGGAGGAGTACACTCCCCCCGTCTGCACCGGGCGGCGGTCGAGCTCTGGCTATGGGCATTCTCCATCTGCGCAGCCTGAGGGCTCTCCACATCCCCGGCAGGGTATGTGGTGTCGCGGGCGGTCCTCACCCTGACGAGTGGGGATTACATCCAGACATAGTCGGGCAGGTCTGGGACCGATTCTGTGGCCATCCGGGATTCTGTACGCTTTCCCCCCCCCCTTACACCTGATAGCTCAGCTGTTGGGGCGGGTACGTCGGGAGCGCGGGACTTGGTCCTGGTTGTGCCGGGCCGGGGCTCAGCTGTGTGGTCCCCGGCCCTGATTCAGCTCTGTGTGGCCCCGCCGTGGCCTGTTCCATGGTTACTGCGGGCCCTCTCTCAGGCACGCAGAACTCTGTTCTGCCTTCCTGTTCTGGGGAAGCCTCTAGGCTTGGCTGCTGACAGTGTGAATCTGGTGGGGATGCGTCTTGACTATTCTGTGGTTAACGCTATCCGGTATGCGCACGCTCCGTCCTCTACCACGGCTTACGCTGGGGAGTGGCGTATGGTCGAGTGTGGGGGCGGAACATTGTTCAGCCAACCTCTCGTGGGACGTTCCTGCTTGGCGCTCGGCGTCTCAAGCCGGTGGAATGTTCTCTGTCTCCGAGTGGGACCTCCAAATGGTCCTCGGCCGGTTGTCTGAGGCCCCGTTTGAGCCTCTTGAGCAGGCGTCTTTGATACAGCTGTCTTTCAAGACTGCGTTCCTGCTGGCCATCACCTCCGCTAAGCGCGTGGGTGAGCTGTGTGCTCTCTCGGTGCGGCCTGAGTGCTTGTCTATTTGTGTCAATAGCGGTGCGACACTGAGGCCTAATCCAGTCTTCGTGCCAAAAAATATCCGGAGCTCTTTTCGCTCCAGGGATATTGTGATTCAGGCATTTCATCCGCCTCGTCACGCTGGTGAGTTAGAGGCGAGCCTTCACCTGTCGTGTCCCGTCCAGGCTTTGGGGGTTTACCTCAGTCGGACTCGGGACCTCAGGGCTACCGATCAGCTCTTTGTTTGTTACGGTGGCCCTCGCGCTGGTAAGGCACTATCCAAGCAGCGCTGGCCCCCCTTGGGGGTGTCAGGGCGGCCTTGTTAGGGGGGGCTCTGGTTCCCTCTTATTTCACACTTTGGTGGAGTTGACTGCCGCCCCCCCTTCACTAGGACGGGCGGGTGGACGGGACTCCCCTCCCCCCTGGTAGTAGGGCTTGCGGGTCCTCAGGGGGTACACTTGTCAGGCCACACGTCTGCTCTGCCCCATATCTCATTATTGTGAAGAGTGAGACGCGAGGCCAGTAATGCTATATAACAAAAGGTTATCCTATAACCTAGTTATATGAATACTGGCTGAGCGTCTCGCTCTTAGCGCCCTGAGGTCCCTTGGTTGGGTTTTCTATGATGGAAACCTTTTCCCGAGGAAGGGGGAGTGTGACCATGTCCGGTGTCTTATAGGAGGACACTGGGGCGGGGCCTGGTCAGGTGCATGGGTGCATTGTTTTGTTAATGAGCACAGTAGGTGCTGGAGATAAGAGATATCTCATTATGGCGAAGAGCGAGACGCTCAGCCAGTATTCATATAACTAGGTTATAGGATAACCTTTCGTTCAATGTGTGAACTGTGGAGGTGGACATGAGGCAAGGTCTCCAGACCACGGTGCAGGAACACGAGGTCAACAACATCAGGGGTCATATGCTGAGGCAGTGAAGAAAGTGGAGGACAGAGTATTTGGGGGAAAAATACTTAATCTTATGGAGATTAACTGTACCGGGGAAGTAGCAAAGAAGAGCCAGGGAATACAAGTGATAGTGACAGCAGCTCAGAAACATCTTAAAGTAAAGGACGTTCCAGCACAACAACTGGAAGAAATACTAAGTGAGGATTTCCCACTCTCCCAGGCCCAAGGGCACATGGGCCTGAGTTAGCTGTGGCTGTTTTCTTTTTGTTGGTTTCAATTTGAGTTTTCTTGGTTTTGGTTTCCTTTGTTTTGTTAATTGGGGAGTATTTTGTGGAGGAAGCAGCAGAGAATACATGCTATCCATATCTATGCGTTGTGCAATACAAACTATTGTACAATATGGGGCCGTATGCACTTTAAAGTTTGCGATCCACCAGTCAAACAAGAGAAGATCCCCCTGTGAGCATGTAGCCCATAAAGCAAACACTGGTGCCTTGCTTCACTGACCCCACTGATAGCACCATTTTCAAATGGTTCCTAAATAAAAAGCTCAAAGCTCAAATAATGTCAAATTGGGGTCCTTGAGAGGGTTCCAGGGGGTCCCCAGAAAAATGCGTAATAGTTTCATTTCATAAAAGATTTATTCACAATAAGTTAACCCAATGAGAGAATGCATAACAATGACTACTCAGGTCATAATTATGTTCCACTCTCTCCTCTGGAATGGAATTCTGGAATAATTTCTATCTAACAACAAAATCTTATCAAATTAGGTTCCCTGGCTTAATGTGTAATCAAAATACAATTATGGCTGACGTTGATAATACCAGATCCACACTCTGTACTAAGAAGCTAATACAAGTGGCACATTTGTTTGTTTTAAATGCAATGTTAAATGCATTCTCTGCTAATGTTTGCATAATACAGTAAGGCAGGGACTGACTACGGTGCTCACCTATTAGCATGGCAACCTAAAGAGTGACAGCCCTATAACCTCGACAAATAATGTTAGTATTGAATAGCCTACCCAAGAACTCTAATTAATTCACACAATCAATATACATTTTATGATAGCTGGAATGTCAAGCTACAATGACAATGCTACAATAAATAACCAAAACCCTCACACTTTTGCTTGCAAACTAGCTTGTTAGCTAGCTATTTAGTTGCGCAATGTGCACATGATGCAGGCAGGGGTAACATTGACGATTACGTTAAACAGACACATTTTTGGAGTTGCTCTCCTTGTGGAATTCACTTGAAGACTTGATATGCAGCACTGGTGATGGATTTATAACCAGACTATATCCTGGGTTCCATTTCATTCTCTGTGTCTGTAGAGTCGGTCAACATTATGGGCTTGATGCACTAATAATATCCATCCATGTGTCATCACCAGGCTTACTATGTAAGGGATAATGTATAGCTACGAGGTCATTGTCGCAAAATAATTGACCGACACTGCGTTCTGGAACACCGAGGCGCAGCCGATGTGTTCTAAACGCAGTGAAGGTCAATTATTTTGTGACAATGACCGAGTATAGCTATACATTATCCTGCTTATGACATGGCTAACTTACTAACAATACGTAATTCATTTTACACCATCGACAAGACGAGATCAAATGCAGACGCAGTTGTTCTGTAGCGCCTCTGTCATCGGCAGGTGTGGACGTGATTGCACCTGAATGACCTGATGTAGTGCAGCTGTGCGAGATAAAGCTGGGAACGAGGTTATAGCTTTCATGACTGATCAAAATGCTTGATTGTGATTGGTCAATAGCGCTCTGTTGCCCCTAACAGCGGTCATTATTGCGCATTGCCCGTAGCAGCGGTGAATTATCGAGAAATAATTGACCGCTGTTAGGGGCAACCGAGCGCTATTGACCAATCACAATCAAGCATTTTGGCAAATGTTAAAACGCCATGTAATAAAGGCCTATATCATATGGCACTGGGCTTATTGCATAATATACTTCAATGTCTTCACTGTCACTAGGCCTCTATACTGGGGATGTAGCAGAACATACTTCATTCAGCTTTTCTTTTAGAAACCTCCAGTAATTCCACTTTGCCATCTTTTTTACCTTCAATGTCCCCCCCCCCCCCTCTCTCTCTCTCTCTCTCTCTCTCTCTCTCTCTCTCTCTCTCTCTCTCTCTCTCTCTCTCTCCGAGACTGTATGAGAGTTCTCAGATTCCACCTGGTGGTAGTTGGTAGAAACAACACCCAATGGTAAAATTGCAACAACATCTTCTCAATACACTGTACACACATGTGCGAAAGTTGTAACATCGTTACAAAACAGACCAATTAATTTAAGATATACGGTTATACTAGTTTTATTTTCGAATATCTGTTCACAAAACGGCCAAGAAAACCAAAGTAAATCTAGGTCCCAGTAAAATATTACATACAAAACGAGTTATGATCTGTCCAGCAAATAATCCATCCCCTTAGCCTCCACTCTTCCCTTTCATCTCATTCACTCTGCCCTGTTTATTTTCTTCTCTCCATAGTCCTAATTACCGGAACTGCGTGCGCCGTTTACACAACAAACGCCTTTTGAATCGAAATAAATTAATTGCAGGCCATGTACAGTTGAACCGACGCTGCCCCTCGCTTTCATGACGTAGGTCAATATTACCGTGGGGGGGGACCCCCCCCCCTTCCCTTCGCCTCGCGTGTGACTAAAAAGAGCTGAATTTGTGGCGGATGTCGAACACACCGTCCCAGGACACCGGAGTGTAAAGCAGCTTCAAGAAGAAATTAGGCACGGACGTTTTTCTGAGTCATATTGGTGAGTTGTTAACGCCTTGCTTTCCCGCTGTGGAATCACCTGCCACGCTTTGTTGAATGAATGAATGATGAACGAAGACATGAATAAATGAATGAATTGATGAATGAATGAATGAATGAATGAATGAATGAATGAATGAATGTTGACGTGATGCAGTTTCCTACAAGGAGGTTTGCGCTTGTAGGCACTCCACCCCCACCTCTGCAATTCGCACTAATTATGCAAGTACAAGACAGATATTACCATAACCTTTAAAACAAATTACATAACTGCAGTTCTGTAGAATAATTTGACTACCTCA
>NC_140165.1:131595898-131630898 GCF_963971535.1 Notolepis coatsorum | reverse complement strand
GCACGCACGCGCGCACACACACACACACACACACACACACACACACACACACACACACACACACACACACACACACACACACACACACACACACACACACACAATTAGAGTTGTTCCGATACCGATACCAGTATCGGAAATGCGTCCGATACAGCCTAAAATGCTGGTATCGGTATCGGCGAATACGCCGAAAGTCTAGCCTCCGATCCCACATGACGTAATTTATCAACAACACGTGCGGTATCCTCCTGCTGAGAGTGAGCATTATAAAACAAACGTGTTTTTAATCGACCGTGAATTAAAGTGTCAATGCTGTTTGTCATTTTAACAGGAGATACTTTCTTAAATGCCATCGTCCCGACAGAGCGGTGTTGACGGGGAGCTCTGTGTTCATTGCTGGTGTTATTAGCATTAGCTGAAGAGCTAACCGAAAACCTAGTATTAGCTTTAACATTACCTTGGCTAAAGTTGGGGCTATTCATAATCCAGCAATAATGGCTGCAGACCTGCAAGCAAAGTACAGCAAGTTGGCAAAGGAGTATTCCAAGGTAAATCACTTTTTCACTAGTAACGTTACATTGTCTTTCCATCTAGCTCACACTAACTGGCTAACCTAGCTCACGCTAACGTCGTCACTGATCGACCTCTCGCACACAGTTAATGACATGTTGCGGACAGCCATACCAGTGACAATGTTTAGCTTTTAGTGCCAAAGGATAAGAGTCTGAGGCGGAGTCTCAAAAGAGAATGTTGAATATTTATTGTGCATTAAAAATCACAACATAAACGTTACTACTAGTCAGAGCCTCTGCTGATAGCTAACTGAACCGGAGCACCTGGATAGTGCAACAACGTATAACGTCCGTGTGGAACCAATGTCCCAACAACCGTTCCGTGGGTGAACTCATTGAGCATAGTTGTCAATTAATGATACTAATACTAATCTATACAATCACCTGTTGTTGAATAAATACCATTACTTTCTAGTTATTACTAAAAAAACAGTATATATAAAACAGTATCTGTAGCTGTAAAAAAAAAAATCAAAAAAACGTTTTATAATTTATATAATATAATATATATTTTTTTAATGTACTGTATGCACTAGTATCGGATCAGTATTGGTATCGGCCGATACCCAACGGCCGATACCCAAAGCTTAGGTATCGGAATCGGATCGGGAAGGAAAAAATGGTACTATCGGAACATCTCTACACACAATACATGCACACTCGTACACACAGTCATGGGCTATGAAGCCTAGGCTAAATCCACAAAAAATGGATTGCACGGAGCAAATTGCACCCTTACTTAAAATTCATTATGAATTGAAAATGGGGGACCCTGATGTAAACAAAACGAAAGTCTTTCTTTGGTCTGCATCCCATTAACAATTGTGTGTATTGAACCGTACTGTATTGTACCCATTCTGCAATCTGTTAATAAAATGTTCATTCAATCAATCAATCTGCACAGTGATTGACTGAATTTTATTAACAGATTGCAGAATGGGTACAATACAGTACGGCTCAATACACACAATTGTTAAGGGGATGCAGACCAGAGAAAGACTTTCGTTTTGTTTATATCAGGGTCCCTTATTTTCAATTCATAATGAATTTTAAGTAAGGGTGCAACTTGCTCCGTGCAATCCATTCTTTGTGGATTTAGCCAGCACAGTCATTCACACACACAGTAACATTTGCCATGTTACTCTATTTTCTTTCGGTCCTTCTGTCTATATATTTGCCAGTTATTCTCTCTCTCTCTCTCTCTCTCTCTCTCTCTCATCTCTCTCTCTCTCTCTCTCTCTCTCACTCTCTCTCTCTCTCTCTCCTCTCACTCTCTCTCTCTCTATCTCTCTCTCTCTCTCTCTCTCTCTCTATGTGTGGCATGCCGTAGGTTTTACAAAGCTGTGTGAAGTTCTGCACACATGCACAATTCATTATCCCTTTGAAACCCGTCTTCTGATGCCAAGTCTGTTCTAACGAATGCATTCTGAAAGTGCCATATCTATCCTGAGACGTTACGAGCCGTCAAGCTGTCCCATAAAAACACACCATGCTTTATGAGATGATGATATCACACACTATAAGTCTGCTCAGGACACATTACACACTTGTGATTGAAGATGTCCATTAGAGGAGACTTGGAGGAGATGTGTCAGCTGCCTGTTTTTTCTTTTGGGGGGGGGGGGGGGGGTAGAGATGTAGTGATGATTAGGGCTACAACTAATGATTATTTTGGTAATCGACTAATCTGTCGATTATTTTTTCGATTACAGTAGTCAACTAATCTAACGATTATTTTTGTCACACCCTCAATCTCTGCTTCCTGTGGGCATGGCTCCTTCTCCAATGCATGTTTTACCTCACATGCTCAAGTCTGCACACCTGTGAATGTCACTCTGTTGTCCAGTCCCTCTGCCTTAACAGTTAACTTAACATAACAACAACAATCACTCATAACAAGATAAATAAATGAAATAATACAAATTAAAGTGGAAGTGTTTTAAATAACTAAAAAAAAATATATAGCAGTCTTCTTAGCTTAACATCCCAGGGAACTAATGGGATAACTGGGGATGTTGTTTGCTCCTGACAAGAGTCTCAAAGTCTGGGGTGATGGTAGACAAAGCAACTCTGAGGTCATGCTCAATGTCCAATCTGTTCCTCTGCTTTGTCTTCAGCTGGACCAGAGCTGAGAAGCCACTTTCACAAAGATAGGTAGTGAAAAAAATAAAAAATAAAATAAAGTATAATTTCTTTTTCTTTTTTCGACTAATCGACGCAAACATTCTGCGTCGATGAGTTTTTATGATCGACGTCGTCGATTATGTCGACTAATCGTTGCAGCCCTAGTGATGATACTGATCGGGTATTTTCCCGGTCCAAAAGTCCAAGTGTAACATATCCGAAATCTGGGTTGTTTTTATTTGCATTTGATCTCTAATGGAGAAAATGGATTATGACTTATGGGAAAATGAAATTTGAAGCTTCGAAGTATTTAAGACAGTCCTACTGTATAGAATCAGACAATTAATCTGAAGTCAATGGGGGGAAAGTATTAAGTCATAATCCATTTTCTCCATTAGAGATCAAATGCAAAATAATTATATTAAAAATCTTAAATTTTTTTTGCAAAACCAACTCTGCCTCTCTTTGTTAACTACAAGCAATGCTGTTTGTTATTTAAGATGAGGTCGGACTCGGCACTGACAGATTTGTGTTCATTGTGATGCTTTTATAAAGCCTCAAATGACGGCTTACAATATTTCATGAAAGCAAAGTGTTTCGTTTGTCTAAGATTTAAAAAGGTTTAAACTTTCCAGCACTGACAAAGTTGAACAAAGTGCTGTACAAGTCCCACAACATAAAAAAAATAAATAAAAAAAAAAAATAATAATAATAATAATTTAAATATTTTAATTTTTTTTATTGTAATTTTTATCTCGAAGCTTCGAATTAAAATCAAATCTCGGCCCCGAAGGTCAGCCCTACTATGCAGTTCAGTAAAAGTGATGAGTCAGATCTTTACTTGGTATTGGATGGTACTGAAAGTCTAGGAGTTAGGATCGGTATTGGATGGTACTGAAAGTCTAGATGAGCAGTGGAAAGGTGGTATCAGCAGTGAAAAGGTGGTATCAGCAGTGAAAAGGTGGTGTCAAGGTGGTATCAGCAGTGGAAAGCTGGTGTCAAGGTGGTATCAGCAGTGGAAAGGTGGTATCAGCAGTGAAAAGGTGGTATCAGCAGTGAAAAGGTGGTTTTAGCAGTGAAAAGGTGGTATCGACAGTGAAAAGGTGGTATTAGCAGTGAAAAGGTGGTATCAACAGTGAAAAGGTGGTATCGACAGTGAAAAGGTGGTATCAACAGTGAAAAGGTGGTGTCAAGGTGGTATCAGCAGTGGAAAGCTGGTGTCAAGGTGGTATCAGCAGTGGAAAGGTGGTATCAGCAGTGAAAAGGTGGTATCAGCAGTGAAAAGGTGGTTTTAGCAGTGAAAAGGTGGTATCGACAGTGAAAAGGTGGTATTAGCAGTGAAAAGGTGGTATCAACAGTGAAAAGGTGGTATCGACAGTGAAAAGGTGGTATCAACAGTGAAAAGGTGGTATCGACAGTGAAAAGGTGGTATCAGCAGTGAAAGGGTGGTATCAGTGCATCCATAGTAGAGGGGAGGGATATCAGTGCAGTCTGGTCTGTTGCTCTGCTCTGTACTGTTGTACAAAACAAAAAACAAGGGGAACGAGGGACATTTAAAAAAAAGTTAATGTTATTAATCTTCCTCTAGAATAGGGAACTTTGACAGGATCTGTTCAAATCTCTTAGGGGTCTCCTTTAAAGCTAAGAGTCTGTTGTCCTGGGATGAATTAGTCTGTTTGAAATGTGCATACTCCCCATAGCAACATCATCCTTGGCTTCTGTACTTCTGATGACCCAGACTTGACCTGGATATGTAATTGTCTGTGTGTATGTGTGTGTGTGTGTATGTCCACGAGTGTGTTTGTGTGGCCAGAGCAGCTGCACACAACCAGATTTCCCTCATTATATCATCCTGAGAATGGACACTTTCCCTTCGTTAAGGCCTGGTCTCTCTGCCTGTCTCTCTGTCTATCTGCTTGGCTAACAGAGGGGAATATTTTCCACTGTGGGTGCGAGGAGCTATAAACGGTGCCTGGCATCAGATAGGAGATGGGCTGAGAGGGATTTTGATAGTAGCCTCATGTGTTCATTCTGCGCAGATGCTGTCAGTATTTCCAGGGACGGGGACAGAACCTGTCATTGTGGTTTGTTTTCTCTCTCTGTCCCTCCCTCCCTTTATCTTTCTCATGAACAGTAGCACTCTTCCTTCAGCTCTGTCTTTCTCATTCTCTCTCACCCCCTATTAAATGCATTTAACTGCACACATTATGAATAGTGTTATGGTTTGTAACCGACCCCAATCGCACAAAACAAGACAGGTATGAGAGTAAGCCAAAACAGGGCATCTCCCTTTAAGGGAGAACACAAAAACACTGGAGTCAAAGAAAATAGGGAAAATGCGGCACTGTGCCTTTAAGAGGCGAACAGGCTAAGGGACTAAGGCTAAGGGACAGGGCCAGGGCAAAATGTCAAGGACCAGGACCAGGGGCACTGGAGAGGGGGACAGGGACAGAGGCCCGGAGAGGCGGGCGGAGACAGAGACAGAGAACAGGGTTAAGGCCTTGGACAGGGCGAGGGCCAGAGCTGCTTACAGGGATGAGGAAAAGGGTTCCGTCGGCGGAGGCCTGGCATGGGAACCAGGGGCCCGACGGCGGAGGCCTGGCACGGAGATCTTCCTCGGATGCTGCAGACGGGCAGCGCAGAACACAGGGGTCCCAGGGGACCGGGGCGAAGAGACGCATCCTCCCGTGGAACTAGGAAGTGATGCGCGCCGGCTTGACGTCTGGAGTGGGAGCGCGCCGGCTTGACGTCTGGAGTGGGAACACCACTCCAGGCCTGGCACGGAGATCCTCCTCGGAAGCTGAAGACGGGCAGCGCAGAACACCGGGGTCCCAGGGGACCGGGGCGAAGAGACGCATCCTCCCGTGGAAATAGGAAGCGATGCGCGCCGGCTTGACGTCTGGAGTGGGAACACTGGAAAACCTCCCGTAGAGGATTAGAGAGCGCAGACGGTGTCCCACTCCAGGCAAACGGCGACAGGTGGTGATGGCTGGCACGTCGACGTCTCACGCCGGAGACGCGGCAGGTGATGGTAACGTCCAGGACTCCATGAACACTGAACACAGATAAAGATACAGAGTCCAGAACACAGAACCAGCATACAGAACGACCCGACCAGGACTGGAGGGGAGGTCCAGGTATTTAAAGCCCTCTGGGGCGCTAATCATAAACTAAGACAGCTGTGAAAGGTAGTCCAAGGGTGGGGGCTGGTGAAGAGTAGAGGAGAGTAAAACATCGCAAGGGTGGGGGCTGTTGAGGAGAGTAGACAGGGAAAGTCCAAAGGTGGGGGCTGGTGAGGTGAGGAGACAGGGAACAAAGGTCCAGGGAACAGGCAAATCCTCACAAATAGTCCCATTATTTGGGATGTACTCACGTATTCCTCCTTTCTTTGAGCTGGTACATGTGAAACGCCACATCCTGGTTACAACAGCCAATATTAGCCAGGATACTGAGGTATTAAACAACTTATCCCAACTTATTATATATTGACTGTTGGGTTTTGCAGTCTGTGTTCTGTTTTCCATGGTATTATTCTGAATATTCTCTTATTCTGATATAACTCTGAATAAGGCCTTAAGAGAGATCTTAGCTAGTATCCAGAATATTAATGCAATGTAAATGCATGTTTTTTTCCTCCTTTCTCCCCCCCCCCCCCTCTCTTAGAAAATACAGCCCTATGATGGATCATTCTGCATGGGTCCCGACTCCCTGTGGGCTCCCTGTGCTCATGTCCTGGGACAACTCTCCTGGTTCTCCCCACCAGAGCTGTTAGAGTTTAGCTTCTCAGCTGCCCAGATTTGATCTTGTCCATGTATGGATTACAACTATTTTCTTTTAAAGCGTTTATCGCACGATGGGCTGTGATTAATTGAACCCTTGCACTGAAGAACCATATAAGTCCGTTTAGAGATTTTTTGGACTGCAGTTGTGAAGTTGAACCTAAATCACTCGGGAGTGTGAATGTGATATATCACAAGAAACTACTCAACCTCGACTGTCTTTAACTATGAGTGAATACAGCACTCTAACTTACCATCGTTAGGCCCTGTTTAGACGGAAACGCTAGCAGGTGAATCCGCAATTTTTTTTTCTTCGGATGTGCCTTTTGTTTATACGGCAATAGCGTTTTTACGGGGTGAAACCGCAAAAAAGTGAGACCACCTTCCAGGGTGGAATTCCTAGAAATGATAAACCTTCACGCTCTCATCTAAACTGTCAAACCGCATAAAACGATGACGAAAGGGTTGTCAAGGCTCTCGTCATGCGTACTGCTTACATCACAGGCATGCGCCAGTAGCCTAGAAGCGTAAACAAAGCATGTCTGATTCTATCCATGGCGATCACCTGAAGGCTACATTGGCAGTACTTTTAAATACACAAGAATCTGTCCCGCGGCTATCGCAACTATTAGTGACTGGACCCACTGTCTGTGAGTGACTCTGCTTTGGTCCAATCACATTCCCCCACCCACAGTCTGCGAATCAGAGGCAGAGTAGGGCGGGTCTTTACAGCACGTCATGTGACATATGCGCCAATCGTGTGACAGCGGGGCTCCGTCGTCTCGAGTCGTTACAGCCTCGTATGCACGCAGAATTCCATCCCAAAACGCTAGTCTAAACGCAAAATTAAAAGTGAGACCGCAAGACGACTTTTGCGGTTTCTGTTCAGACTCTCTCCGTCTAAACGTAGCCTTAGATAATAATGTTTGAAAACAAGAAAACCTAAAACAGACTTATATGGTTCTTCGTCTGAGGTACTAAATTGTGATTAATGCACCTAAAAAACAAGTATTATATTAGATTAGATTAGATTCAAATGTATTATATTATATATATTATATTTATTATACAGCACAAGTACAGTACAACGAAAATATGTTTGGCATCCAACCAGAGTGCAAATGTAACAGTAAAGTGCAATAGTATACAATGTACAGGTGTTTAAACTAGGTAGGTATACAATATATAAATTAGTACTACTGAGTGTAGTGCTAATCAGATGTATTTACATAGTTGTAATATTAATATGTACAGTGATACAGGTTGGTATACCTATAGACAATAAGATAGTAGTCATATTGGCCAGCAGCGTAACTAGTAAGAGTAGGTAAGGGATATCTGATGTACAGATATAGAAATAGTATCTCTACAGATATGTAAAAAAGATTATATGCAGGTATGTACAGACAGATGTCTGTAATGATGACATGTGTCAACAAATGTACATGTCTGTTGAATTTATGCTGTGCCATTGTTACTGTAAAAATGTAATGATTGTGTTGTTGTTAATATCATTAATGAGACGTTGAGCTGTATGTGTGTGTCACGAATTTCCCCAAGGGGATTAATAAAGGAATATCTTATCTTATCTTATCTTATCTTATATATATATATATATGGTAATAATAAATATATATACGGTTGCATTGTACATGCTATAATGCAGATTTATATGGGTTATATGCAGGTGTATAAGTAGGTATATTATAATTATTATATGCAGGTGTATTCAGACAGATATAGCCTATTATATGTGTTCATATATATATATATATATATATATATATATATATATATATATATATATATATATATATGCAGTAAATATTTAAATGTATATATTTGGTATAAACATCACTATTATCAGCTATCATACATACTGTAGTTATATGGGTACACTATAGTATGAGGTAGATGATTACTATGATTACAGTTTAGGGCAGTTGTAGACTGTGAAAGCTGTAGGTAGGTACAGTATACTGTAACTTGAGTATAGGCAACAGAGTTCAAAGTCGTACAGTATGGGTAACAGAACCTATAGGGTGTAGGCAATGGAGTCAGACGTTCAGAGTTTATATGATAAACAGTCCATGATTGGGATGAGAGGTGTCCTTGACAATGCTACGTGCCTCTCAGACACTATTTGTGGTGGATAGACTAAATTGCAGGGAGTGATGTATCAGTGATGCCCTACCAGACTGAGCCTGCTTTCTATGGCACTCCTTGGTTTTCTTGGTGTTGAGGGCCAAGTTGTTGTCGGCGCACCACGGCGCCAGGTGCTGGACCTCCTCACTATAGGCAAACTCATCATTGTTCCTGATGAGGCCCACCACTGTTGTGTCGTCTGCATGTATAGAGTCCAGTCGAGGGGGGAAGAGGGAGTAGAGAAGGGGGCTCAGCACACAGCCTTGTGGGATGCCGGTGTTCAGGGTGAGGGTGGAGGAGGTGAGATTGTCTATCCTAACAAACTGGGGTCTGTTAGTTATAATATGTCCAGTTGCAGACATATTCAAATGCATTGGTCATGGCTGTGGTCATAAAGAAATGCATGAAATCATAAGGCCACAGAAGTCCAATAATGTTGAATGGTGATCCATGTTGTGAATAAATGTGTTCTTTAAGTTGCTCTTGGCCTAGGACCCTCTCAGAGAGCATTGTGCGATACATTTCTGTCCTGATCCACCAGTTGAGAGACACTGCTTCAGACTGATGCCTAGATGATATACTACTGATGTAGGTTATATGGTGTTTTAGAGATGATATACTACTGATCAGTGGCAGCTGCTGACAATTTCTTTTGGTGAAGCACAAATTATTATATTATATATTAAATTATATTTTTAAAACATCCCCCACTGTGTGTGTCAGTGGTCAGTGGACACAGATGAAAACATATTAACATTAGGTGACGGCGCACCTGACCAGACACAGATGCAAAAAATTTCATATTCGGTGACGGCGCACCTGACCAGACACAGATGCAAAAAAGTACATATTCGGTGACGGCACACCTGACCAGACAGATGAAAACATATTAGGTGATGCGTGACGGCACACCTAATCAGACACAGATCAACACATATTAGGTGACAGCGCACCTGACCAGATCAAAACATATTAGGTGACAGCGCACCTGACCAGATCAAAACATATTAGGTGACAGCGCACCTGACCAGATCAAAACATATTAGGTGACAGCGCACCTGACCAGATCAAAACATATTAGGTGACAGCGCACCTGACCATATCAAAACATATTAGGTGAAGGTGACAAGGAAAAGGAAAGATGAAATTACCTTTCCTGTGACAAAATGGGATCCAATGTAATAAAACTAAGTCAACCAACGAACTAGATTCCTGTACCGGATCTCCTCTCTGGTAAACAAGAATACCTTGAAGACTCTAACAGGAGCACTCATTCAAGGGTACTACGACTATGCTTGCACCTCATGGTACCAAAGCACCTCAAAGGCACTAAAAACAAGATTACAAACATCACAAAACAAACTGGTCAGACTACTGCTTGACCTTACTCCTAAAACCCACCTCACCCCTGCCCATTTTGACAACCTAGGATGGCTTAGGTCGCTTTCACATATAGTTTTGGTGGACTCGGTGCGGTTCTGGGGGTGAAGTTGCAACATTGTTGCATTCTTCATTTGGTTCGCCTGCATTCACACAGATATCTGTCAGGCGGACCGAGACCTTCTGAACAATGTCACGCGGTCGAAAAGGGCGCTTGTCTATTGGACAGTGGAAATGTGTGTGTGGCTGCGATCCCGTGTGTGCGCGCGCGCGCGCGCGTGTGTGTGTCTGTGTGTAGACTGCGGAGCCCTCCAGATCAGCGGAGCCGAGTTTTGACATGGCATTGATCCATTGTTCTATTGAAGCACATTACCACCATCCTCTCGCTAAACAACTTGTAGACCACAGTGTTTTTATGAGTGCCCACAAGTAGCTGTTTTATTAATAATATAATAAGCCGCGCTCGGTAATAATAATAAGCCGCGTTTTTTCTTCCTTCTTCCCAAGATGCACAGATATATAGATAGATAGATAGAGAGATTAGATGCAGTGTGCTTGTTTTGCAGTGAGTGCTGCGAGCAGTGGTAATAATAATCACTTCCTATATTTGGTTCGCGTTTGGTTCGATGAAGCCGAACCGAGACCGACGTTTTCAGGCGGACCAGAGTTCGACTGTTTGGTCCGCGAACCGAGTTCGACGTGCATTCACACAGACCCGAAAAACCGGACTATCGAATTCTGGTCCGAAAGTCCGGACCAAACAGCCCCTGTGTGAAAGCGACCTTAGAGTAGACGACAGAGTACAGCAACTTGCAATGGGCCTGGTCTACAAGATACACTACACCACTAAGATACCCATGTGCATGTCGAAATACTTCCCAAAGGTCAGTGAATACCACGACCACAACACCAGAGGGAGTTCCACAAATCATGTTCAACCCAGATAAAATCATTTAAAAAGTAAAAAAAAGTAAAAAAAAAATAAAAAAAAATGAGATTGCATAGGTCTATGAATCAAGATCGCGATTTTGTTTCGATTAATTGCCCAGCCCTACTGTGTACAGTAAGTTAGCTTGGTGATCATCATTGTGAGCTAAGCTAAAGGTAGCTAACAAATTGGCTAGCTACTGTTAGCATACAAGCTTTTACAAGCACTGTACTGATCCAGATGCATAAGTCCTCTCCATGTTGCTGATTTATACTTCGGTCCTTTGGTGCAAAGTTTCATTTAGCCTACAGTGCTACTGCCTACACAGTAATGTTACTGACTGTACAGGGCTCTCCAAGCCCTCTCAAAGCAGGAAATAGGAAATGGTGTTCTCTGATTGGTGTAAAAAAGTGTCAGAACTGTCAATCATTCAAGCCCCATTCAAATGAATGAGTGAGTCTAAGCCTCACGGGTGTGCACTTAGACCAGTTACTGTCCAATCAAAGGTGCTATTTCGCTGCCATTCACTTACATTAGCTAGTGAGGCACTTGAGGAATGTGCCTCACTACTAGCCAATGTAAGTGATTGAAAAAATCACTTGAAAAAAATAAATCACTGGCATTTTTTTTCACAGAGGAAAGCATTTCTAAAAAATATATATATATATATATATATATTATGTATATTAATAATAATATATATATATATTTTGTATATTAGTGAAGCACTGCCTCACTAGTAGTCATGCAATAACCTCCACTGCTACTGATGTAGGCTATATGGTGCTTTAGACCTACTGTAGATTATACTACTGATGTAGGCCATATGGTGCTTTAGACCTACTGTAGATGATATACTACTGATGTAGGCTATATGGTGCTTTAGACCTACTGTAGATTATACTACTGATGTAGGCCATATGGTGCTTTAGACCTACTGTAGATGATATACTACTGATGTAGGCTATTGCTTTGCATCGGGCAGATATGGGTCTAGTTTTGCACAACACGCCTGACGATTGCATACCCAAAGACATTTGCGATTTTGAGTGAGGAATTATCATCAGAATTTCATTGGCTACAAAAACGGTCAATAATTTTCACGGTCAGAGGTGACTGGTCTGTTCAGGGCCAGCCGACACAGGACGTGGTCACTTGTCCGAAACCAACGCTCATTGGTTGTTCGGCCTTGTAACCCGAGATTGGAAGCACATAATAGGTTGAGTAGGATGTCAATCGAACGGTGGCCATTTTAGCTTTCCAACGATGCATGATGTTTAAGAGGTTAAAATTTGTTTATGGAGCACATTTGTTTTAAAGAGGCAACTAATAGCCAGATAAGACTATAAACCTAAATATACTTAATATGAATGGATGAAAGGCCTTATTGACATTGATAAATAAGTAAAAGGAATGGCTCCAGACTAGTATTTAGACAAATAGGATTGGTAGGATTAGCTGGGATTATTGGTCTGGATGGGGTCTGATCGGATGGCTGGCAGACACACTGCTTGTGTGTGTGTGTGTGTGTGTGTGTGTGTGTGTGTGTGTGTGTGTGTGTGTGTGTGTGTGTGTGTGTGTGTGTGTGTGTGTGTGTGTGTGTGTGTGTGTGTGTGTGTGTGTGTGTGTGTGTGTGTGTGGTGTGTGTGTGTGTGTGTGTGTGTGTGTGTGTGTGTGTGTGTGCGTGCGTGCGTGCGTGCGTGCGTGCGTGCGTGCGTGCGTGCGTGTGTGTCTGTCTGTGTGTGTCTGTGTGTGTCTGTCTGTGTGTGTCTGTGTGTTTCCATCATATCCCTTGTATTGTTTATGCTGGTATTCTGCCCTGTTTCCTCCTGGTTAAAAACCACACACAATCAAACCGCCAGAGGCAACACAATACCTATCACTTTCCACTCTTCAATTTTCCAATACACAGTGTACTATCCATATGAGCCCTGTTGAAGTCATCCACCAGTATTTGTGGTTTGCCTTTGTTTATGTTATGTTGCAGGGCAGAACCACTCCTCTTGCATCAGAACATAACACTCTTTGATTTTATCTCCCAAACTTTGATTTTAGGAACAAGGTGTGTTGAGACAAACAATAGACTCACTCGCCACACCCACTTTGTTCGCTGTGCACACATCAGCCACTGTATTTATGCTGCAAATAGGGGTTTAGTGTTTTCACGATACCAACATTTGGACTTCGATTCTGTAATGGGAATTATTAATGGACAAACGATGAGCCGCTTACATTAATCATTCTGAGTCATTATTAATAATAATAGAAAGGTTTATTTAATAAAGAAAGTTCATGACAGCGTGGCCACGCTGCCAGGCCAGTCACCCGCCAGAGACAGACATGTTTACCCACTAGCGTCTGACAGGGACTGACCTCGAGGCCTGGTCACACATACAATTGAATACATGAAATTACGTAGAAGAAAACAAAATGGCTGGTTAGAGAAATTAATAATACGACTATGTTATGGCTAAGCCTGGAAGGAAAAACAGCTCCATCTTACAGTTCCCATGACCTTGGGTTATGGCTCTATGGCTGGTAGAAACAGCAACTTCGTTATGACTGATGAATGATAGAGTAATCTTAAAGAGACATACACACATTAACCAGTAAATCTGGTTGGACTGAAACTCTAGCTGTATGACATGATAAAATAACAGAGACTCATAATGACATGATAATATATTCCACGACAATACCGATACAGATTCTAAAACAATACTACGGCAAAAACCTAAAATATCAGGACAAGTAATGGAATATATTATTAGATGACAGAACATGGACAATTCTTTATTAAATTATTTGATTAATTATAATTAAAATTATAATTAATATTTTGCCGCTTGAACAGAAAATAAATCTTCTGGTATCCCGTTCCCACTTTATACAATCAGGAGAGAGAACTCTACAGTGCAAAAATGGTCTGACAAAAATAAGAAATAAAAACTAGTTATAAGCAAATGTGTCATTGAAACAAGTAAAATAATGTACCAGTGCAGTAAACAAGATTTCTTGAAATAAGTCAAAATGTCTAGGGTTCTCTCTCCTGATTGGATAAAGTGGGAAGGGATACCAGAAATGTATTTTCCATTTACTGCAGAGCGGAGGGACTGGGAGACCCATGTTACTGATCAAACACTATATCAGTGATGGTTTCACATTTGAACTGATACCGGTACCTGGTGACAGGGGAGGGTTGAATTGGATGATACGAGATTGGGATGGGAGAAAATATAGAAAATGGGAGAAAAAGTGGATCAAAAAACAAACATGTTATTTCTGTTGTAAAACTAAACTAAAGTCTAAACTTCTCAATTTCAACATTGTTATTACACCACACAAACTAAAACCCCTCTCTACCTCCCTCCCAAACCATTCCTACAATTTTTTTTTATCTTGCATGATCATGTATACATTTATTATGTATTATTATAGTTTTTTAAATTTAAATATCAACATTATCTGGCCATCCTCAGTAAATACTATCAAACTCCTCTGACCTCATCTGGTCTTTCCAAAGAAAGACACAGAAAGGGAGAATGGCTTATAGCAGACTTAATGATTTTTGAATAATTATTTCAGCTAATGTTTATTATCATCAACTATCCAGTTCGTTTTTATAGTGAAACGTTTGGCTACTTAAATCATTAAACGTAGAGAGAGAGAGAGAGAGAGAGAAGGATAGAGGCTCAGCCCCCCCCCCCTTCCTCACTAATGGAACTCGAAACTTAAACTGCTGTCGTTGAGTCACTCCGCTGTCATCGTTTCCAGGGTTAGAGTTAGCGGCTAACGTTAGTTAGCTTAGCTTAGTTAGCGTTAGCGGCTAACGTTAGTTAAGGTTTTTACCATAGTACTGGACATACAGGAATGGCGAGGATGTTAGACAGACACATTGGACCCGTTGCTCATGCTGGTCTGTGTCTATTATGAAATGACAATTGCGGGTCATTGAATTAAGGTTTTTACCGTGACGTTGACATACAGGAACTGCGAGGATGCAAAGCATGTTAGGCACATTGGACCTGTTGCTCGTACTGGTCTGTGTCTATTATGAAATGACAATTGCGCATCATTGAAGGTCCATGCTGGTCTGTGTCTAATAATGAAATGACAATTGCGCGTCATTGGAATTTGGATTATTTTCTAACTGGGCCGGTATTGGGTACCGAAATATGGCACCGATTGATCTAACATAAATCGCTACTCGGTAGTACTGACATAATTCGGCCGGTACCCTTAAAAGTAGAGATGTTCCGATACCATTTTTTCTTTCCCGATCCGATTCCGATACATAAGCTTTGGGTATCGGCCGATACCGATACTGATCCGATACCAGTGCATACATTTAAAAAAAAAAGTATATTATATAAATTATATATATTTTTTTACAGCTACAGATACTGTTTTATATATACTGTTTTTAAGTAATAACTAGAAAGTAATGGTATTTATTCAACAACAGATGATTGTATAGATTAGTATTAGTATCATTAATTGACAACTATGCTCAATGAGTTCACCCACGGAATGGTTGTTGGGACACTGGTTCCGCATGGACGTTATACGTTGTTGCGCTTCCTATCCAGGCTGCTCCGTTTCAGTTAGCTAGTAGCAGAGGCTCTGGCTAGTAGTAATGTGTATGTTGTGATTTTTAATGGACAATAAATATTCAACATTCTCTTTTGAGACTCCGCCTCAGACTCTTATCCTTTGGCACTAAAAGCTAAACATTGTCACCGGTATGGCTGTCCGCATTATGTCATTAATTGTCGATCAGTGACGACACAGGTTAGCCACGTTAACGTGAACTAGGTTAGCCAGTTAACGTGAGCTAGGTTAGCCAGTTAGCGTGAGCTACCGGTAGATGGAAAGAATGTGACGTTACTGGTGAAAAAGTGATTTACCTTGGAATACTCCTTTGCCAACTTGCTGTACTTTGCTTGCAGGTCTGCAGCCATTATTGCTGGATTATGAATAGTCCCAACTTTAGCCAAGGTAACGTTAAGCTAAAACTAGCTCTTCAGCTAATGCTAAATAACACCAACAAGCTCCCTGTCACACCGCTCTGTCGGGACGATGGCATTTAAGAAAGTATCTGCTGGGTTCCGGTTCCGGGTTGAGGATGGAGTAGTCGCTCATTGCCACATTGTGACTCCCGTATTTTTATATTTAGTCCTAAAAGCCTCTTTTTATATTTTCAACTCGGTTAAACCTTTTTGCATATACCCCCTTTATGTTTCTACCTATTTATTTTGGCTGCAAGAACCATAATGGCGACGAGACAACTGAGAAATGAATCCAAGAAGGACGACGCTCCCGCTGATATAACCGCCATTGCTGGGCTAATTGAAGAGCTCAGGCAATCCTTAACCAACGAAATCAGAGCGTCCGCTGCCTCGCTCGAAGCCAAACTCGACAGCCTCTGGACGTCGGTTAATGACCATGCCGAGCGTCTGACCTCCGTGGAAGACGGCTTGAATACTTGGACTGGCAGGGTGGACGATCTAGAGGCTAGGTGAACGGCGCTAGAAGAGAGCAATGATAAGCTAAAGCTAACCAACGTCGAGTCCCGGAGCCGCTGGTCTAACATTCGCATATTAGGACTGGATGAGTCCGTTCATAGCGACCGGCCTAGTGACTTTTTTGCGGAGGTACTGGTCGAAATTCTGGGGAATGAGGTCCTCCCTACGCCACCCGAACTGGACCGGTGTCACAGGGCCCTTACTGCCAAACCGGCACCCGGCTCCAGGCCTAGAGCGGTTATTGCTCGCCTACATCATTATCGAATAAAAGAGAAGATTATCCGGGAGGCACAGAAGAGGAGGGGAACGCTGGAATACAGAGGGAAACCAGTCCTAATCTTTGAAGACTACTGTCCAGAAGTCATGGAGCAGCGTTGCCGCTACAAAGACGTCATGGGCCCCCTCTACAAGCAAGGACTCAAGCCGTTTCTTCAGTTCCCTGCAAGACTTATCATCACGACCGAAGACGGCGCGAGAAAACATCTTTCATCGCCTGAGGACGCCGTGGACTTCTTGAGGACCCGGCATAAAGGGGCCTCAACACCGGCCTCACCAGTACCAAACGGGGTAGTAGCCTGATTTTGGGCCGTTAGCACTTTGCTATGGCTAACGTGCCGAGCGTCATATCACTCTATATTTCTTCGTTCTTATAAATATGGTTGACTGTGTGACGTTAGGTGTCGCCTGGATGCTTTATTAAAAAATGTCTCGGCGTCTGACTTAAGGGGGGGTTGGCCTGCGTGAATATTAAAGGCAACCAACTTGTGTTCAGCTTTTCGTTCAGCGTTTCTCTGATTGGCCACACGGCCACGTGACCGCCCTAGCACACGCCCTTATCCGTTGAGAGACGCGGCAGACGCGGCAGAGAGTGAGCTGTGATCATTTGGTGGTCGAACCAGTTCAGACAGAGGTGTTTATTTATATTAATAAACATATCTACTAGAAACACTGGTGTTCTGTTGTGTGACTGTGCTAAACTCTTCCACCACATGACCGACATTTGACATACAGTACACCTCCTATCTATCTCTCATATTTGCGAATGGGTGTCACTGTACATCAGTGTGGAAGTGTACGCTGTAACGTTATATGTTATTTCGTCCGTGGAGGCTGCTGAAGCGCCAGCGGGGCGACGCGGTGGTTTGTCCCCGGCTTCCGTGCGCCGCCGCCGGCTTGACGCAGCAGCGGCCGTGCTCCGTTGTAGAAGCCCTTCAATGACAGCGCTCTCATATTTTGCGAATGCATAAACTATATCTTAAATTATGGCTATGTGTCTAATATGGCTGTTGCGAAGTCATTGATAAGCTATAAGTTAAGTTATAAATAACATATAACGTTACAGCGTACAGTTCCACACTGATGTACAGTGACACCCAGAGTTTCTAGTTACAGTAGTGACGCGTCAATCGAGATAGTCCTAACAGTGTTTATTATTAAGAGTCAGATAGTCCGCACAGTGTTTATAGTCCTAACAGTGTTTATTAGTAAGAGTCAGATAGTCCTAACAGTGTTTATTATTAAGAGTCCTAACAGTGTTTATTATTAATTAACGTCATAAACCAACTACCAGATTTATTTTGCACCAGGGAACTTGAAGGTTCCTGCCGCTTGTGCTCGCGGCAAAAGGGGGCGGGCTAGCGGCGTGGGGTCGTGGCCAATCAGAGAAAAGCTGAACACAAGTTGGTTGCCTTTAATATTCACGCGGTTGGCCTGGTCTGTTTTGTATAACTATTACATAATGCCACTTAATTTGTTTTTTACATCCACTATATGCCGCTAAAATGTCAGACGAAATTTTGCACAGCGCCCTCTCCTGACACAGCGGTCTAATTGCGCTATGACAAGGCAGCAAGCTACTATCTACTCTGTGTGAACCATAGGAAACAACGGACCTGTCAGCAGAGTATCGCCCTCTTCCGGCCTGGTGGACCGTGGACTGTGGACGGTTATCATGCAGTACACAGGTTATATACCCCCCCCCCTTTTTCTCTTGCTATGGTTCCTGTTCTAGGTTTCTTCTTCTTGTTTAAACCTAGCCATGTTCTTATAAGGTTTAATGTGAACTTTTCCATTTACTCTACGTTTTGAGGCTTTTTCTTAATTTCTTTTTTTTTATGTTTGGGAGTGTGGCAAGCACCGGTCCCGCACCTTTATATGTTTTTTATGTATGGCTCAGGACACATGTCTACTACTGAAAATATTTGTTTTATGTATGGCTCTAGGTACATATGCCTAGTGGTTAAAATAGGTGAATTTGGTGTGCCCACAGGCTTTTTTAGGTCGCCCTGTCTACACACCCCCTAATATTCTATGGCTATGGCTAACTCTGAGAGCTTTAAGCTCTGCTGCTGGAATGTTCGAGGTCTTCAGAAACTAGCAAAAAGGAAGGCGATTCTGACCTTTTTAAAGAAGGAGAATGTTTCTATTGCTTTATTACAGGAAACCCATATGGGACCCAACAACGCCGCTAAACTCCAAAAGAGTTGGGTGGAACAGGTCTTCGCCACAAACTATTCTACATTTAGTACGGGAGTGGCCATACTGATCAATAAAAATCTCCCCTTTAGACTCATAACTTCCTCTTTAGATAGCCAAGGTCGCTATGTGATTATCAAAGGGGTTCTTAAGGGTAAAGAAATGACATTTATGAATGTATACTGTCCCCCGGGCTACTCCCCTGACTTTCTATCCAAAGTATTTACTGAATTTAATGGCCTGGCCTCTGAGAATGCCTTTGTGGGTGGAGACGTTAACTGTATTTTTTTTTTTTTTTTTTAACTTTATTTTTTAGCGTTTATCGCTTTCCTGGTCAAGCATGACCGACAGTTGCAGGGTGAAACGGGAGAGAGAGCAGGGGGAGACATTCGGCAAATGACGGCGGGTCCGGGAATCGAACTCGGAGTCAACCAGATCCGTGACGCAGCACGGAGTCCCGCGCGAGCGCGGTAACATGGTGTGCTACTGGAGCACCCCGAGACGTTAACTGTCTTAACCTTAACCTTATACCGTCTCTTGACAAACTCCCACCCAGTTCGGCTCCCCCCTCTAGGCAAGCAAAAATGCTCTCCTCCCTATACAGACATTGGATTCTCAGATGTCTGGAGAACCCTTTGCCCATCCGAACTGAAGTTCACCTTTTTTAGCGGCCCACATAAGAGCAACAGTAGAATAGACTATTTCTTCATCCCTTCCTCTAAGCTCTTTCTGGTATCGTCCTGCACAATCGGAAGTATTGTTTTATCTGATCACGCCCCTATATATCTGGTCTACTCCTTGTCAGAAGAGAGGGCGCTATCGAGACGTTGGCGTCTTAACCCATGCCTCCTCAAGGATGATAGGTTTGTCTCCTATTTCGAATCGGAAATTTAAAATGTTCTACTCAATTAACTCACATTCTACAGATAACCCGTCTCTGCTCTGGGAAACATCCAAGGTCTTTTCTCGCGGACTGATTATGTCTTACGTATCATCCAAGAAACGCAAGAAAAATGAACAATGCAAACTTCTTGAATCCAAACTAGCCGACCTTGAGAATCAACATGTTTCAAAACCAGCCCCGGCTGTGCTTATAGAGCTTACGGCCACCAGAACTGCGTTAAACACTCTTCTGATCCAAGACGCAGAATACTCTCTTAAATTTGCCAGACAGAGAATGTACGAACACGGTGACAAGCCTGGCAGGTGCCTAGCTAACTTGGCAAAAAAGAGGGCTGACACCCAAGTAATAGCCTCAATCTCGGACTCAAACGGGGTCAGGTCCTTTGACACCAAAACTATTAATAAAGAGTTTGCCTCTTTCTATGCCCAACTCTATAGGACTGAACAACCCGATGGTGCTCTCTCTGACATGCAAGCTTTTTTTGCTGACTTGCACCTCCCTAAGGTACCTCCCTAACCCTTGCTGAATTTGGCCTAGGAAACACTTTTATTGACTGGGTCAAGGTTCTTTACAACTCACGGATGACGGCGGTTCTGACTAACAGGCTTAGGTCTAACAACTTTCCTCTACAGGCCCTTTACTGTTTGACATGACCATAGAACCACTCGCTCAGGCCATAAGGCAGTCAGCCACGATCTCAGGTATTAGGGTGGGCGAGAGGGAGCACAAAATCACTCTTTACACGGACGACGTACTGATCTTTATATCTAAACCTGACTCTTCCATTCCATGTCTAACCCGCATGATTTCCACATTTGGAACCTTCTCGGGGTACAAAATTAACTTTTCCAAATCCGAAGCAATGCCACTTGGGACACTTAAATCCATCCCGATCCTGCCCGAGCCCTTCCCATTTCGCTGGTCGCCCTCCGGCTTCATTTACTTAGGAGTATTTGTGACACCCACCTATGATACATTGTTTAAGGCCAACTTTCCCCCCCTTGTAGACACCATAAGGGCAGACTTAGTTAGATGGGCCCCTTTACCAATCTCCTGGCTGGGTAGGATAGCCCTCGTCAAAATGAACGTACTCCCCAGACTATTATACCCTCTCCAAATGATTCCAGTGCTGCTGACAAACAAGGTTATCAAGGTGCTAGAAGGCTGGCTAAGCTCATTCATTTGGAATGGGAAGAAACCGTGTCTGAAAATGGCAAAATTACAGATGGATGGTGAAGATGGGGGTCTAGACCTACCTAATATAAGACATTACCAACTAGCGGCACACCTTAGAGTGCTGGTCGGCTGGTTCAGATCAGACCCACTATCAATCTGGCTAGACATTGAATCCTTGCAATCTAAGTCCCCCCTGTGGAACCTACTATTTATCAAAGACTTTAAGTCTGTTAGGAAAATATGCTCTAACCCCATCACACTATGCTCCGTCAAGGCCTGGAAGACTGAGGTAGTAAGGTGGAGGGCCGAGCTAAGCTGACCTCTCCTCTTACCCCGATCGTAGGCAATCCTGACTTTAAGCCAGACCAAATTTGTGGCGGCTTCAAGACCTGGCATACGCAGAGCATAACTAATCTTGGCGACTTGTTTGATGGCCAGACCCTAATGTCCTTTCTACAGCTGCAGCAGCGGTATGGCCTATTGAAAACGGATTTTTTTAAATACTTACAAATTAGGCAGTTTATCACCAAGGACACCTCACTTTTTCTTTTCATAGGCATTCTCTCTCTCTCTCTCTCTCTCTCTCTCTCTCTCTCTCTCTCTCTCTCTCTCTCTCTCTCTCTCTCTCTCTCTCTCTCTCTCTCTCTCTCTCTCTCTCTCTCTCTCTCTCTCTCTCTCTCTCTCTCTCTCTCTCTCTCTCTCTCTCTCTATCTCTCTCTCCTGTTACTCATATTGTCTAGTAAGCCAGTAATACCATTAAAGCCACCTTTAAAAATATAAGTCTACTGTTCACGTGGATGATCATGTATGGCATTTTCAATTGTAAAATTCAACCCAAAGGGATGAAGAATGGATTTAGGATAAATGTTTTTCGGCCCTCAGCTGTTGCCCTCAGACTCGACCCAAACAGAATAATTAATGTGTGTGTGTGTGTGTTGGCCTATTTATAGGCCATCAGTTGTCCTCGACTGGCATCTGTGACTTTTGCACGCAAATGTATGTGTGTGTGTGTCTGTGTGTGTGTGTGTGTGTGTGTGTGTGTGTGTGTGTGTGTGTGTGTGTGTGTGTGTGTGTGTGTGCGTGCGTGCGTGCGTGCGTGCGTGCGTGCGTGCGTGCGTAGGAGAACCCTCTTTGTTCACACAGTGATGCATTAAAATGCAATTTAGACTAGAGGAGCAGATTATCATATTATAGGGGGTGGGGTTGTTGTGTGTGTGTGTGTGTTGTTGGGAGGGGTCTGCTAAGCTTGGATCATTAAGCATGTGGAGAGGGGAGCATATGGGGACTGGAATAGAGCCCTATGACTGAACAAAAGGATATTTGACTGGCACGGTGTCTGAGGCTTTGTGCTATAGCACTCTCTATTGTTATTGGAGGGGCTATCATAATCCCGTCACCATGGCCTTTAAATCCCTATTGTCCTCTGTCTTTTAGTTCTTTCTGGCTGTTATTTGGTACCTAAATAGTTGTGTAAAGTCAGTGTTGTTTGAGCTATGTTGACTCATTCTTCATCTTCTTTAGGCCATTGACCCAACATTTATTTGTTTCACCCTGGCCTGGGACCAAAAGTAGTGGAAATATACCTGTGGTGTTTCAGTGTCATTGGCCATTGATCAATATGTAAACTGTAGGCCTATATGAAGGCAGTGCTTTTGATCACGTTAGAGAGTACAGTGTTATACTGGTGGTATGTTGTGGAACTTGTACGGTCACAGCAAGTAAAGAATGATTTTCAAAGTAGGTTTGGCTGTTGCATTATTGGGAAATTATATCTGCCTATATTCTTCCAAAATCAGGTGTTTCATTGGCATTGGTGTTTCATGTGTTAACTATAACTGTGATTCTTAGGACTGTTTCATAATAAAAGTATTTATAGGCTACACCTCTCTGGAATGGAGGACTGTGTCCAAAATCATTAGGGGATTGTGGACAGCTAATGTTTAATAATAATAATAATAATAATAATAATAATAATAATAATAATAATAATAATAATAATAATAATAATAATAATAATAATAATAATAATAATAATAATAATAATAATAATAATAATAATAATAATAATAATAATAATAATAATAATAATAATAATAATAATAATAATAATAATAATAATAATAAAAAAATTATAAAAAACTTTTTGTGAACCAAGGGACTTAACTTGAACACATTTTGTATTAAAGGGGAACTATCTTATAAATGGCCTTTTTGAGTGTTTAGCATTGTTTCCTAGCTATGTGAACTTATATTAATATGATCTATGTCTCAAAATTCTCATATTGGCGCATTCTTCCAATTCTCCTCTCACAATATTCACCCTCACTGAACTGAGTCGTTTGAAAATGTGCCTATATGTGATGTCATATAGTCACTGCTGCATGTTAATGTTCAAGAGGCGGCGCAGGCCACACAGTGGTTTAGGAGCCCAGGCTCAAAACAGCTCGAGATCTTGAGGTAGAAAAATGCTGTTTTTGAGGACTTGATTAGAAATACAAAACAATGAATAAAAAAAATATATATATTACAGAGGTGTTCCATAGACTCACAGGAATTGTGTAAAAGTGCCCAAATAGTGAAAGAAATAGTAAAATAGTTCCCCTTTAACAAACTGAATATCATCTCCATTATCACCTTTCAAATAGTGCTCTCTTCGTCCCACACACAGCTCTGCAAAAATGATCCCATATATGAAAAACTATGGATAATAACAATAATAATAATAATAATAATAATAATAATAATAATAATAATAATAATAACAAGAAACTATAATAACAATAATAATAATAATAATAATAATAATAATAATAATAATAATAATAATAATAATAATAACAAGAAACTATATTTGTATAGCACATTTCATACAATAATTGCAGCCCAAAGTGCTTCACAGCAGTGATGTAGACATACAAATAAATAATATGCATAAAATGAGCATAAAATTGGCATAATTCAGATAATTTACATTTAAATCTATAAAAGTACATTAGCAGGTGTCTGGCTAAATTAAAGCAATGCATATAAAATAGACAGAATAAGAGCAATGCAAAAAGTGTAGAATATGTAGAATAAAAGTAGTGCAATAAAATAGCTATCATTTACATTAATTAGCATAGATAGATCATACAACATGACTGGAGATACATGGATAATGCAACATGACTTTGTAAACCACACCTTAGGAATTCCTGTGAGGAGGAGGGCAACGTGGGGTTACAGTAAGTCCTCTCAAAACCCTGTAGTATAATTCCTCACTAAGTCACTGTACATCTGCTGCTGAATGTTATGCAACTGTTGCTGGCCCCGTTGCTATGGCTCCCCTATCTCATTATACTGTCATTGTGTTTATTCTCTCTCACTCTTTCATCCGGAGATCTGTTTCCCAAACCCTGGCTCCATTAGAGTCAATCATTCTTAGCGTTAATTTGAACCTGCCTGAAGTGCCAGATGGGTGGGGTTTTATTTTGCATTGGGAAAACTCAGATTGCGTTTGTCGGGTGTCAATCCGGGGATCCATTTTTTAAATAGCCTTTACTTCCTCACGCTCATTATATTCTGTGGCAAGTCCCCATTCGCCAGGTTCTCAGAGCAAGTTGGAACAAAAATGGTTATTTCCAAATATTATTTGACTTGGGTCTTTTGAAACCAGGGAAGGATGTGATTTATTTCTCAAAAAAAATTCTGGAATTCTTCAGGAATTCAGGAAAGAAATTCCTGTTTTTGTTGTTGTTGTTGTTGTTGTTGTTGTTGTTGTTGTTGTTGTTGTTGAAGAAACACGATTCCTGTTTTCCTTCTGGATCCAGCCCCAGTCTCCTCTGCCCCCTCACCTACTTCCTCTCTTTCTTCCTCCCCACTGCTGACTTCCTGTTGACCTTGGTGACATCTACTGTAGTAACCCCTGACCTATCTGGGCTAGGGTCAGTAATCTTTGATATCAGTAATCTTTAAAACCTCTCTCATCTTGGTTTGACTTCCTTGTGTTTCTACTTATTATTATTGCTGTACACAATTTGAGATGGTGCTGGCCTGGTTAAGACTCACTCTGGTGCTGCTGGCCTGGTTAAGACTCACTCTGGTGCTGCTGGCCTGGTTAAGACTCACTCTGGTGCTGCTGGCCTGGTTAAGACTCACTCTGGTGCTGCTGGCCTGGTTAAGACTCACTCTGGTGCTGCTGGCCTGGTTAAGACTCACTCTGGTGCTGCTGGCCTGGTTAAGACACACTCTGGTGCTGTTGGCCTGGTTAAGACTCACTCTGGTGCTGCTGGCCTGGTTAAGACTCACTCTACTGCTGCTGGCCTGGTTAAGACTCACTCTACTGCTGCTGGCCTGGTTAAGACTCTCTCTGGTGCTGTTGGCCTGGTTCTATATCATACTAGCTTCCGCTCAGCGTCATCTGCACTAACCTCACTTTGTGCATTTGCACTGAATATAAATTCACAATGTACCTTTACATACCAACATTCGTCTGGCCACACCCCTATCCGCTACCTTCATAAGCAGGTGTGTGGCCCCACACTCGCCTCCTTCTTCACTTTCACCACAAGGAAGTGCCTGTATATCAATCACTTGACAAGGTTATTAAGCTGAAGAAAGTTGAGTTACGTGTTTACATTTTTTCTTGCTTTTTTCTTTCTCTCATACTTTTTACAAAGAAAAAAGCTAATAATGTTTACCTTGGAGGGTCGCGCTAGCAACGTTACCCTTCACCAGCGGTTCTTCATTTCCTCCTCTGCCGTACGTCTTGGAGCGGGGTTGACGCCACTGTCGTGGACGGCATCCGCGCCCGGTAGGCGTCCGGTAGGTAGTTTGCCTCTCCAAGGAGCTGGTGCACCAGCGCCGTCTCCTGTGAGATGGCCTGGTTCCTGCTCTGGTTCCTTTGCCGCCGGAGAGTCGTCCGCTGTTGGGCGGCCGGCTCCTCTGGTGGAGGAGGATTTGAGACGCAAACATTTTGCGTCTGCTCGCTCCCGTCGTAAGATGGTGGCTTGTAGACGCGAACGGCCTGGTTTTGGGGAGTTGCTGGAGCCGGATGAGGATGCGTCTGCTTCTCCGTGGCCGATGGAAACAGAGGACTACATGGTAGAGGCAGACGGGTTCTTGTTTGACGCCCCGGTGGAGACATGTCCGCCTCCTGTCCAGGTTACACTGGCGGGGGGTGATAGGTCTCCTTGGGGTCCCTCGTACGCTGATGTTGGGTTAGAACCTCCGCCTCAGCGGCGGGATGCCCTGCTATCAGCCACATCAGAATGTGGCTCTGTAACCAGTAGTCTGCTGCATGTGAGGGACGCAAGTTCGGTGGGGGAAAGTATGCAGGGGGAACTGCGTGCTTTGTTCCCCGAGCTCATGGCGGCGGCGGCAGTCGCAAACGGCGTGCCGCTGCCGCAGCCACTGCCTGTTCCTGTCCCTGATGATCTCATAGGTCATCTATGGCAACGTCGTCCTGTGAGAGAGACGGGCGTTGTCTGCCCATTTTTCCCCTCGATGGAGGCCTACGTCCGTCAGGGACAGGTGGTCTCCCACATCACGGGCCTCACCCCCGCCTACGTGCGAGTCACGAGGGTGGTGGGTTTGGTAGACGGTATGAAGGAGGGGGTGCCTCGGCTTGATAGGCCGATGGCAGCTCTCCTTTGTCCTGAGGTGGTGTGGGAGCCGTTACGGAAGCCGGTTCCCCAAGGGAAATCGGCAAGGCGGTTGGCTTACTGGAGTGACCAGTCATTCATCTCCGCGACTCAATCTCTGGCTGCCACATCTAACATCGCACAGCTGGCGAGATTCATGTCCGGGATAATGACGGGCGGTGCGGAGCTGACCGAAGTGCAACGTGATCAGCTCGCCCAGGCGGCAGGAGCCATCCTGCATCTGATCCAGCTGCAGGCCGTCGCCGCTGGGAAAGTACGGGCCCTGGCCACTCTAGCCCAGCGCCACCTTTGGCTGGAGCAGGCGCGTGTGCCGGAAAGGAAGAGGACTCCACTTCTGACGGCACCCCTCTCCGATGCTGGGCTCTTCGGGTCGGCGTTGCAGCTGATGACCTCAACCTGCAGGGAAATGCAGGAGGAGCGTTCCATGCTCCAGCCTCATTTCCCCCCGCCCGATGTCGCCGGTGGAGTCAGACGGAAGGCTCGTCGTTGAGGTTCCGCCGCCGTAGCCGCCGCTGCTACCACCGCCACTGCTGGCCCTTCAGCGAAGAAGGCCAGGAGGAGAGAGGGCGCCTCGGCCACTGCAGCCGGCCCATCCACGCTCGGAGGTGACGGTAGGGATCGTCGTGACCAGCCTCCAGTCCTTTACCGTCCCTCCGGGGCTCCCCGGGTGGCAAGTCCCGAGCGGCTCGTGGCAGGTGTAGCTAAAGTGACTTTTCCCTCTGTTGGTCCCCCATGTTCCCTTCCCGGCCCACCATATGATTTTGTTAAAAAAAAGGTCCCTCCTGGGAGGGACTATTTTTGTTACAAACTGTGTGTTTATTCACTACATATGATGGGGATACGATGTGTGAACCTTTCGCTAGTGTGGGTTTGATAGAAGGGCTAGACTTATAGTCTTGTTGGTCGCTACATTTCATGTTATAGAGCTTAAGCAAGGCCTGCAGGTTTTTTCTGCCTCGACCTGAAGATTAGGTTCTTCACATAAAGGTAGAGGTTAGTTGTGTGCTCTGTTGCTTAAACAGTGATATTGAGCCGCAACACTGTTGTGTTGGTCTGCAGTAATGCTTGTGTGTGTAAAGGTACCGCGGTTTTCAGGCCGCTCTCTCTCTCTATAAAATGTTCTGTGTCTTGCAACATAAACACGGGTGTCGGGTTCACACATATATAACTTTGGCCTTGTTATAAACCCTGTTCACGGACTTGTCTGTGGCTAGCGCGCATTGAATTAGCTTTGCGCTGTTCATTAGCATACTGGCTACTTAAGGTATCATATGGCTATTGTTGTTGTCGTTTCGAGGGTTGGGCTTGTGAAGGGGTACCGGATAAACCCCTCCTTCCCTCTTCTGATTGGTCAATTTTTTTTTTACTCTCTTTTCATTCGGTCCGGCCAAGCTGTTAGGCAGGGGGGGGGGGGGGGGGTGGGAAGGGTTTCCCTGACTCCGCACCTATCACGGGCAGTTGAGTCATGGGTTTCCCCCGTCATAGAATACGTCACTGGGCACGTTTCTATTGGACGACGGCTTCCGTGAGTTTTTTCAGACCCGTGTGTGGGTCTGTCATTGTCAAGTTGTCGGGGCAGAGCGTAGGAACTTAGTGTTCTGCTACGCTCGATATACGTGTAACTTAAGTCTGTTGGTCACATGGCTCAATGTTACCGTGATTTTTCAATTCATGGCTCACGTGGGAAGTCTCTCTGAGGATTCCCGTCTCCTCCCTGTGGTGAGGGTGGCGGGATGTGAAAATGAAAAAAAGATTTACCCTCAGCCGCGTCACGTGGGATTCATGTCAGTCTGTGTTTCTTTCTTTTTAATAAAAAGAGGAAAGAACGTGAAGCACGACGGCTCCTTGTCGTTCTCCCAGGCGACTTGGAGGAACAATGTCTGGTGTCTTGTTAGACTATCCATTGATGTGTTTGGGTCTCGACGCGTACATTGTGCTGGCTCGGGGTGTTTCTGATAAGAATCACGCATGGGGCTGGTACGCCTTGGTTGCTCGTTATTAAAACAGCGTTTTTATAGGGCAACTGGGATGGAGGTTTTCTCTTCCGAGCGACTGTTACTAGGTCTCGACGAATTCTCGTTTATATCTGGGGGATGTTAAACGGAATAGATCAAAACATAGGTAGAGGGGTCTCACGCCCTTGGGGTGGGCCACTGAGCGCGGTACGAATGGGACCGTCTGGGTGGCGCCCTCTTTTCATGTTTTAGATCGACACGCGTACCTACCCCCTCTCTTGGAGTGGGGATGTCGGCGTGATTAGGGCACGGGACTGAGTCTGGTCACGCTGGTCCAGGTCAGTTAACCCGTTGTCCGCCGGGGACGCAGATCTTCTGTTCTGGTACCCTGAGGGACTTGTGCTTTTTTCGGGGGGGAAAATGCCGGGTCGGCCCGGGTGTCACAGGGTTGGGCGTTATGGAGACCCTTTGTTGGGTACATGTTGTACCCTGCGATATCATAAAGGGGCTGATTTTCCATTCTTTTCGCTCCTCTCTTACACATGGCGAAGAGGGGGCTGTTGGGGTGGTCTTATGGACCTCCTCTGGCATCCCTGTGTGCTTCCCGGGCCGCCGGGCCCGGTCCGAAGTTGTGTTTCGTCTACCCGTAGGCCTGGGATAACACTTGTACTGCGGTATAGCCAGTGTATACCCGCAGGTGTGTTTTGGAGTTTTTTCTTGAGGGGTTATAGGAACAACCACCGCATGTGGTACCGAGATGGTGGTTGATTCCCTGGTGTGTTGGAGCGGAGTCAACTCCCGGGTTACCCGGTTGAGTGTGCCCCTGCACGTTCATGACGCCTGCCAATCGTGTCAGCCTTCTCTGCCTCTGCCCCTCTGGGTCGGGGTTTTTTGGTGGAGGCTTTGTCATGGTGCGCAACAATGCCAGCATACGCCCCTTCCGCCGGGGGTGCTGTTTTCAGTTGACCCCTTTGGCGCCTGTCTCGTCCGCAGTGCTCCAGGCTAGGGTCAAATGCCTGCTGCCTGGATTGAGGGATCGACCCCTTCTGGTGGTCATCTCCCCGGTGCGCTGCCTGCTCCCGCTGTGGTGTAGCCTCTTGAGTGCTTCGAGTTACAGCCATGCTGACTGCCTGAGTGTGCCAGGGTCAGTGTGCCAGGTGGCGTGCTAGTGGGGGGAAGGGCCCGCTCTTGGAGGGGCCCTGTCCGAATACGCTGGCGATGTGGGGGGCGGTGTCACTAGTGACCGCCTGGTGAGGTCTTGATGCTGTGGCGTCGTTGACCTCTCCGGGCCCCCTTTTTCCAGGGGATCCAGTCCCTTCAGTGGGTCTGGGTCTTCCTTCGCGCTCCGCTGCTACGGCCTTGCCACGGGGTTGAGTTTGCTCTTGACCCCGTGATTTTGGGGGCGGTAACGAGGTTTGTTCTTTCCGTTCGTTCCCTGGTGGCATGCGGGTTGTGCGTGTGCGTAGTCGTGGGGTCAAGCCACGGTCTGCTCACCCTGTGCGTTGAGTTGCTCGAGTTTCTCTTAGCACGGTCGGATCCGTCTCCCTCCCGTCCTCCAATAGGGAGGGTATCCCTCCATTAGGGAGGGTCGGGGGGCTCGGTCCTCCCCGGTTCTGATGGTTGTGGGGGGCCTCAGTGGGGTACATTTGTCGAGCTTCAAGCTCCCGCTCAGCTCCCGTTGTGCACGCTCACGCTGAGCGGAAGCTAGTATGATATAGAACTGCAGCCTTTGATATGTATGATATGGACGCCACTGCGGCCTTTGATCTTGCCTTGTGGTGAAAGATTGGGAAGGAGGCGAGTGTGGGGCCACACACCTGCTTATGAAGGTAGCGGATAGGGGTGTGGCCAGACGAATGTTGGTATGTAAAGGTACATTGTGAATTTTTATTCAGTGCAAATGCACAAAGTGAGGTTAGTGCAGATGACGCTGAGCGTCACTAGTATTCATAGAACTACGGTTATATTCATAACCTATCATTAAGACTTACTCTAGTGTTGGCCTTGTTAAGACTTACTCTAGTGTTGGCCTGGTTAAGACTCACTCTAGTGTTGGCCTGGTTAAGACTCACTCTGGTGCTGCTGGCCTGGTTAAGACTCACTGGTGTTGTTGGCCTGGTTAAGACTCACTCTAGTGTTGGCCTGGTTAAGACTCACTCTGGTGCTGCTGGCCTGGTTAAGACTCACTGGTGTTGTTGGCCTGGTTAAGACTCACTCTAGTGTTGGCCTGGTTAAGACTCACTCTAGTGTTGGCCTGGTTAAGACTTACTCTAGTGTTGGCCTGGTTAAGACTCACTCTGGTGCTGCTGGCCTGGTTAAGACTCACTGGTGTTGTTGGCCTGGTTAAGACTCACTCTAGTGTTGGCCTGGTTAAGACTCACTCTAGTGTTGGCCTGGTTAAGACTTACTCTAGTGTTGGCCTGGTTAAGACTCACTCTAGTGTTGGCCTGGTTAAGACTCACTCTAGTGTTGGCCTGGTTAAGACTTACTCTAGTGTTGGCCTGGTTAAGACTCACTCTAGTGTTGGCCTGGTTAAGACTCACTCTGGTGCTGCTGGCCTGGTTAAGACTCACTGGTGTTGTTGGCCACTAACTTGTGTTCCCTGTCCAGACAGTTCATCACTGCATACAACTTGGTTTAATCCAAACCTCCATTCAGAAACGTTGTATTATGAAATAAGACATTTGGGGTTGACTATTTTCCCGATGCTCAGTGGACACTGTTGACACACCCACTACACAAATAGGCCTTTTACACCGGCCGGGCTCCGTGGTGGAGCCGGTTCCCGAACGTAATCTCGAAAGATCGGTGCTCAACTGGAACCGAAAAATATTTTTTTTCCCTTGAGAACCGTGACATCATCAGTGGGCGTGTCATATTCTAGGCTGTGAAGACGAGCGTAAACGGGTGAAAGTAGAGAGTCGGCATTGCACTCAATCGATCAATTCAACAGGAAGCGATTCGCGACTGATCTCAAAACGAGATTAGATTAAAATGTATTGTTATGATACAGCACAAGTACAATACACCATCCAACCAGAGTGGATAAAGAAATGCTCCAGAAATATTATGCTGCGGAGAAAGGCTTAGCGAGCCTAAGCGCGTGAGTGCACACACAGAAACACACACGCACTGTATACGTTTGAAATTAATCGTCCAGAAAAGTAGGCTTCTATTATGCTAATTACTTGTTTTAATGGGTATCATAGTAGTAAGTCCTACTGTAGAACATGACATATTAGCATGACATTTGATTTATTAATGCCAATACTGGACGACAAGTGTAAACTATGTATTAGTCGGTCACAGTTAACGTCGGACCATTTAGCTCAACTGATTAGTGCGGCTGCCTGTGGATCCCATGGTCCCAGGTTCAAATCTCTTGGTTACACAAGTTTTAAATTTTATTTAACGTTAATTAATTTATCCACTCTGGTTGGATGGTGTATTGTACTTGTGCTGTATAATGACAATACATTTCAATAAAATCTCATTTTGAAATCGCTACCTGTTGAGTGGATCAGCATGATATGATATGATATGATACATTTATTTATATTGCGCCCGTCAACCAATAGTTACATCGGCCCGGGGCGCAGCCCGGGAAAGAAAGAGAAACAGAAAGACAGGAACAATACGAAAACAGAAAAAAATACATGCATGTTACGATAGCAGGTAAGTGGGAGTTCCAATGGTCGAGGAAAAAGACGGAGAAGTGTTTGCTCTTCAAAACAAAGGTATTCTCTTTATTAAGAGAACAAGCCGTAGCGGAATACACAGACGCCTAGCGTCAACAGAGCACAGACAAGAGAGTCGGGTCAGCACTCGTTCAGGCGGTACTGCTCGTAGATAATAGTGAAGCTCTAGCAGGGAACAAGAGAACAGAGAATTCATTATAAGGCCACATTCTAACATTCCAACGTGTCAATTAGTGACAGCCAGAATGACAGCCAGTGACAGCTTCCAGATGTGACAGACAATCAGTGCGAGACAGCAAATCAGAAGTGACATGCAATTAGTGCAACCCAAACAACAAAGTGAAGTACACCACCAGACAGACAGTAGGATACCATCCGAAGGTAGGACAGAACCCCAAACGTTACACATGCAGGTGCAATGCCAAACCTCCGAAGCTGTTTTATATATACGGCACATTCTGCCACTGTCGTGTCCATATGGTTGTGTTTACCTCCCCTTGAGTAACAGCCCCTGTTGATTACGGAGATGGTGGAATGTTGGTTCTGCTTAAATAGGTATAAACGTGGGCTGGTTCGCCAGAGAGCACCAAGGTTCAGAGGCTCCAGAACGGAGCTGGAGCTTGAACCGGAGCCCTGCCGGTGTGAAAGGGGCTAGAGTGTGCTCTCTCTCTCTCTCATATACACACACTGCTCCAGTCACGCATCCACTCAACTCATCAAAAATCCGCATTAGGCTAGCCTATTATTCTAAAAGTATCGATACTAATAAAATGGAGTATTGAATAGTTTTTTAACAGCTGGGTATCGCAATACTTTTCTAGTATCGGTGTATCGTGCAAACCCTAGGCCTGATTAAGATTCACTCTTGCCTGCTGTGAACAGGTGTTCAATGACACCTTAGGCTTTGTCTCTGCATTTTGGCTTCCCGTCCACATGAAACCAATGGAAAAGGAATTAGGCCACTGCAAGTGGAGCTTTTGGAAACGCCTTCCATGGTGGAGATAAAAAAAAATTTTTTGCCTGTATATGTATGGACGGGTGAAACAGAGCTAAAACAAAGCTTTTGGAAAGGTGACATCATGACCAATGGCCCCTGTCCACACGTATATGGATATCTTTCAAAACAGAGTATTTTCTCTGCGATCAGGACCATGGAGAGTTCCCTGCAACCTGCCATCAAGTCAGTTCATATTTGCGTTTTTGTGTTGTTGTGTGGACAGGGAGATGTTATAAAACGAAAAATGCGTTTTTTGAAATACCTGTGTATGTGTACTTGTGGACATGGCCACGTGGTTGTCTTTGCTTTTTTCTGTGGCTGTTAAAGCTGGCGGTTCTCCACAACAAACCAAATGCACCCTGTCTCTGTTAGACACATCGTTAGAACATTCATTAGTGGGCTAATGAAGAACATTGTGTGTGTGTGTGTGTGTGTGCGTGTGTGTGTGCGTGCGTGTGTGTGTGTGTGTGTGTGTGTGTGTGTGTGTGTGTGTGTGTGTGTGTGCGTGCGTGCGTGCGTGTGTGTGTGTGTGTGTGTGTGTGTGTGTGTGTGTGTGTGTGTGTGTGTGTGTGTGTGTGTGTGTGTGCTTCTGCAAAGTGTGTGCCTGTGGCTGTGTGTGTTCAAAGTCTATCTCAGCCACATCAGTCAATGCTCTTATCTAATGGGGGTTGTTATGAGCAATCTGAGGGAGTTTAGATGATCTAATTATCATTTGTGACAGTCTGATGATGCCTAGAGAAGATATTTTCAGCTTGACACAATATAGTTAGCATGATAGTTAGATCTGCTGCCATACTGTATCAGTTCTCAGGCTAAATGCTGAGTCAATACTGGCCTGGCTGGGACAGAGGAACTCAATGGATAGAAGCCAAGCTGGGAGACGAGGACCGTTTGCTCTTTGTAAATTAATTGCATAAATAATTGGACAAATAAGCAAGCACACTTATAATGACATTGCTGCACTTAGTGAGACTAGATTGATACATTATTTAATTGCTCATCAGATGTAGCCAAATTGAAATCTACAGCACTAAGGGATGGACTGTGGCACAGATCAGGTTATAACGGTTCCTATTGTGTTTCCACAGATGACACGATGGCATGACACAGCAAGACATAACAAATTCACTAAGTAAGATTTTCAACTATTTGGAATAAATGGAACATGTATACAATGTAGTGGTTCTCATTTCCTGTGTCCTCTATGACCTTTGTCCTTTGATGGAATGAGGTGCATGTGTGGACGGACTCAACCACATGCTGATCCTGCATTTAAATATGTTGGCCTCATTCCAAATGATTGAGAGTCTTACTTAGTGCAGGTTTAAACGATTACAATTGCCGCCATACAGTGAGAATAATTCAAACACGCCATTTGTCATGTGTTTTTATATGTTTAGAGTCTAGGAGTTGAGGGTGTATGAGTAGTAGGGGATACGATAAGCCTCCCCTCCCTGCATGTATTTGCCCAAATGGTGTGTGTGTGTGTGTGTGTGTGCGGGGGGGGGGGGGGGGGGGGGGTAGGGGGGGGCACCCGTGCAGCAGGCCATGTGACAAAGAGACTTCCAAAATGCTGCCAACTATTAGGAGTGAGAGATGTGTACAGTGTGGTGGTGGTGCGTATATGTGAACAGTCTTCACGATTCTGCACTGTTCCTGGGACATTCTCTTCTGAGCTCTTTAAGCCGGGCGTCGGGGCT
>NC_140165.1:131502337-131595698 GCF_963971535.1 Notolepis coatsorum | reverse complement strand
CTTTTTTTCCCCTGTGCAGGCTGCAGTTTCAATCGTGTTGACACCACAGTCCAATGTCGTTGGACCAACACCAGCAGATGCAGACAAAACCATGACGGAGTGGTGTAATGAAATCGTCATGACGATAGTCAAAACATACTTTGCCAAGCTGGAGGCGACGGAGAAAGACTTGGCCATACTGCGTACACAACATCAGGCCACAGAGCAAGGTCGTGCTACGCTGGAGAAACGGCATGAGGCGACAGAGAAAGACTTGGCCATACTGCGTACACAACATCAGGCCACAGAGCAAGGTCGTGCTACGCTGGAGAAACGGCATGAGGCGACAGAGAAAGACTTGGCCATACTGCATACACAACTTCAGGCCACAGAGCAAGGTCGTGCTACGCTGGAGAGACGACATGAGGCTACAGAACAGCTGCACGCCACACAGCTTAGACAGCTACGCAACCAACTAAACAGACCAAGGCTAGTCGAACCCTCTGTCACTGCTCGGGCTTTTCACCGCCAGCTATTCACATCTGAAAGAGATGAAGGTTCTCCGTCTCCGTTCGAAGCCGCCACGCCTGCAGCAGCTGATGAAGGGGTTACCATAAGCTTGACGCTGTCGCCGTCGCCACTCAAAGCCGCCACGCCTGCAGCGGTTGAAGGGGTTACCATAAGCTTGTCGGTGTCCCCGTTCAAAACCCCAGAACCGTTCAAAACCCCAGAACCGTTCAAAAACCCCCAGCCAGTGGCTAAACGAAAGAGGCCAACAAATGGTGAACTTTTGCCTGACATACAACTGCAAACCATTTCAGCAGAAGACGAGCAAAGGTCGTACGAAATGTCTAGCAAAGCCGGCAATCGAGCCGATGACTATGCAGCTCGAATGTTCATGTTGCTAATTGACTTTCCAACATACCAACTGTGGGCTCAGAAGGTTAATTGGAGCGGCCTACAGGGAAAGTCTGCCTTACCTCGCAACCTACGACAGTCGTTGCTCGCTATGGTTAAACGCCGCTATAGTGTTTTTGAGTATGGAGCAGTTCGTGATCGGATCAATGAGCGTTTACGAACGCCACGGACAGAGGATCCCAGGAAGAACTCTGTTGTGATTTAATTATTCTCACATTTTGAGTGGATCCATTTCAATTGACTATTCTTTGTTTAGGTTGTTCATAGCATTTTCACACATCATGGCATCATGGCATCCCTTCCTGTATTCATGCTTCTTGTGTGTACAGATATAGATAGTATTAATATGTACAGTGATACAGGTATAAAGACACTATATGGTAGTAAGTCATACTGGCCAGCAGCGTAACTAGTAAGAGTAGGTAAGAGATATGTACAGATATAAATATAGTATTAATATGTACAGTGATACAGGTATAAAGACACTATGGTAGTAAGTCATACTGGCCAGCAGCGTAACTAGTAAGAGATATGTACAGATATAGATATAGTATTAATATGTACAGTGATACAGGTATCTGTAACTGCATGCTTCAGACACTGTGTAACAGTAGGACACAACACAAGACAAACGTATTTTCTCTGGTCTGCATCCCCTTAACAATTGTGTGTATTGACTAGTGTACCCATTCTGCAATGTGAATAAAACTATAAAAAAATATAGAGTGTTTTGTGATGAATGTACTGTACATAACTATCAATAGACTAGCTAGCTATTTGTCTGTATCTCTTTCACTTGCGGTGGCCAGGAGCGCGCAACAAGATGGTATACATTATGGTATATGATTTATGAATAGTATATTCCACTATAGCAGTATATGGTGTGCTGTACATTTGAATCTAATCTAATTTTGAGAGTGCAAATGTAACAGTAAAGTACTGTCTATCTGTATGTCGTGTATGTCATATATGTTACGATGAATTGAAAATGGGGGACCCTGATGTAAACAACCAGTATGGCCACTACAATACTGTAACAAAAATGAGCAGAAGTATTTCAATTATTAGACGGAATGCCTATTTTTTAACAGACACAGCTACTGTACCAAGCAAGTCATACAATCACTCGTTTTGTCACATCTGGACTACTGTCCAGCAATCTAAAAAATAGTAAGATAAAATAGACAGAGTAAAATAGTGCAGTGCAATAAAATAGTAGAATAGAATAGATACAACTTATTTTTTTACAATGAGAATTTTATTACCATTGCAGAATGGGTAAACTACAGTCAATACACACAATTGTTAAGGGGATGCAGACCAGAGAAAGACGTTTGTACATTGCAAAGTTCATCCTTCCTCTGCAGAGTTCAAATAAAGCTGACTTGACCTGACTTGAAAAAAACAGTGTTGAGACACCCCCCCCCCCCCACCATCAATGTACAGCCCCCCACCCCACCTACCCACCTATTAACACCTCATCAAGGAGAGGGGGCAGGGAGGTGTCGGTCACAGTCACAGTACGGTCACAGTTCCATCCTAGAGGCTAATCTTTCCTGTGACAAAATGGCATCCAATGTAATATATTCCATAGTATATTCCACTACAATGGGTACAATACTGACCAGAGAAAGACTTTCGTCTTGTTTACATCTACTATTTTTATTATTGTCTATTTAAAACTTAAAAAAAGGGGTGAAACGATACAGCATTCACTTTACGGCCTATAGGGATATTTTATTTCAATTCTCTGTTAGAAAAGAGAAATATTAAGCCCTGTGCAAGGAATAATATGAAAATGTGCCATTGAATAGCCTGTAGCTAGATATGACATTTGGACATGACATGTTTGTCCTCCATAGATACAGTAATTGAATGGAAATTGTATTAACAGATTGCAAAATGGGTACAATACAGTACAGCTCAATACACACAATTGTTAAGGGGATGCAGACCAGAGGAAGACTTTCGTCTTGTTTACATCAGGGTCCCCCATTTTCAATTCATATATATAATGACAACAGTACCGATAGGAGATAAGATAAGATAAAAAACTGAAGAATATTGATCAGGCCAGAGTTACATTATTATTTCAGGTGTATTCTCATCAGAAGCCATGGAGAACTATAAGTCTTTAGAGGCATACCGCTTCTTTGTCTCTGGTTGGGTAGAAACCGTGTTCCACCGGAAACTGACAAGGTGCACCTTGTTGCGGGCAGATGTCAGACCATCCTACAGAGTGAATGATGATCCACATCATCCTTGGGTGGCCTTAGATGGCACGGGAAAGGTGGTTGCAGGTCACTGTGACTGTATGGCAGGGTGAGTTATACAAAATAATATTTTTTAAATAAAAAATAAATAATAAAAAGAATGTTGCCACAAATTTACCAGTGTTACCCACCCAACAGGAGCAACAGGCGGCCAGCAGCACAAGCACTCCAGTCTACTGCTTGTGTAAAACAACAGAATCAGAGAGCATGGTTGGCTGTGACACCTGTGATGACTGGTTCCATCCCAGGTGTCTAAACCTCAAAAGGCTACCGAAAAGCAAGACATGGTATTGCCCGGAGTGCAGAAAAAAGAAAAAGAAGTCTAACCCTAACTAAGTTGCTGTACTCTGTCGTCTACTCTAAGCCATCCTATATTGTCAAAGTGGGCAGGGGTGAGGTGCGTTCTAGGAGTAAGGTCAAGCAGTAGTCTGACCAGTTTGTTTTGTGATGTTTGTAATTTAGTTTTTAGCCCTTTTGAAGTTTTATGTTATGGCTTCCTTCTTGGAGAAAATGTAGGTCTGCCAATGCTGCTGTTATGCATATGTTATGCATTGTTGTGCATGTTGAAACTTGAAATAGCACTTTTGTATTTTTGTATATAAAAAAAATAAGCATTTTTTACATGCATTGTTGTGCATGTTGAAATTGTAGGCCTGCCAATTGATGTCCACAGATGAAGCGGTCAAGGAGCTTGACTCGACCTTGGTTCTCTGTTGGTCACCATCCTCCTTGGCTGCATCCCTCTCCTCTCTGAGAGACTGCATCTCGTCAAACAGAGACTGCTCAGTGATGGGAGGTGTGGCTGCTTCCTCAACTTGGGCTGCTGCCTCAACTTGGATGTCTTGGCTGCAACGTTTAGTCCTCTTGTGGGGAGTCACTTTAAATGAAATAAAAACCATACTAATAAGAAACTGCAATTTAGGAACCCATTGATTTTGGCACATAACTGAAAACTAGATGATATCACTTACGATGGTATGAAGAGGAGTTCCTTTTTGCACGCCGCTCATGGCGACTGATGTTCGTTGACGTAGATGGTGTAGACTGTGATGTTGAAGGGAATACAGATGGAATGTAGTCTGGGTGTGTTTGGTCATTGACCTTTGCACCTGAATGAATGAATGAATGAATGAATGAATGAATGAATGAATGAATGAAAACGTTATTAACAGATTGCAGAATGGATACAATACAGTACGGCTCAATACACACAATTGTTAAGGGGATGCAGACCAGAGAGACTTTCGTCTTGTTTACATCAGGGTCCCCCATTTTCAATTCATAGTGACATTTGTGACATACTCAACATACATGACATCATGACATTTATGGCATAGGGACATACATGACATACAGGTATATAGTACTGTTACATTTGTGACATAATATGATATGCAAATATACAGTACTGTTACCCCATAGATCCTGACAGAGAGTATATACATATGACATGTATATTACAAGCAATACGACTATTCAATAACAAGTCCTTAGAGCAAGGACAACAACACTGAATGTGATTGATAAATAGTATACTAGTAACATATAAAAATGAAAAAGGCATGTAGGCTACACTGAGAATGGACTATTATGGGGAAGTAGCTAGCAGAGACTGCTAGCTAATCAATCAATCAGCTAGCAGCTAACATCTGCTGTTTACAGCCTCACAGCCAATACAACTTAATTTACTATATAAATATGTGTTCCTTATTCTCACCTGTTATGAAATGGGTAGAGCAGACATACGTAGAATTTGACTTGGGGGACCAGGGTCTGCTTTGGTCGACTCTCCCGTCTGCTCTACCCAGTCAAAGGAAGTTGACTTCGAGAATATACAGTACTGTTTACAGTATGTGTACAAGGGAAGACTACTCGAAATGTGTTGTTTTCTTTGTGCATTAAGCCAGTCAATTTGCTCTTTGTATGGGATTATAACGGAGTTGTTCTTGTTTGTGTGCTCCCCTCGCATTTGGCGATCAATTGGACTTGAAAACAGCAGTGACCACCACTCGTTAGATCATATGAAACAGTAGCCCCTGTCACGTCACGTAAGCGGCAGATAAAACAGTGAAGATCAGATCATTTAACTTACCACTTAATCCAACGTTCATTCCCCACAGCGTCTCCGGTGACCCGAACACCAGCCAGTATTTACCCTGGTCGATTTGGTCGTCAACTCCTGCACTGTTCCCGGCACACGCTGCCGATTAAGGGCACGTACTTGGTCCTCAATAATGGACATTAGTGGACAAACCACTAAAACAATGGGGTTTACGTGCCATTTGGAATAGCCATAGGTCTTTGCTGTAGCCGGTATTTTTGTATTTCATTTAGGAGGCATAGCAAGTTCGGTTGTCTCGAAGGAAGGATATAATTCCAACTTGACTTTGACTTTGCGCCTCCTGGCGGCACAAAACAGAAACCGCACCCACCCTAATAAAACCATTTGACAAGAGCCGTTAACGGGCGGCAGAGGGCGTTGAAACGGCGGTAGGAGGGACCTCAATTTGCAATGCTGTAACTGTATGTCCGTCAGGGCCAGGTGGTGTCCCACATCATAGGCCTTACTCCTGCCTACGTGCAAGTCACGCGGGTGGCGGGTTTGGTCGACGGTATGAAGGAGGGCGTGCCACGGCTTGATAGGCCGATGGCGGCGCTCCTTTGTCCGGAGGTGGTGTGGGAGCTGTTACGGAGCGACCAGTCATTTATCACCGGAACACAATCTCTAGCTGCCGCGTCTAACATTGCGCAGCTGGCGAGATTCATGTCCGGGATATTGACGGGCGGCACGGAGCTGACTGATGTACAACATGACCAGCTCGCCCAGTCGGTAGGAGCCATCCTGCATCTGACTCAGCCGCAGGCTATAGCCGCTGGGAAAGTGCGCGCCCGGGCAACTCTGGTCCAGCGCCACCTTTGGCTGGAGCAGGCGCGTGTGCCGGAGAAGAAGAGAGTTCCACTTCTGACGGCACCCCTCTCCGATGCTGGACTATTCGGGACCTCGACTTGCAGAGAGATGCAGGAGGAGCAATCCGTGCTCCAGCCTCATTTCCCCCCTCCCGATGTCGCCGGTGGAGTCAGACAGCCGCCACGTCGTCGAGCATCCTCCGCTGTGGCCGCCGCTGCCACCACCGCCACTGCTGGACCTTCGGGGAAGAAGGCCAGGAGGAGAGAGGGCGCCTCCGCTACGACAGCCGGCCCATCTACGCCCGGAGGCGACGGTAGGGATCGTCGAGACCAGCCGCCGATCGTTTACCGTCCCTCCGGTGCTCCACGAGGTGGCAAATCCCGAGCGGCTCGTGGCAGGCGTCGCTAGGACCCAGTGACTTTTTCCCCCTGTGGTCCCCCCCTCTGTTTTTCCCTTCCCGGCCCCGCTATGATTTTGTTCAAAAATAAAGAGTCCCCACTAAAGGGGGACTGTATTTTTTGTTAACAAACTGTGTGTTTATTCACCAAACATATGATGGGGTTGCAACGTGTGAATCTTCGCTAGTATGGGTTGATAGGAGGGTTACATTCATGTTAGAGCTTAAGCAAGGCCTGCAGCCTACACTCGGTTGAAAAAGGGTTTTTTCTGCCTTGGCCTGAATCTCCACATGAAGGTAGAGGCTAGTTGTGTGCTCTGTTGCTTACACAGTGATATTGAGCTACAACACTGTTGTGTTGGGTTTGCAGTAATGCTCGTATGAAAACGTACCACGGCTCTGCCGTTCTCTCTCTCTCTATCAATGTTTTTTCTGTGTTACAACATGGATGCGGGTGTAGGATTCACACACACATGCGACTTGGTCTTGTTATAAACCCTGTTCACAGATTATCTGTGGTTAGCGTGCATTATATTAGCTTGCGCTATTCATTAGCATTGCTACTAAAGGTATCATATGGCTAGTTGTTGTTGTTGTTGTATGCAAGGGTTGGGCTTGTGAGGGGGTACCGGATAAACCCCTCCTTCCCTCTTCTGATTGGTCAGGGGGTTTATTCCTTTCTTATTAGTTCAGTCAGGGCCAAGCTGTTAGGCGGCTTGGCAGGGAGGGGGGGGGGGGGGAGGGTTTCCCAGACTCTGCACCTATCACAGGCATTGAGTCTTGGGTTTCTCCCCGTCATAGCACACGTCACTACGCACGTTGCTATTGGACGATGGCTTCCGTGAGTTAGACCCGTATGTAAGGTCTGTTATTGTCAAGTGTCGGGATAGGGCGTAGGAATTAAGGTTCCACTACGCTCGATATACGCATAACTTGAGTCGGTTGGTCACATGACTCAAGGTTACCGTGGCTTTTTCAATCTATGGCTCACGTGGGAAGTCTCTCTGGGGAGTTCCGTCTATCCTCTGTGGTAGGGATGACGGGATATAAAAATGTAAACAGTTTTTATCCTCGGCTGCGTCAAGTGGGATTCATGTCAGTCGGTGTTTCTTTCTTTTTTAATAAGAGTGTGGAGTATATGAAGCACCACACCCTTCTTGTCGTTCTCCCAGGCGCCTTGAGGGATCAATGTGGGGTCTGGTTAGACTGTTCATTGATGTGTTTTGTGTCCCGACGCATGCATAATGCTGGCTCGGGGTGTTTCTGATAAGAATCATGCGGGTGGCTAGTACGCCTTGGTTGCTTGTTATTAAAACAGCGTTTTTATAAAGCAACTGGGATGGGGTTTTTTCCTCTTCCGAGAGCCTGTTACTAGGTCTCGACGGATTCTCGTTCATATCTGGGGGATGTTAACGGAATAGATCAGAACATAGGTAGAGGGGTCTCACGCCCTGGGGGTGGGCCACCGTGCACGGTTCAAACCGGACCGTCTGGGTGGCGCCCTCTTTTCATGTTTTAGATCAACACGCATATCTGCCCCTTCTCCTGGAGTAGGCATGTCAGCGTGGTTAGGGCACAGGACTGGTTCTGGTCACGCTGGTCCAGGTCAGTTAACCCGTTGTCCGCCGGGGATGCAGATCTGCTGTTCTGGTACCCTGAGGGACTTGGGCTTTTTTCAGGGGGAAAAATGCCGGGTCGGCCCGGGTGTCACAGGGTTAGGCGTTATGGAGACCCTTTGTTGGGTACTCTTTTGTACCTGGCACTATTGTAAGGGGCTGGTTCTCCTTCTTTCGCTCCTCTCTCACGCATGGTGAAGAGGGGGCTGTTGGGGTGGTCTTCTGGACTCCCTCTGGTAATCCTGTGTGCTTCTCCGAAGTAAAGTTTCATTGATACCGTAGGCCTGGGATAACCCTTTTTTGGAAACTGAAACACTTGTACTGCAGTATAGCTGGTGTATACCCGCCAGGGTTTCCGTTAGAAAAAATTGTTGCCGGTCTCCGTGACCTGCAAGATTTCAATCTACCGGACAAATGAGATTAATTCCGGTCATAGTTTATTGAGCTTTAAAACAATTGATATAGGCTATATAAAGAATGTCATCCTCAAGGCATGTAGATTTATAATATTATTACTTAAAACGAGGCTACTTTTGCGTATAGTCATTAATATATTCCAAATAAAATAAGTCCCTCGATACTCCGTGCTGCTGCTGACTTGAAATAAAATAGACCGCGTATGTGGGCAGTCGGTCCGACACTAAACAGCAGTCTGTTATAATCACATTTTTATGAGCTAACGAATTCCGTTATATTGGACATTTGTATTAATTATATCAAGCGAAGAACTGAGAAATTTTGCAGAGAGAGGCGGCAACATTATCGTGGGTTTGCGTGATGTATATCTCCACCTCCCAACGACTTGGTGCTGGTCATAATGTCCGGTGAAAACAACTCCCTCCAAGCACAACTTGACCACCCGAACCGTACCAAAACAGGCCAAAATTAAATAGCCCATGCGACGAACGATTCATTACATTCGTTTCATCGTTGCTCCACCAAGCAGCCGGTCCAACAATGAAAGCTGTTATCAGCGCGAGCCGGCCGCAGTTAGTTTGCAAGAAGCATCCAGCTGCAGACCCGCAGAGCAGCTTTCCAGGTCTGGGGACCGCACTGTGCCAGCAAAGCTGGTGGGTTCTGTGGGTCTGCAGCTGCATGCCTTCCGCAAATCCAGCAGCAAGCTCTCGCTGAGCGAAGCAACGACAACAAACTCAATGATTGTTTCGTTCATTGCATAGGCCACCCAACTCCAGCCCATCCCAATACAATTCAAATAATCAAACTGTGCCCAGAGGGAACTATTTTCACCGGACACTATGACCGGAGAGATTAAATATGTCGGACTTCAACAGATTTTGCCAGTCAAATACCGGTAATTACCGGCTAACGGAAACGCTGATACCCGCAGGTGTGTTTTGGAGTTTTTTCTTGAGGGGTTATAGGAACAACCACCGTCTGTACCGAGAGGGTAGTTGATTCCCTGGTATGTTGGAGCAGAGTCAACTCCTGGGTTGCCCGGTTGAGTGTGCCCCTGCACGTTCATGACGTCTGCCAATCATGTCAGCCTTCTCTGCCTCGACCCCTCTGGGTGGTTTTTTTTTAATGGAGGCTTTGTCATGGTGATCAACAATGCCAGCATACGCCCCTTCCGCCGGGGGGCTGTTTTCAGCTGACTCCTTTGGCGCCTGTCTCGTCCTCAGTGCTCCAGGCTCAGGTTACAGCCTGCTGCCTGGTTTCCCCGGTGCGCTGCTGCTTCCGTTGGTTAACCTTTTTGAGTGCTTACGGCCATGCTGACTGCCTGTTCTGCAGGGTCAGTGTGCCAGGCGGTGTGCTATTGGGGGGAAAGGGCCCGCTCTTGGAGGGGCCTTATCTGAATATGCTGGCGATGTGGGGGGGGCGGTGTCACTAAGTGACCGCCTGGTGGGGTCTTGACCTCTCCGGGCCCCCTTTTTCCAGGGGATCCAGTCCCTTCAGTGGGTCTGGGTCTTCCTTCGCGCTCCGCTGCTACGGCCTTGCCACGGGGTTGGGTTTGCTCTTGACCCCGTGATTTTGGGGGCAGTAACGAGGTTGTTCCTTCCGTTCGTTCCCTGGTGGCATGCGGGTTGTGCGTGTGTGTAGTCGTGGGGTCAAGCCACGGTCTGCTCACCCTGTTTGTTGAGTTGCTTGAGTTCCTCTTCGCACGGTCGGATCCGTCTCCCTCCCGTAAGCCTCCAATAGGGGGGGTATCCTCCATTAGGGAGGGTCGGGGGGCTCGGTCCTCCCCGGTCTGATGGTTGTGGGGGGCCTCAGATGGGTACATTTGTCGGGCTATGGCTCCCGCTCAGCCTCTCTTGTGCAGATGATGCTGAGCGAAAGCCATAATGAAATAGAACGTAAGGTTATGTATATAACCAAGTTCTATGAATTATGGCGACGCTCAGCATCAGACGCCGCTGCGGCCCTTGATCTCGCCTTGTGGTGAAAGTTTGGGAAGGAGGCGAGTAGGTGACCACACACCTGCTTATGAAGGTAAGCGGATGGGGGTGTGGCCAGACGAATGTTGGGATGTAAAGGTACATGGTGGAATTTTTTATTCAGTGCTCGTGCACGAAGTGAAGTATAGTGCAGATGATGCTGAGCGTCGCCATAATTCATAGAACTTGGTTATATACATAACCTTACGTTAAGTATCATTAATCACATTCATCCATATCTGTCATCAATCCCTCAAAATGTTTCTACAATGTAAAGATAACTCTTAAGGAATTTCTGTTTCCTAACCGTATGTTCCAATACAATGCGGAACGACATTTAGGCCAGCTTCCACCAGGTTGCGGCTTGTTTTTGCAGTTATAGTTTGTCCCTCAATTGTGTATTTTCACCTTCCTACAGCAATGCTAAAAGCTAAAAGCATAACGATGGCCGAAGAACAAAATCTCCTATCTGCATAAAAAAAGTGGGGGGGGAAACCTCATAACTGCACCTTCCGAGGCACTAATACCTGGTCGGTATTGTTAACACATGATATAGTAATATAGTCCAAAAACGGTTTATTGTATTGGGTATCCTTAAAAAATAGCATTCTGCAAGAAAACAACACGAACACTTTCTAAAATGGTGGAGGTTTTGTTCTTTGGCCATTCAAAACACAACCATTTGGAATTGAGACCACAAATGCCACCATGTTAATGTGATGTCAAAAAGGACACCCCTGTGGTGTTGTACTCACACACCCACGCCAGGAGGCCAAGAGTCGTCACTCATGCCTTTGTGTGTGCATGTGTGTGTGTGTGTGTGTGTCCATCTCCATCCGTAAGTGTGATAACTGACGACAACACTTAAAGCATTAATTTCCATCCAACAGGGACAGATTATTATTTGTTTGTTTTTAGACAGGCCGTGGATTCAGCTAAACAAGTGAGATCAATTGAGTGCTAAATAGGCTCCTCGTCTTGAAACCACTGCAGGGCAGCTGAAAGACTGGACAAAAGGGAAGGATTTCCACGTTGACATGTTAAGATAAGATAAGATATTCCTTTATTGATCCCCTTGGGGAAATTCAGGCATCATAGCAGCATGGGGGAAGGGGGGGGGGGGTACAGGTAGTACAAACAACACAAGCAGTGTAAACAAATAGGTCAATATAATTTACTATCTAACTAACTGGAAAATATATTCACAGTATTCACAGTGTCATATAAGGTGCAGTATACATAAGGTAGTGTTATATTTTACTATCTACTGAAATATACATTATTCACAGTATCACAGTATCCACTGAAATATACATTAGTCACAGTATCACAGTATCCACATAAGGTGCAGTATGCCTAAGGTAGTGTTATTGTCCTCCTTGGGTTCCTATTAGTCCTAGGTTATCAACCCGCCCTCCCTGTGGCCTCGCTCAGCTTCACCCCTGCTCTTTGAGGAAGGTGTGGGAACACATTGGAGAAGTTGAGAGACTCCCATCGGTGACGGATGGAGAGATTAAACGCTCTCTCTCTAATGATAAGGAGGAGGACGTGCGGGATGATGACAGTAATCTGAGTAATGGCATCACATATGGAATGCGATCTAGTTTTGCAGCCATCGAACGTGCTGATACATGTATGTTGCTGAAGGGCTGGTGTCCTCATCGAGAGTCTTACAGTAAATACTGTCAGATGAAAATTAGCAAAAAAGCAAACTCTTATAGAATTAGAGTCTTACGATTGGAAACAGTGAGGAAACTATGCAATGGGTTGTGAATGAGTTTCATTGGCCCTAGGTTTGTGGAGCTTACCAGCTCATAAAATACCATTTAAACTAGGGATGTCCGATATTATCGGCCGACCGATATTATCGGCCGATATCGGCAGTAAAATGTGATATCGGAAAATATCGGTATCGGTTTAAAAAAAAAAAAAAAAACAATAACAATATTGCATACAGTGAAATTATTAGTTACCTGAAATTATTCCGTTTTTTTGGGGGGGAAACCCTGCATATATCGGTATCGGTTGATATCGGTTGATATCGGTATCGGAAATTAAGAGTTGGACAATATCGGAATATCGGTATCGGTAAAAAAACAAATATCGAGCATCCCTAATTTAAACAATAACAAAATAGGAGTTTTCCACAAACGACAGCCGTAAAAACATTTGAATGTACATTAAAACACATAAAGACTACTAATATAGAAATGTATTTTATTATTTGCTAGCCAAGATCAATACTGTAGTGAATAGACACTGAATAGTCTTGCATGCCTTATTGTTAAATGCTGCTGGGTGAATTTTCCACCATGGTTATTAATGCTACTATGTCTCCTCTGTCCTCCTCAGACTATGGTCCTCAAGGGAGGTATTGTGTTCATTCATAAAAAGACTGGTCAACGACCAAGGCTGATATAAAGACGAATGTAGTGGTTGTAGCTTGATATTGAACCACATCCAATAGAAGTATATTCTGGAAGAGCTGGTTTTACATTAGAACACACTGGTACAACAGTAGTCTGATCTCATTTGTATGTCGTTCCTATCCTTCTTGAATCTATATTATGACCTCATTTTTTGGATAGTATTCATCCCAACAAGGACTGTAGTTTCTTCCTGGAGTAAGTCTCTACAACGTCTCAGAGTCCTGTGCTTGCTAGCGCCACACTACTGATTGAGCCAATTCAACAGCCGAAGGTTGATATTTATCCCAGAGAAGTGAGCTTATCTAACTTCTTGACTTGCACAGTTTATTGATGGACTGTTGCCTGGCTGTTCCAATCTCCTGCTGCTTTTGGATACAGTCTCTCTTGTATGTGCATAGACTACCAGTACCATCAGCACATAAATGATGATGTATCCTGAAATACAACCAAATTCATCTAGAATTATGACCATGTGGGTGGATTTCTAGTAGTTTGGACAACAACAGTGTCAACACACGTTAATGTCCCCATGGGCCGGACATGTCTTCTTTAAACAAGTCAAGAAGAAACATCACAATAAATCAAGAACAAAACTAAAAACACCATGAAATCCAAAATCAATGTAAAATAAATAAATGCAACATTCCCAGACATACCCCAGCGAAGGTATGGAAAAACTCACAAAAAACCTAGCAATAGGAAAAAAGCACCACAGGCAATGTGGAGGAGAGAAACCTTAGAAGGGCCATTCAAGGGGGATCTCCCTTCTTAGATGTCAGTGATAGTAGTGTTGCTATGGATTTGATTTGATTTGATTTGAAATCTTTATTTTGAACATGCAATGAATACAAACAAACAATAACAAAAGCAAAACACAACTCAATCTACATGTTCGAAAAGGAGTAGGAAGAAGTATACACTTATTTAATCCTACCCCTTTTCCACTACTCAAATGAGTGTACTATTTTAAAACATAAAAAAGAAAAAAAATATATATATGCAAAACAAAAAAACAAAAACTATATGTAAACACCCGTGAATATCAAGTCCCTTCCTCATCCCTGTACCTTGTGAACATCATTTCCTTATACATCAGTTTGAATTGTCTCATGTTTGGACATTGCTTTAGCACCACATTTAGACTGTTCCACAGTTTCACTCCACATATCGAGATGCAGTGTCTTCTCATGGTAGTGCATACATTTAGCACTTTTAAATTGTGTTCTCCCCTCAGATTATACCCCCCTCCCTATCAAAGAACAATTCTTGAATGTTTCTTGGAAGTGCATGACTTTTTGCTTTATACATTAATTGTGCCGTTTTAAATTCCACAAGATCATTTAACTTCAATGTCTTTGACTCCAAAAACAATATATTAGTGTGATCACGATAACCTGCAATGTGAACTATCCTTATGGCCCTTTTTTGGAGTATAAAAAGTGGTAGTAGTGTAGACTTATAATTGTTTCCCCAGACTTCAGCACAGTAATTTAAATATGGTAAAACTAGTGAACAGTAGAGAATGTAGAGTGATTTTCTATCCAGAATGTGCTTTACTTTACTCATGACTGAAATGCTTCGTGAGAGTTTAGATTGGACATGTTTTATGTGAGGTTTCCAACCGATTTTATGGTCTATTATTTCACCTAGGAATTTATTTTCATAAACTCTTTCAATAATCACATCATTTATTTTAACTTGTACCTGAGTATCCAATCTACAGTTTCCAAACAACATAATTTTAGTTTTGCTCAAGTTCAATGATAATTTGTTTCTATCAAACCATTCCTTCAATTTCTTCATTTCAGATGTGATGACCTCTAAAAGCTGCTGGACATTCTCACCAGAAAAAAAAAATATTAGTGTCATCCGCAAATAAAATACATTTAAATATATTGGATACTTTACATATCTCGTTAATGTACAAGATGAACAGTTTTGGACCCAACACTGACCCCTGGGGGACACCACAAGCAATGTCCAAACATTCAGATTTATAATCTCTCATTGTCACAAATTGTTGTCTTTTATTTAGATAGCTTCGCACCCAGTCCAATACTACCCCCCTGATCCCATATCTCTCCAATTTCCTGATTAATATATCATGATTAATAGTATCAAATGCTTTTTTTAGGTCAATGAATACTGCAGCTACATGTTTTTTTTTATCTATGGAATTTGTGATTTTTTCAATGAGTTCTATTAATGCTAGTGATGTTGACCGGTGTGTTCTGAATCCATACTGGCTATCGGTGAATAAATTATGTTTATCAATGAATTTATCTAATCTGTTGTTGAAGAGTTTTTCTAATATTTTTGAAAACTGAGGAAGTAGAGAAACAGGCCTATAATTTGTGAAGTGATGTTTATCTCCAGTCTTGAACAGAGGTATGACTTTTGCTATTTTCATTTTATTCGGAAATCGACCAGTTTTGAATGATAAATTGCAGATGTGCGTGAGTGGTTTTGAAATCCCACTAATGCATTTTTTTTTTTACTATTTTCATATCTATTTCATTACTGTCTGTAGATGTCTTGTTTTTACATTTATTAGTAGTTTCTATAATTTCATTTTCATCTACCGCTTCCAGAAACATTGAACTAGGATTTCTTTCAATATAATTGTCTTTTATGTCTTCAGGAGTCACTGGATCTGGGATTTATCCCGCTAATTCTGGTCCAATATTTACAAAAAATGTATTAAAGTTGTTAACCACATCATCCATATTGCTAATAGTTTGATCATTTTCCATAAAATACTGAGGATAGTTTATTTGTCTTGATCCATTCCTGATAATACCACGATGGATACTCTTCATACTGCTTTGCACTATATAGTATTGTATATTAGTACACTACATAGTATATTGTATATTATATGGTAACTCAGTTACGTCTATTCTGCATCGAACATTGTACATATGTCTATACTGAACACTGTGACCTCATTTTCTACTTCTAATTTACATGCTATACTATGTTATTTGATACTTATCTTGTCTAGCACAGTCTCTGGAGCGTAACAGTAAGAAGCATTTTGTATAAAAGTATTCTGTACTTCTGTATGACAACTATTAAAGAAACTTGAAAAACTTGGATGATCAATGGGTGGAGAATAATGTATGTAATAAAACACAAATATATACATGCAATAGCAACTGGGGTAGGTACTGTACATAAGAAAACATTTTAAAGATTGAAATAGAATAGAGCTAAGAACAGCAACAACAAAAGAAAACGCATAGGGAAACAAGCACTAGTATGAAAATAGGATAACGGCTTAATGTCAAGGCTCGGAGCTCAAAATATCAGAGTCCTATTCCGTTTGCACATGAGTATGTAATCCATTCGGATCCATTTGAGGTATGGGGCGATTTAGAGAGGATCGTATCCTCTTGGCCATCCCCACGGGACGTCCACCACTTTGGTCATCACCATGAGACATCCACTCACAGGGAGATGGGGACAGGTGTTAGACAGTTTGCATGTTAGTGATGGGCGGACATAGCAATAGATACATTGTAGTAAGCATATTATGTGAATAGAATAGAAGTACTTAACCCAGCAGTGAACTAGAACAGGCATGGTTTAGACGTTGTGGGTCGGACAGAAGAGGGTATGAAGCTGATCCATGATCTCAGTGGTGCACATAATAACCAATGTGGGGGTAGAACAGTGACTGCAATCTTGGCCATCACCCCGAGACATCCACCACCTTGGCCAACACTACGAGACAACCACTTAGAGAGATAGGGAGATGGGGACAGGTGTTAGAGAGTTCCCATGTTTGTAGTGGGTGGAATTGGAGCAATAAATACATGTAATAATAAGCATATTAAATGGTGTCTGTCTTCAAAGGAACAATCTGTGATCTACACTAAAGGGAGCCCCATCACCATTAACCAAAACAACAACACACATAATAACATTCAAAACACATTTTAAAACTATCATAAAAGCACTAATAAATATGTCCCATAGATCTCAAGAGCTTTTTTGTTTTGTTTGGTTCCTGTTGGTTGTCAGTTAAGGCCATGGGTAGGTAGGGAATTTATTTTATTTAATTTTTTATTTAATTTTTTCCTATGGATAGGGAATTTCTTTATTTAATTAAAATGTTGCAGTGGATGCATGTACTCTGCCAGCATGTTTAATATCCATAATACTAAAGGTTTGACTAAGATTTGTATAAAACTTTATTGTAAAATATATATATATTTTATATATAAATATATATATATATATTTTGTGAGTTTTAAAAAATATATATATAAAAAAAAATATATATATATATATATATATATTTATTTTTATTTTTTTATATATATATTTTTTAAAACTCACAAAATAAATTGGGTCGCACCTAAATCGGCCGGGTCAGTCGGCAACCGGAACCATACCATTATTTTTGTTAGGCCTCAGCAATACACCCGCCAAGTGTGAAGTCGATCAGATGAAAAGCGAAGGACAGACAGACAGACAGACAGACAGACAGACAGACAGACAGACAGACAGACAGACAGACAGACAGACAGACAGACAGACAGACAGACAGACAGACAGACAGACAGACAGACAGACAGACAGACAGACAGACAGACAGACAGACAGACAGACAGACAGACAGACAGACAGAGACGAATGTACCCAATAATATTCTGCTTTAAGGGGCTTTAAGCTCTGCTCTCATTACTTTACAGATGATGTAGAGTAGTTTGGATTGATGCCTGGGGGTTCCAGTCAACTGTGGCTACTGAATGTAATAAGCTCCCAGTATTCCATTTACCTCATCAAACTATGGATTTTATTTTGGCCAGAGCTGGAGTAATATGGAGAGTGAAAAATACAAATACAAAATGGAAAGAGTAGAATGTGTTAGGACTTGGTAACAGGTAGGCTCAAATGCACAACACGAGACAGGAGAATGTTCAACCCCGTAGGGCAGTGGTTCTCAAACTGTGGTACGTGTACCACTAGTGGTACTTGGTGGTACTGCTGGTGGTACTTGAAAACATTTACAAAAAAAAAAACTATTTTTTTTTAATTTTTTTTTAAACATAACATCAAATTAGACACACAGGCATTAACAGTAAACATCCAGTAAAAAAATTTTTTTGCAGTCAGGCCACTGAACTTAGAAGCAGGGCAAGCCAGTGTTTCTGGTTGCGGTGGCGCGATAGTTAGATAACCTAAGTGGGGAACAACCAGGAGATCACTGTGACAGAGAGTAATGCAGTCTAAACAGTCATAAATCTTTAATTCAACTTCAGCCCTGATCATAACCATTTATTTTTAGATTTTTTTGTAATGTCAGATAAAAAATCTGACATTACAAAAAATCCATCAAAATCTGTGTTGCTGCTAATCATTGACACATGCCTAGCCTGTAACGATCCCCCCCAGAAAAATGTACTTTGCATTTGATATATTGAAAATATTTTACTTTTTGTGTGTTTTTTTTAACAATAATTTGTGATGCCATCACACAAACTGGCATTTAAAGGGTAAACATTAAAAAATGTATTGAATATGTGTTTTCTTTTCTTTTTTTACAATAATTTGTGATGCCCATCACAAACACTGGCATTTAAAGGGTAAAAATTTAAAAATTCCTGCACCAGAATGCAGGAAATTAAGTTTTTATAACAAAATAATTGTGTGTGTGTGTGTGTGTGTGTGTGTGTGTGTGTGTGTGTGTGTGTGTGTGTGTGTGTGTGTGTGTGTGTGTGTGTGTGTGTGTGTGTGTGTGTGTGTGTGTGTGTGTGTGTGTGTGTGTGTGTGTGTGTGTGTGTGTGTGCGTGCGTGCGTGCGTGCGTGTGTGTGTGTGAGTGAGTGAGAGAATGATGGACAATCGCTTGCTGTGTGAGAGAGAGAGAGAGAGAGAGAGAGATCGAGAATTAAGTACATTTGCTGAAATACAGTTGTTCTTAATTTTCTCACTTGCTATGTGAGAATGTTAGTTATGTTCTCAATGCCCCTTGCATTGTATGAGTTGTGTGGAAGCGTTTGCTAGTTCTAGTGCTATCCCTTTGTACTGTACATTGTGGCTGTGTCTGACAAAAGTTAACAATACATAATGGTATTAGGAATACATTTGCCTCCTGCGTGAACTGCGCATAGCTGAATAGACTGTATTTTAACGCCGGTCATATGGTGGTACTTGGAGAGCCAGCTACGTTCTCAGGTGGTACTTGGTGTAAAAAGTTTGAGAACCACTGCCGTAGGGCATTTAATAATACGTTATTACTGTTGTGAAGGATCAGATTAAACCGAATATATATATTTATTTATGGATATATATTTAATAGTATTTGTATATCGTTTGATATCCCTTGTATATTCCTTGTACATATACACTGAATATCCCTTTAGTCTACTAACAGCCCATAATAGTTTCATTCTCTCATTGGACAAGAACTTGGCGCCAGCAGCCAAGCCCCTTGGTTCAAGTTCAATCGTGCCGACGAACATGTCGTTACTAGCCCGGTTCCGCGTAGGAATACGTCTGGCGAAATACGAATGGTACTATTTGTTCACAGCGCATATATATATGGCGCAAGTAAAGTAGAACTTTCTTTTAGTCCCTTAGCCCTTAGTTCTTTACCCTCCAACCTAGTGGCAAGACGTTAAGCCTCACCCACGATACACGTGTGGTGCAGTATGGTCAACTTGGCCTCAGAATGGCATTGAGACATTGTGTGGATTAATAGTTGAATTGTCATAGTTTGGCACTATACCGTCGAGTGGGACGTATTTCTATTAAGTTAATAATAGTCTATTATGTATGGTGCATCGTTCGGTTAGAGTTATACAGTGAGTAGTACCCCCATCGTTTCCTCGCGTTATCTAGAGTCTTAACCAGGCTGGGCAGACCACGTGTGGTGCTTTCATCCGAGGAGTTCTGGGCTAGGACGAGTGGACCTGCACATTGGATTACCTTACCCGGATGACGGCGAGCCCTACACGGCTTGGATTATCTACTTGCTTTGGGTGCTTTGATTTATGCCATGGATAACAGCCAACACTGGTGAGTGTTGGAACTACCCCCCGAGAGGAGTCCAGGTGAGACGGCGCTCTACCCCGAGTGAGGTCGCCTCACGTCTCTTCGTTGTGGACCGGCAGCTACCGTCTACAAGAGGGCCCAACTGTATTCATCTGTGGACCAAGGTTCTGTGGGCACCGTGTTCAGCACTCTGAATTCTCCCAAGAAATCGTTGGCCAGATGGGATATCGCCGGCGGCTCTCCTAACCCCCCCCTACTGACTTACAACCAGCAGGACCCCCCTTTAGTATATCCAGCTATAATCATTAAGTACCATCGCTATAGTTCCCTAAAGAACCAGGTTGTATACTTGCTTCCTGCGTAACCAGAGATTGGACATTCAATGTTGATTTGCCTACGAATACTCATTTGCCTTACAAGTGCATTCAAATCATAAATGTCATTAAGTGAACGTTGTATATACCCTTTGCTATATATTAAATATTCGACTTATACATTTGTGTGGACTTGGTTTCATGGTGGGAAAGTGTTCATCATATCTATATCATGTACTGTGTGGCCAGTAGTTAAAGTACATAAAGCGGTAGTGGTTTAATGATACCATACTTATCAATACAGTCAGGGAATTGTACCCCTCAGTTACAATTACTGTTTGTGATTCTGTAATTCCTGCATACAGAGTCATTACATCCACATACTTTTCTCTTGGCGGCAGGTAGCCTACATACATTCTTGCTTTCTGATCACCATGATAGGGTGCCAATTACCCTTGCTTGTTTCCATCCAAAAGTAAACAATAAACACAGTCTTCTAGAAAAAACATTTTAAATTAATTGGGGTTGAGTGTGTTTATTATGTTAGTGCTCACAGGTAAGCCACTGTGTGTTCATTTGCAACGAGTACAATCCAGTCTTGTGTTGGGGAGGCTGTGTTCCTGATTCTCAATAATATACTTTTGGTCTGCTCTCTCCCTCAACACTGACAACGCTGTCCTTGAGGCTGAGTGCAATTAGGTTGTTAGTAGTTCTAGTTTAGGGAAAGTGCAATCTGTTTTTACAGAACTAGATAGTTTGGATTTGTAATGCTGATGCTTTCGCCCCCCTTTTTTATTTATGCATACTGTATTTACGCACATGGGGACATTTTTGTTTTACTATATTTTCCCTTTCGTATTTTTTCACATTGTTCATTCCATTTGGGATTATTATTTCAGTGTCTGACAACAATCCTGCCTTTGTACCTGTCTCGCTTGACTTGCGCTATAGCTAACATCCATACCAGAGAACAGCTGTGCTTAACTCCTTTAACACCTAATAGCCATAAACATTTAATAATGTATAGAATGTCTGTCATACTCTCTGCACACATCAACGCTCTAAGCGTTTGGACCCGCATGACACACGTCTGTTTATCACCATGAGCCACTGGCTACGAGTGCTTGTTGGACCACACTGACTAGAAGTGCTGTTAGACCACACTGACTAGAAGTGCTGTTAGACCACACTGACTAGAAGAGCTGTTAGACCACACTGACTAGAAGAGCTGTTAGACCACACTGACTAGAAGTGCTTGTTGGACCACACTGACTAGAAGTGCTGTTGGACCACACTGACTAGAAGTGCTGTTAGACCACACTGACTAGAAGTGCTGTTGGACCACACTGACTAGAAGTGCTGTTAGACCACACTGACTAGAAGAGCTGTTAGACCACACTGACTAGAAGTGCTGTTGGACCACACTGACTAGAAGTGCTGTTAGACCACACTGACTAGAAGTGCTGTTGGACCACACTGACTAGAAGAGCTGTTAGACCACACTGACTAGAAGTGCTGTTAGACCACACTGACTAGAAGTGCTGTTAGACCACACTGACTAGAAGTGCTGTTAGACCACACTGACTAGAAGAGCTGTTGGACCACACTGACTAGAAGTGCTGTTAGACCACACTGACTAGAAGTGCTGTTGGACCACACTGACTAGAAGTGCTGTTAGACCACACTGACTAGAAGTGCTGTTGGACCACACTGACTAGAAGAGCTGTTAGACCACACTGACTAGAAGTGCTGTTAGACCACACTGACTAGAAGAGCTGTTAGACCACACTGACTAGAAGAGCTTGTTGGACCACACTGACTAGAAGAGCTGTTAGACCACACTGACTAGAAGTGCTGTTAGACCACACTGACTAGAAGTGCTGTTAGACCACACTGACTAGAAGTGCTGTTAGACCACACTGACTAGAAGTGCTGTTAGACCACACTGACTAGAAGAGATGTTGGACCACACTGACTAGAAGAGCTTGTTGGACCACACTGACTAGAAGTGCTGTTAGACCACACTGACTAGAAGTGCTGTTAGACCACACTGACTAGAAGTGCTGTTAGACCACACTGACTAGAAGTGCTGTTAGACCACACTGACTAGAAGAGATGTTGGACCACACTGACTAGAAGAGCTTGTTGGACCACACTGACTAGAAGTGCTGTTAGACCACACTGACTAGAAGTGCTGTTAGACCACACTGACTAGAAGTGCTGTTAGACCACACTGACTAGAAGTGCTGTTAGACCACACTGACTAGAAGTGCTGTTAGACCACACTGACTAGAAGAGCTGTTAGACCACACTGACTAGAAGAGCTGTTAGACCACACTGACTAGAAGAGCTGTTAGACCACACTGACTAGAAGAGCTGTTAGACCACACTGACTAGAAGAGCTGTTAGACCACACTGACTAGAAGTGCTGTTAGACCACACTGACTAGAAGTGCTGTTAGACCACACTGACTAGAAGTGCTGTTAGACCACACTGACTAGAATTGCTGTTAGACCACACTGACTAGAAGAGCTCTGTTAGACCACACTGACTAGAAGAGCTGTTGGACCACACTGACTAGAAGTGCTGTTAGACCACACTGACTAGAAGAGCTGTTAGACCACACTGACTAGAAGTGCTGTTAGACCACACTGACTAGAAGTGCTGTTAGACCACACTGACTAGAAGAGCTGTTAGACCACACTGACTAGAAGAGCTCTGTTAGACCACACTGACTAGAAGAGCTGTTGGACCACACTGACTAGAAGTGCTGTTAGACCACACTGACTAGAAGAGCTGTTAGACCACACTGACTAGAAGTGCTGTTAGACCACACTGACTAGAAGAGCTGTTGGACCACACTGACTAGAAGTGCTGTTAGACCACACTGACTAGAAGTGCTGTTAGACCACACTGACTAGAAGTGCTGTTAGACCACACTGACTAGAAGAGATGTTGGACCACACTGACTAGAAGTGCTGTTAGACCACACTGACTAGAAGTGCTGTTGGACCACACTGACTAGAAGAGCTGTTAGACCACACTGACTAGAAGAGTTTGTTGGACCACACTGACTAGAAGTGCTGTTAGACCACACTGACTAGAAGAGTTTGTTGGACCACACTGACTAGAAGAGCTGTTAGACCACACTGACTAGAAGAGCTGTTGGACCACACTGACTAGAAGTGCTGTTAGACCACACTGACTAGAAGTGCTGTTAGACCACACTGACTAGAAGTGCTGTTAGACCACACTGACTAGAAGTGCTGTTAGACCACACTGACTAGAAGAGCTGTTGGACCACACTGACTAGAAGTGCTGTTGGACCACACTGACTAGAAGAGTTTGTTGGAGCACACTGACTAGAAGTGCTGTTAGACCACACTGACTAGAAGTGCTGTTGGACCACACTGACTAGAAGTGCTGTTAGACCACACTGACTAGAAGAGCTGTTAGACCACACTGACTAGAAGTACTGTTGGACCACACTGACTAGAAGTGCTGTTAGACCACACTGACTAGAAGAGCTGTTAGACCACACTGACTAGAAGAGCTGTTAGACCACACTGACTAGAAGTGCTGTTAGACCACACTGACTAGAAGAGCTGTTAGACCACACTGACTAGAAGAGACCACACTGACTAGAAGAGCTGTTAGACCACACTGACTAGAAGAGCTGTTAGACCACACTGACTAGAAGAGCTGTTAGACCACACTGACTAGAAGAGCTTGTTAGACCACACTGACTAGAAGTGCTGTTAGACCACACTGACTAGAAGTGCTGTTAGACCACACTGACTAGAAGTGCTGCTAGACCACACTGACTAGAAGAGCTTGTTAGACCACACTGACTAGAAGTGCCCCCCCCCGAGCGCTTCATATTTTCACTTTGCAGCTGACGTTAAGCTGTTTTGTAACTTTTTTTGTTCGGTTGCCTGCTCATAATCACTCACCTGTTCTGGTTGACTTTGGAGGCTGCCTTAGAGAAAAGCTGCTCATATAAAAATCCCAGGCCAGGTTCTTGATCTGGTTTGCAAGGTCTACATTCCATAATGTTTTAGTTTTTTTGTGGGTTTGGCAGCTGCAGATACAGTGAATTGTCTCTGGACCTGTTCTCATTAGAATCTCTATTAACATACAAGTCATGTCTGATTATTAGACACTGATGTACAGATGTACGGGAGAATAACACAGTTACAGTCAGATCCACTGCATTCATTATGTTGTGTATGTTTGTGTGTGTGTGTGTGCATGTGCATGTGTGCGCTTTTTCAGATGCACTGCATTCATTAGGTTGTGTGTGTGTGTGTGTGTGTGTGTGTGTGTGTGTGTGTGTGTGTGTGTGTGTGTGTGTGTGTGTGTGTGTGTGTGTGTGTGTGTGTGTGTGTGTGTGTGTGTGTGTGTGTGTGTGTGTGTGTGTGCGTGCGTGCGTGCGTGCATGTTTGTGTGCATGTACAGTAGGTATGAGATACGTACCTCCAGAGTATAGGGAATTCATTCTCCTTGATTTCCATTTCATGCTCTTCATACCCAGACTGTCTAGCATAGGGCTTGGCTGAATGGATGCCGGTCGTAATGCTGGAGCACAGGAAGGAAAGAGGATAAGCCCGCCCCTCTTTCTGTAAATCTGTCTCTATGGTTCAATCAAAGAGTGGTTGAAAACACAAAATATTTTAACTTTTTTAGTTTTTCTCCTCCTGAAAAGTGATATGATTTGGCAAGGAGTAGAATGTTGATTGCCTTGCTTGTTGAGTGTTGTTACAGTCTGACTGTATAGGGTTTACATCCAGATGGTTAGTATTTCTACACTCCACTGGTAAAATATGGTTTTCGATTTCTTTCCATGGATCTTTTTTTTTTTTTTTTTTTTCCCCTCCATTTTCCTCCGATTTTCTCCCATCCCAATGTTAGTCGTATGCCAATTCCCAGTCCCTTCCTGATCGCTGCGCACTTACCCCCCACAGTCAGATCATCTGGGAGAGTGGAGGCTACCACGTGCTTCCTCCGACACACGTCCAGCCAATCACCGCTTCTTTTCACCTGGCAGCGCGGATTCTCATTGAGAGGGCGTAGCGTGTGGGAGGACCACACTATCCCCCTCACGTCCAATCCGCGCTTAGCAGGCGCCCCGACCGAACTGTAGGAGTCGCTGTTTACAACGACCCGGACCCACCCCGCCAGCTTCTCCCACCCTCTGATACAGCCAATTGTATCAGTGCAGACGGCCAGCCAAGCTGGTGACAACCCCGGAGCTGTGAGCTGGATTCGAACAGGCGAATCGAGCTCACAGCTCCGGGGCTGGTGACGAACGCAATCTCCGCTCGGCCACCTAACCGCCCTCCATGGATCTTTTTCAACTAATCACAGTTTTATGAAAACGATTGGCCTTCAAAAGAAATGTCCGCTAGCCATGGTTCACCAACGTTCGACAGAGGTAGAAAAACTCTTAAAGTGAAATACATCTTCCTCTAACGTCTTGATTAAGAGCAATGCTGGTCATAACACTATCCTGTCAGTTGCAGATCATTTCATGGTGCTGTCGGACATTTCTGCTGAGAGTGTGGCATACCATACGGTACGTCTCTCAGCGCAATGCTTCATATGAGACTTCCCTCCACGTGGTTCATGATATGTTAGCTGATGGCTCCATGCAGTTGTGTCGAGGTCTTCTTGCACCCACTTAATCTCTCTCTCTCTCTATTCAATTCTGCTGTTAATCGCTCTCTCTCACTCTCTCTCACTCTCTCTATTCCTATCAAGTTCAAGTATCCTGTTAATCTCTCTCTCTCTCTCTCTCTCTCTCTCTCTCTCTCTCACTCTCTCTCACTCTCTCTCTCTCTATTCATATCAATTATCCTGTTAATCTCTCTCTCTCTATCTCTCTCTCTCTCTCTTTCACTCTCTCTCTCTCTCTCTCTCTCTTTATTCCTATCAATTCTCCTGTTAATCTCTCTCTCTATCTTTCTATCTCTCTCTATATCTCTCTATTCCTATCAATTCTCCTGTTAACCTCTATCTCTCTCTCTATTCCTATCAATTCTCATGTTAATCTCTCTCTCTCTCTCTCTCTCTCTCTCTCTCTCTCTCTCTCTCTCTCTCTCTCTCTCTCTCTCTCTCTCTCTCTCTCTCTCTCTCTCCTACAGTGATTCTCTAGTTTCTTAGTGGCCTTCTTGCTATGTTGCTGTTGCTATGGCACCTGAATCCAGACTACATTCTGTTACATTTTACGAGTCCTGCTCTTGTTAAAAACAATGAGCTGGCAAACATGTTTTTATTAGCAGGATATGTGCCTAGAAAGGTCCAAAGTTGGAGATTTTTAGTGATTGAAGTTAGATTATCATGGACCCAGTCTTCTGAAAACAATCTAGTGCTGATGTCATCAGAACACCCGCCGTAGAAGAAGAAGGCCTGCGACCCATTTAACATCCACACCCATGGTTTCAGAACCTATCGTGAGAAAGGAAATACATCTAGCCGGTACATCGAAGTGGCTCTCGTGAATATTTTCAATGTTACAAGAAGGATCCAGTCCTAGTGTTTGTATCTCCAGGAAACTGTGGAACCATGTGGTTCAAAGTGTGGTGGGAAACACCTGCCTGCCTGTCATCTCTTGTCACCACATGGGCTGAAAGAAGACATTGTTCAAAAGCACTCAAACTGGTCAGTGTGTGTTCAAACAAGACATTGTTCAAAGCACTCAAACTGGTCTCTGTGCGCTCGTGTCGAAACCAGACGCAGTTGAAAGCCAGTCAGTGTGTTGAAAACAGATACTGTTCAAAGTACCACAGCATGTTCTGTTGAAAAATGTGCAGAGTATGTTTGTGTTTCACGTTCTGTTGAATGGCTGTTGAATTCTGTTTCCAGTCACCTCATTTGTTCAGCAGCTGATATCATAAAGTCATAGGATGACTGTATTTTTATTAGAGGTGGGCATAGATAAATTTTTTTAATCTAGATTAATCTATCTGCAATCTTGGATTTAATCTAGATTAATCTAGATTAAAATGACTAAAAAAAAAAAAAAAAACCTGCCGAAGGCATTCAAAATATGTGTGTTCTACCCAAATAATGACCAGAAGTAAGTCCTTACTTTTTCTTTCCTCCTTATGTTTCTCAGGCCAGGTGGCCCATTACACCATGAGCCCATCTCCCGTTTCCAAAATGCATTACAGACTGTTTGAAAAAGCTGTTTTGTTATGATAATTGGTAATGAAATATCAAAATAATGTTCAATAAGATGTACTTGTGTTTAATAAGTTGTTTTATTCAGAAGTTAACACAAATAAATAATATTACCAGTACAGTACAGTATCTAGCACTCTCAAGAGCAAAACAGAAAGAATCATTTCAAACTTGAACTATGTGACATGGCTTGAATCAACTGCTCCAGTGGAGTTGCTCAGTGGCCAATGGTGTCAACTGTGGTTGTACTGGGCAGCTCCCAGGTGTGAATGGAACTGTGTGAATGTGAAGCAGGGCGTTCCTGAAAAAGAGCATCTGTGCTCAGCGAACCTACCCTGGGTAAATAAAGGTTACATTTTTTTTTTTTTTTTTTTTTTCCGATTAATGCGTTAATTATATTATCGCGCGATACTAGTATAGCGTTAACGCAGCACGTTAACGCCGTTAACGGCCCAGCTCTAATTTTTATATTCTTTATTGTACGTTCCAAGGAAATTACATTTAACTTGAGCCTCCTTTTTGTGTGCCAGCTATCCGTGATTATTTTGTTTTTCTGAAGAGTCACAGCTGGGACACCTTGGATACTCCATCAGGGGCTGGAAAGATCCAACATCAGGTTATCTGGAAGGTGAAACAAGCTTATCAAGTATCCAGCCATGGTCCAAATGACATGTCCGCCATATGAACCACTTCACAAAGCTGAAAAAACCATCGCTGGCAATGAAAGTAAAACTTGCTATCGGAGATAGTTGTCCATTGAACCATGAACCATTAATACTTTTTTTTTAAAAGGAACATTTTAGAGGATGTAATCTTCTGCACTTTTTAAACAATGTGTAATTAATATCAGATTTTTTTTTTTCAGATTACATTTTATTCCAGAAAAAGAAAATGGTTATGTAGTGGTTTGGAATTAAACATGTCTAGTGGACCAGAAATACAAATGCATTTCTTAAGCAAGTCCTATTATTCACGGAACTCATAACAATTCCTAAAACCAGCACAATTCCACTTAAAATATCTTGAAGCAAGAAGTACAACAAAATGGCTTTGCTTATAAATATTAATTTGATATTTTCTTTCAGTATGTACATTTATATATAGCTATCTATTGGTGGTTTTATGCAGTCGTCTCATTAAAGAGCAAATTGCTACAGCTTTATTTACATGAGTTATGTAACAGTGAAGACAAACAGTGGGTCAACTGCTGGCGGATGTGCTGCCCACTTGGAGCTCAACTCAGCTGCTGGCTGGCTGAGGGGAGTAGCTAGCGTATGTGTGTGTGTGACCTCTGGATAGTGTTAAATGCCTCTGTTCTCTGTGGGGTCCATGGACCAGAGCCACAAGGCTGCTTGCTTGTTTCCTGTCATGATGTTTATCTTTCTCATTACTTATACTCGTATGGAGGTCTGAAATCCTGCACTCAGTCATTGATTATTTTTATTATTTTTACAATGTCACTATTCATTAAGTCAGCCACTAATGCTAGTTCCATAAAGCCTAATTGACCTCTTTTTGTATTGCTCCTGGCTGTTCAAACTAATTTTACCGTGTGAAAGAGAGAGGAAAGTTGCTTAATTTCCACAAACTACCAGTGAAAAAAACAGTGTTGATGGCTAGTGTTGTTGGCACGTTGGCTCAGGCTGGCTGCACTCAGGCGGCGCGATCAGCCTGTTTGGACAGGGAATGAAGATCTCCAGCGAACACTTCATTGCCTCGGATTATGTTGTTGTAGGTGGGAGGTTTGTCCAGAAGACCACTAATCAGCTGAAGCCTGATGCGGTTCCCTCGGTCTTCGTCGCTCGGCTGGTTGAACTGGAGCTAGGTAGCCAGCAGGCTAAATGGTCCCGTCGCTCGGCTGGTTGAACTGGAGCTAGGTAGCCAGCAGGCTAAATGCTCCCGACGCTGAACTGCCTGCGCCCGGTGCGCCGGTCTGTCTGTCGAAGACCGAGGGAACCGCATCAGGCTTCAGCTGATTAGTGGTCTTCTGGACAAACCTCCCACCCACAACAACATAATCCGAGGCAATGAAGTGTTCGCTGGAGATCTTCATTCCCTGTCCAGCAGGCTGATCGTGCCGCCTGAGTGCAGCCAGCCTGAGCCAACGTGCCAACAACACTGTTTTTTTCACTGGTAGTTTGTGGAAATTAACCAACTTTCCTCTCTCTTTCACACGGTAAAATTAGTTTGAACAGCCAGGAGCAATACAGAAAGAACCACAGCGGTCCCGTTGTTTGGTAGGCAACATTTGACTGACCCGACAGTCCATGTTTACTATGCAGCTAATCAGCAGTGTATACACCAAACCAACACCGTGACGTCAGCAACAAAATGGCGCCGCCCATGGCGAAAACAGGGAAATTATATTTGATTTTTCAGACAAATAAGCAGGATTTCACATTTTATTATAGGACCCTGTCTTACACAAGGTACACAACAAACAAACTAGGATCACATTGTTCACTGCTTCATCTCCACTTTAAGTTTCACTTTCAATTATAATGATTTAAGTTCACGTAAAGGAGAGAAAGAAAGCTCTAGAGGCGACAGGTTACATAACGATGGCAGAGGATTTGGCAATCTTTCGGATTTAAACCCTGCAGCAGCGAAAGCTCAGCTGGAGAGGAGCTCAGAGGACCAGACCAGCAACAGAGGACCAGACCAGGAACAGAGGACCAGACCAGCAACAGAGGACCAGACCAGCAACAGAGGACAAGACCAGCAACAGAGGACCAGACCAGCAACAGACGACCAGACCAGCAACAGAGGATCAGACCAGCAACAGTATGTTTGTGCCATGGACTACAAGGCTGCAGCTACAATGATCCGCCAATGAACCGATAGAAAATTGAGGCATGTCTCTTGGTATATATTTTTTTATTAGAACCTAATGTCAACTACGTCTGTCCAACAAATCGATACTTGTCATTGAAAATGAAGTGGATCAATGTAGCCGCATAACGTCAAAGATCAAAGTAAGCGCTCTACAGACAGTGTTATTTTGTAAAATGTCAATCACACTTCCACACAACGTTGACACAGGGTACCCCGGGAATGAAAAAAACACTGTGTTTATAGGATAGCGTATTTTTCCTTTTGTCCAAAACCAGGGTCCATGCACAAGTGTTTAAATTAAGTTACGTGTTTAAGTTAAGTATTTAAGTTAAGTTACTGACATTCTGACCCATGTTTATACTGTAGCTACATTAGCTAAGTATGTTAAGTTTCTGACATTCTGACCCATAACTACGTTAGCTAAGTATTTAAGTTACTTGACATTCTGACCCATGTTTATACTGTAACTACATTAGCTAAGTATGTTAAGTTTCTGACATTCTGACCCATAACTACGTTAGCTAAGTATTTAAGTTACTTGACATTCTGACCCATGTTTATACTGTAACTACATTAGCTAAGTATGTTAAGTGTATGACATTCTGACCCATATTTATACTGTAGCTACATCTAAGTATGTTAAGTTTCTGACATTCTGACCCATATTTAAACTACGTTAGCTAAGTATTTAAGTTACTTGACATTCTGACCCATGTTTATACTGTAGCTATGTTAGCTAAGTATTTAAGTTAAGTTACTGACATTCTGACCCTTGTTTATACTGTAGCTACGTTAGCTAACTATTTAAGTTACTTGACATTCTGAACCGCGTTTCGCTATTGGCTATTTGGTGATTTGGAGGAGGGGGAGATGAAAGGCTCAGCCTATTGCTCAACGAGGGCATTGTTGTGTAACTTCAATCTATGAGAGAAGTCTTAGATCTATGACATTGTGTGTCCTTGTTCTATACAGTGAATACAACGTAGGGACTCAGTCAACTGCATACATGTACTTGCTCACTCTTCATTCTCTCTGTCTCTTGTATCTGTTTCTCTCTCTTTGTCTGTTCTCTCTCTCCCTCTCCCTCTTTCTAATGCTCTCTCTCCACTTGCCTGCATTCTCGCTTGTATTTCTCCTTTGTATTCCAAAGCTCCCTCGATAACCCACAGTGCAAGTGGTAAAGATGAATACATCTACATGCCTGCTGTTTATGTTATTCTGACAAATAGGTTTCCTCAAAATTTTAAAACACATCTGCAATTAATATATTGACCAGTAATCTCCGACCAGAATGTTATTTACACGTTCCAACTCTTACATGCATGTCCAGTGCCTGGTGGAATGACGGTGTTGCTGTACATACATAATAAGACACGTAATGCTTTTATTAATACCAGATCCCAATTAAGTGTTAGGCAGCATTCGTGATGTTTATATTTCAGTTTAATGACTTTTGGAACTTGATTTAAGGAGTGTGTGTGTGTGTGTGTGTGTGTGTGTGTGTGTGTGTGTGTGTGTGTGTGTGTGTGTGTGTGTGTGTGTGTGTGTGTGTGTGTGTGTGTGTGTGTGTGTGTGTGTGTGTGTGTGTGTGTGTGTGCGTGCGTGCGTGCGTGCATGCGTGTGTGTATTTGTGTGTATGCATGCCAACGTGTGTGCATGCCAACGTGTGTGTGTGTGTGTGTGTGTGTGTGTGTGTGTACTGTATGTATGTATAAGGGGTGGGGGAATTCAGTAATAGGGTAACTGAAGATAAACATAGGATAATTTGCAGAAAACCACTCTGCCATTGAGTGGTTAGAATGAACACACCACTGGAAATGATACAACATGCACAAACAACTCTCGCTCTCTCTCTCTCTCTCTCTCTCTCTCTCTCTCTCTCTCTCTCTCTCTCTCTCTCTCTCGCTCTCTCTCTCTCTTTCTCTCTCTCTATCTCTCTCTCTCACTGCCTTTCTCTCATCTCTCCTTTTCTCTCCATCTCTGTCTCTTTTTCTCTCTCACTGTCTCTCATCTCTCTCTTTATCTCTACCCCCCCCCCCTCTGTCTATCTCCACTCCTTCCCATATATAGTATGTCTATAAAAGGTTGAGCCCTAATCCTGCACAGTGGAGGGCCTCTTTCATTAGCCTGGTGTGTGTGTGTGTGTGTGTGTGTGTGTGTGTGTGTGTGTGTGTGTGTGTGTGTGTGTGTGTGTGTGTGTGTGTGTGTGTGTGTGTGTGTGTGTGTGTGTGTGTGTGTGTGTGTGTGTGTGTGTGTGTGTGTGTGTGTGTGTGTGTGTGTGTGTGTGTGTGTGTGTGTGTGTGTGTGTGTGTGTGTGTGTGTGCAGACGTGTGTGCAGATGTGTGTGTGTGTGTGCAGATGTGTGTATTCACTGAAGTGGTCTGTGTGGTCCTTTTTATCATAGTTTTGTGTCAAAAGAAACAAAATGATCTCACTCTACTGTATACACTCCTCCAGTATGTTATATGGTATATACTCTTTACACTACATCCACTGTGTGACCAAGAATGGTAATAACTTGAAACAGATATACTACAGGTTGTCACACTTAGCCATGTTTCATACAGTTAACTTGAAGCAGATATACTACAGGTTGTCACACTTAGCCATGTTTCATACAGTTAACTTGAAACAGATATACTACAGGTTGTCACACTTAGCCATGTTTCATACAGTTAACTTGAAGCAGATATACTACAGGTTGTCACACTTAGCCATGTTTCATACAGTTAACTTGAAGCAGATATACTACAGGTTGTCACACTTAGCCATGTTTCATACAGTTAACTTGAAGCAGATATACTACAGGTTGTCACACTTAGCCATGTTTCATACAGTTAACTTGAAACAGATATACTACAGGTTGTCACACTTAGCCATGTTTCATACAGTTAACTTGAAACAGATATACTACAGGTTGTCACACTTAGCCATGTTTCATACAGTTAACTTGAAACGTAGTTAACGTAAGGTTATGTATATAACCAAGTTCTATGAATTCCACAATGTACCTTTACATACCAACATTCGTCTGGCCACACCCCTATCCGCTTACCTTCATAAGCAGGTGTGTGGTCACCTACTCGCCTCCTTCCCAAACTTTCACCACAAGACGAGATCAAGGGCCACAGCGCCGTCCTGATGCTGAGCGTCACCAGAATTCATAGAACTTGGTTATATACATAACCTTACGTTCTATTTCATTCTGGCCTCCGCTCAGTGTCAGTCTGCACAAGAGGAGCTGAGCGGAAGCCAGAAGCTCGACAAATGTACCCCGCTGAGGCCCCCCACAACCATCAGACCGGGGAGGACCGAGCCCCCCGACCCTCCCTAATGGAGGGATACCCTCCCTAATGGAGGGATACCCTCCCTATTGGAGGACGGGAGGGAGACGGATCCGACCGTGCGAAGAGGAACTCAAGCAACTCAACGCACAGGGTGAGCAGATCGTGGCTTGACCCCACGACTACGCACACGCACAACCCGCATGCCACCAGGGAAAGAATGGAAGGAACAACCCTCGTTACTGCCCCCAAAATCACGGGGTCAAGAGCAACTCAACCCCGTGGCAAGGCCGTAGCAGCGGAGCGCGAAGGAAGACCCAGACCCACTGAAGGGACTGGATCCCCTGGAAAAAGGGGGGCCCGGAGAGGTCAATGACGCCAGGCATCAAGACCCCACCAGGCGGTCACTTAGTGACACCGCCCCCCACATCGCCAGTGTATTCGGACAGGGCCCCTCCAAGAGCGGGCCCTTTCCCCCCAATAGTACACCGCCTGGCACACTGACCCTGCAACACAGGCAGTCAGCATGGCCGTAAAGCATTCAAAAGGTTAACCAACGGAAGCAGGCAGCGCACCGGGGAAACCAGGCAACAGGCTGTAGACCCGAGCCTGGAGCACTGCGGACGAGACAGGCGCCAAAGGGGTCAACTGAAAACAGCCCCCCCGGCGGAAGGGGCGTATGCTGGCGTTGTTGCGCACCATGACAAAGCCTCCATAAAAAAAAACCCACCCAGAGGGGTCGAGGCAGAGAAGGCTGACACGATTGGCAGACGTCATGAACGTGCAGGGGCACACTCAACCGGGTAACCCGGGAGTTGACTCTGCTCCAACACACCAGGGAATCAACCACCCTCTTGGTACCACATACGGTGGTTATTCCTATAACTCCTCAAGAAAAAAGGGGTTATCCCAGGCCTACGGTTTCAACAAAATATTACTTCGGACCGGGCCCGGCGGCTCGGGAAGCACACAGGATTACCAGAGGAGGTCCAGAAGACCACCCCAACAGCCCCCTCTTCGCCATGCGTGAGAGAGGAGCGAAAGAAAGGAGAACCATCCCCTTATAATAGTGCCAGGTACAACGTGTACCCAACAAAGGGTCTCCATAACGCCTAACCCCGTGACACCCGGGCCGACCCGGCATTTTTCCCCCCGAAAAAAGCACAAGTCCCTCAGGGTACCAGAACAGCAGATCTGCATCCCCGGCGGACAACGGGTTAACTGACCTGGACCAGCGCGACCAGAACCAGTCCCGTTCCCTAACCACGCCGACATGCCCACTCCAGGAGAGGGGGCAGGTATGCGTGTTGATCTAAAACATGAAAAGAGGGCGCCACCCAGACGGTCCTATTTATACCGCGCTCAGTGGCCCACCCCAAGGGCGTGAGACCCCTCTACCTATGTTCTGATCTATTCCGTTAACATCGCCCAGATATGAACGAGAATCCGTCGAGACCCAGTAACAGGCTCTCAGAAGAGGAAAAAATCCCCCATCCCAGTTGCCCTATAAAAACGCTGTTTTAATAACAAGCAACCAAGGCGTACTAGCCTCCCGCATGATTCTTAACAGAAACACCCCGAGCCAGCACTATGTATGCGTCGGGACCCAAAACATATCAATGGACAGTCTAACCAGACCCCACATTGATCCTTCAAGGCGCCTGGGAGAACGACAAGAAGGTTGTCGTGCTTCATATTCTCCACTCTTTTTTATTAAAAAAGAAAGAAACACCGACTGACATGAATCCCACGTGACGCAGCCGAGGGTAAATTTTTTTTACATTTTTACATCCAGCCACCCTCACCACAGAGGAGAGACGGAACTCCTCAGAGAGACTTCCCACGTGAGCCATAGATTGAAAAGTCACGGTAACAGTGAGTCATGTGACCAACCGACTCAAGTTACACGTATATCGAGCGTAGTAGAACAGTAAGTTCCTACGCTTTGCCCCGACAACTTAACAACAACAGACCCTACATACGGGTCTAAACTCACGGAAGCCGTCGTCCAATAGAAACGTGCCTAGTGACGTTTGCTATGACGGGGGGAAACCCAAGACTCAATCGCCTGTGATAGGTGCGGAGTCTGGGAAACCCTCACCCCCCCCCGTGCCAAGCTGCCTAACAGCTTGACCCTGACCGAATGAAAAGATAGTCCCAGAAACCCCCTGACCAATCAGAAGGGGGAAGGAGGGGTTTATCCGGTACCCCCTCGCAAGCCCAACCCTCGCATATGACAACAACAACAGCCATATGATACCTTCAGTAGCAATGCCAATGAATAGCGCAAGCTAATTCAATGCACGCTAGCCACAGACACATCTGTGAACAGGGTTTATAGCAAGGCCAAGTTGTGTATGTTGTAAGACACAGAAAATCTGATAGAGAGAGAGAGCGGCTGAGCCGTGATACGTTACTGCAAACCAACACAATAGTGTTGCAGCTCAATATCACTGTTTAAGCAACAGAGCACACAACTAACCTCTACCTTTATGTGAAGATTCAGGTAGAGGCAGAAAAAACCCTTTTTCAACCAAGTGTAGGCTGCAGGCCTTGCTTAAGCTCTAACATGAAGTAACGTCTAGCCCTCCTATCAAACCCATACTAGCGAAAGATTCACACGTTGCATCCCCATCATATGTTTGGTGAATAAACACACAGTTTGTTAACAAAAAATACAGGCCCTCCTTAGGAGGGACTCTTTATTTTTCAACAAAAATCATAGTGGGGCCGGGAAGGGAACAGGGGGGGACCACAGAGGGAAAAAGTCAACTGAACTTAGCGACGCCTGCCACGAGCCGCTCGGGGCTTTCCACCCCGTGGAGCCCCGGAGGGACGGTAAACGATCGGCGGCCGGTCTCGACGATCCCTACCGTCACCTCCGGGCGTAGATGGGCCGGCTGCAGTGGCGGAGGCGCCCTCTCTCCTCCTGGCCTTCTTCGCCGAAGGTCCAGCATTGGCGGTGGTAGCAGCGGCGGCCACGGCGGAGGAACCTCGACGATGCGGCGGCCGTCTGACTCCACCGGCAACATCGGGCGGGGGGAAATGAGGCTGGAGCACAGAGCGCTCCTCCTGCATCTCCCTGCAGGTTGAGGTCATCAGTTGCAGTGCCAACCCGAATAGTCCAGCCTCGGAGAGGGGTGCCGTCAGACGGGGAGTCCTCTTCTTCTCCGGAACACGCGCCTGCTCCAGCCAAAGGTGGCACTGGATCAGAGTGGCCAGGGCGTGCACTTTCCCAGCGGCTATAGCCTGCGGCTGAATCAGATGCAGGATGGCTCCTGCCGACTGGGCGAGCTGATCATGCTGTAAATCAGTCAGCTCCGTGCCGCCCGTCAATATCCCGGACTTGAATCTCGCCAGCTGCGTGATGTTGGAAATGGCAGCTAGAGATTGTGTCCCGGAGATAAATGACTGGTCGCTCCAAAACGCCTACCGCCTCGTCGATTTCCCTTGAGGAACCGGCTTCCGTAACGGCTCCCACACCACCTCAGGACAAAGGAGCGGCGCCATCGGCCTATCAAGCCGTGGCACACCCTCCTTCATGCCGTCGACCAAACCCGCCACCCGCGTGACTTGCACGTAGGCGGGAGTAAGGCCCATGATGTGGGAGACCACCTGTCCCTGACGGACGTAGGCCGCCATTGAAGGGAAAAATGGGTAGACAACATCCACCCCTCTCACCGGGCGACGTTGCCATAGATGACCTATGAGATCGTCAGGGACAGGAACAGGCAGTGGCTGCGGCAGCGGCACGCCGTTTGCGACTGCCGCCGCCGCCATGAGCTCGGGGAACAAAGCACGCAGTTCCCCCTGCATACTTTCCCCCTCCGAGCCCGCGTCCCTCACATGCAGCAGACTACTGGTTAAGGAGCCACACTCCGATGTGGCTGATAGCAGGGCATCCCGCCGCCGAGTCGGAGGTTCTAACCCAACATCTGCGGATGAGGAACCCCAAGGAGACATCTCACCCCCCTCCAGTGTTACCTGGACGGGCGGGAGACATGTCTCCACCGGGCCTTCAAACAAGAACCCGTCCGCCTCTATCATGTAGTCCTCTGTTTCCATCGGCCATGTAGAGACAGACGCATCCTCATCCGGCTCCAGCAACTCACCAAAACCAGGCCGTTCGCGTCTGCAAGCCACCATCTTGCGACGGGAGCGAGCTGACGCAAAAAGATTGCGTCTCAAATCCCCCGCAACCAAAGGCGCCGGCCGCCCAACAGCGGACAACTCCCCGGAAGCAGAGGAACCAGAGCCGGAACCAGGCCATCGCACAGGAGACGGCACTGGTGCACCAGCTCCTTGGAGAGGCAAACTACCCATCGGAAGCCTACTGGGCGTGGCTGCCGACCACGAGAGAGGCCTCAACCCCGCTCCAAGACGTACGACAGAGGCGGCAATGGAGAACCGCTGGTGAAGAGTGGCGTTGCGAGCGCGACCCTCCGAGGTAGACATTATGACTTAGCTTTTTTCTTTTGAAATATATGAGAGAAGAAAAAAGCAAGAAAAAATTTAAACACGTATCAACTTTCTTCAACTAACAACCTCGTCAAGTGTGGGTATCTACCGAAGGCACTTCCTTGTGGTGAAAGTGAAGAAGGAGGCGAGTAGGTGACCACACACCTGCTTATGAAGGTAAGCGGATAGGGGTGTGGCCAGACGAATGTTGGTATGTAAAGGTACATTGTGGAATTTTTTATTCAGTGCTCGTGCACGAAGTGAAGTGCGTGCAGACTGACGCTGAGCGGAGGCCAGAATGAAATAGAACTTGAAACAGATATACTACAGGTTGTCATACTTAGCCATGTTTGATACAGTTAATTTGAAGCAGATATACTACAGTCATACTTAGCCATGTTTCATACAGTTAACTTGAAGCAGATATACTACAGTCATACTTAACCATGTTTCATACAGGTAACAGGTAATTTCCAAATGTATCCTTGTCCTCCTCAGTCGTACTGATATAGGAGGGATCTGGTTTATAGGAGATATATTTTATACAGAGGTGATGGCAAGGGCCATAAAGAACAGTTTAACATGAACATGAACAAAACAAATATATTTTGCAATAATATAACTCAATAGGCCTTACGCACACATGATTTAGTTTTTTATTACACCCAATGTGAACCAAACAAAAGGGCAACAGAACATGACTTTATTAGTCCTGTAAAGATTGATCTACACAGGACTAGAAAACCAGATTTGTAACTATTTGTATCTGTTCACTGTAAATCTCGTAGGCAGGATTGCCATAAATTAGCCGTGCACATTGATGACGCCAAGAGGAGGAAAACAGTTTTTGGTGATTCAAGACCTTTCAATGCCCAATGCCTGCCCTTAGACTTCTTCAATCAATATCTGAAATGAAAAAAATTACTAAAAACACTAACTGTGACATCCTCAGGCACGACGCAAAACACAAGTTGATTTCTTGAACTGATTTTAATGAAGAAGCTTGATCCAACCTCATCCAAACCGTAAATTCAGAGTACAAATGCATACAAAAGATATGCGACTTCCCTTAGAATGAAGGTCGAGTCGCTCTGGGAGTCCAGCAGCGCGTACACAAGGACTTCTTCTGCTGGGCAGGTTGTTGATGATAGCCAGACTGGGATGATTGCAGAGGTGATCACGCCAACATTACCAACGATGGCTCTGTGAGTCGTAGCCGCTGTAATGGGTATTTCAGGAGGCGTCGATTTAGTTCCCTCTTTATCTTGGTACTCCCTTTCTCTGACGTGTGTAGGTTTCCTGTATTCCTTGGCTCTATCCGAGTGCAGTGATGTAGGGTGCCGCTTGTGGCACACGTCGCATTCACTCTTTTTGGTACAATTCTTTGAGAGATGGCCAGGCTTAAGGCAACCGAAACACAGCCTGTTCTCTTTAACGAAAGAGGTTTTTTCTTGTTCTCCTTCTTTCATGAACCTTCTGCATTTGAGCAAGGTGTGTCCATCCCTCTTGCAGAAGACACATGTCATGACCGTCTTCTCGTTGGAGCTTGTAGCCAGTACCTTTGCTCCGACGGTCCTATTTCTTCTGTCTTTTGGGTGCTCTGCTTCGCCTTGTTTGATTGAATGCATGGAGGTAATTGGGTGACAGGCGATCCTTACTTCGTAATTCAGGAACGCAATGAACTGGCTGAAAGTTGGGAAATGGCCATTCCGATCTTCCATTTCAACAGACTTTCTACTCCACCTGGCCATCAACCAGTCTGGAAGCTTGGAGATAATCTTCCTATTCTCGTTACAGTCGTTCAGGATTTCCAGGGCCTTTATGTGAATCATAGCCGCCTCACAACTGCAGAGAAAATCAACGAAGCTTCTGAGCTCGAGGCTGTCTTTGTGTCCGATCTTGGGCCACTCGTTGAGCTTCTCTCTATAGGACTGTGCGATAGTGAATGGGTTTCCATATCTCTCGTTCAAAAGCTTCCATGCTGCAACATAAGCGTTCTCTGTGCCGAGTAGGAAATAGCCATCGATCGCCTTTCTTGCATCTCCATCTACATACTTGCGGAGATAGTAGATCTTTTCGGTTTCCTTGATGTTCTTCTGATCTATCAAAGTTTGAAATGATAGTTTCCAGTCACTGTAGTAATGGATCCCCTTTGAATACTACAGGTTCAGGAATGGGGATTCTGTTTGAACTCACTGCGTCAGCTAGGATCCTGACAAGCTCTGAAGTGCTTTCACCCAGGAGGGGGGCTACAGTTCTTGGTGCAGAGAGCACATACGGGGAAGGAGGAGTTGTAGGAGCAGGTATTTGGTTGATTGTTCTCCTCTCGCTATCCACTTCGATGCTTAGCTTCTCTTCTTCTTCTGTAGTCGCTACTTGGTTGTACACTTGGATTCTTGCTTGGGCTGCATTTAGACTTTTCATATCCTCCAGGTGCTGTACCCTTATTTTCCTTTCATCCATAGTTCTTTGGAGGGTTGTATGCTGCGATACCAGTTGAGCTTTGATTGTAGCTTCCTCTTCCTCCAGCTGCATTCTTCTTTTTAACTCATCTTCCTCTTGCTGCCTTCTTCTTTTTAACTCATCTTCCTCTTGCTGCCTTCTTTTTTTTAACTCATCTTCCTCTTGCTGCCTTCTTCTTTTTAACTCATCTTTCTCTCTCTCCAAGCGACGCTGGACAGCTGCTGCTTCTTGTTCAGCTATCTGTACTTTAGCTTCGTCTTCCAGCCGCTGTATTTCTCGATCTTCTTGGTGTTGCTCTTTTGTTAGCTTGAGAACAGCTTGGCCTGCAGCGACGTCTGCAGCAGCATCTTGGCGTCTAGCTGTGGACCCTCTCGAACTTGCGGAGGTCTTCTTTGAGTTAGAGAAGTAAGAGTTGTTGCTTCCTGTGAATAGAGTACTGTCTTCAGGATAGTCATCTTCATCTTTAGGTGTTCCATACAGTCGGCTTGAGGCTCTTTTGAAGATGACCTGTGATGTTTGGGCACACAGATCGACTCTCCTACGGGTTTCCTGATCTGGCGTGTCAACTTGTCGTAGTTCTTCATATGCGCGCTGGACGTCAGCGGAGAAACCACGGATTTCAGTGATGACAGTTTCGAGTTCCTCAGTTCCTGTCTCAGCTTGCGATAGTATCTCCTTGGCGTTTCTCACATTTTATTTCCATGTCTTGTATATGACTTGGAACTTTCGTTGGAGTCCTATCATTTTCTTCTCTTGCATCCCTCTGCCCTTCTCTGTCAGAGTTATGATTCTTCCACTTTTTCTTGTATTCCTTTCAGCTGTGTCGCCGTCTTTACACCTTTCGGGCTGCTCTTGGGAATCTTCTGTGCTTCTAGGTTCCTCTTCAACCTGTTCGATGATCTGTTCCTTTGGAGCTATTGTGTCATCTTCTTGTTCTAGCTCAGTAATCTCTCCTTTACGTGACATGTTGAAGACTATGTGTAAATGTCAAGTTAATATGCAAGACTAATAAGTGTATACGCCTTGTTATTATTACTTGAAGTGTGATTACTTAATTAGTTGCTTAGTTATAAATGTAGACTTAATTAACCAAGCTAGTTTACTTATTTAACTGGGCTGGTTGACTTATTTAACTAGGCTACTTTACTTGTTTAACTAGGCTGGTTGATTTATTTTATACCAGGCTAATTTACTTGTTTAACTAGGCTGGTTGACTTATTTTATACCAGGCTAATTTACTTGTTTAACTAGGCTGGTTGACTTATTTTATACCAGGCTAGTTGACTTTACTAACTAGGCTGGTTGACTTATTTTATACCAGGCTAGTTGACTTTACTAATGTAGGCTGAATTCCCCTTTACTCTATATGTATCAAATAAGGTTGAACAATGAAATTGCACTTTTAACCTCAAGGCTCTTATTTCAATACATGCATTAATGGGGATCTAAACTACAGAAAGAATACGGTGTTTCTAAACGTTACAAATTAAACACATGGAAAAAGGCGACACCTTGTAGTTGTGACTCACTCTTATCACCCTTCTAATACGTTTACAAAACTACCCTTTGTTAGAACACTAATTCTTATCAAGTGTCCAACCATTTGGCTTTTGCAAATATAATAGTGAAGAATGTGAGCTTAGAACGTTACGCTGATGCCCTCTTCCAGATGCTGTTGTTGATAAACGTTGTCTTGAACACCGGCGCCATCTTGTGGTTTACACCGAGGTCCATCCCATGCGCTGCTCCTTGACGAGCGATGAGGCGAACACCGGCGGCGCCATCTTGCTTCCAACTTGACTTAACGTGCAGTTAAGATTTTACTGTGACATCCTCGGGCACGACGCAAAACACAAGTTGATTTCTTGAACTGATTTTAATGAAGAAGCTTGATCCAACCTCATCCAAACAGTAAAATCTGTATGAGTACAAATGCATACAAAAGATACCATTACTATCACAAGTCCATTACCAATGGTTGGAACGTCACTATACATATACCACAATTGTTATCTCCATCGATCAATACCTTATTGGCTGCGTGCCAGTACATGAGAACATCGATGCGTTACTGTAGTATGTCTTCTGTCAGTTTCTTGGAAGATTGTCTTGTTTCGTTGGCGTGATGGATTGTTCTTTACTTATTAGAACGCCAGGTAATTCCATTACCATTCAAGTTCATGGTCCAACGCAGAGAGAGAAGGCGGAAACACGTCACCGGATACCAGGTGTGTCAACTCTCGTGAGATGTGGTAATTGCACAAATAAAATAGAAAAAACAGTGCGCCACTAATATATATCTTATAAAAAACAAATAAGAAATACATTGAAAAGCAATTGAGTGTATTATTACTATTATACAAAATAAGCATATAAATTGTAAACATAAATAACTATATTAACCAACTGTTAACCATAGCTGCAGTTACACTAACCGTATTACTGTCTTATACTATTATCCACACTTCCTACTATACTAATATGTCTTTAATACTATGCACTCAACACCGCAGCACCCAAGTTTCAGCACTGTATGATGAACATTGTTACTCAGCTGTAAGAGTTGTACCCTTCCTGCTGACTTGTCGTACAGAACTTGTAAGTCGCTTTAGATAAAAGCGTCAGCTAAATGACTAAATGTAAATGTAAACTAGTGCACCTGCTCTCAAGCCTGAGCTTGGCTATGAAACGTGGCTATCAGGGTTATTAGCAGTGGCGTCACGTGGGTAAAATAACAGGGGAAGCCAAAATAAAATTATTAAAAAAAAATGTATAAAATATTTTTATTAATATATATATATATATATTTTTTTTAAGTCAAGCAGTCACCATGTACACTACAGTATGGCTCGGCGGCCAGTCAAACTTTATTTTTATTTATTTAACAGATTGCATAATGGGTACAATACAGTACGGCTCAATACACACAATTGTATAAGGGGATGCAGACCAGAGAAAGACGTTTGTCTTGTTTACATCAGGGTCATTAATACTGCTGGAGCATTGGTTCATTTTTGGTCTGACTTTTCCTTGCACGATTTTGCGCGCCGCGTGGGAGCAAATTCGAGACACATATTCGGTCTCCTCTATGGCCGTGAATATTTTCACGCGGATCGGAATCACGGCGCGCCCGTGGGACACTTTTCCGTTTCGGCTAGTTTATTCCACGCTTTCGGCTTTCCTTTTCTAAGCATTTTCGGGGCTACATGTGAATGAATAAAAGTTGCGGGACGCCCAGATGTTTCCACGATAGAAAGCTTGCGTGGATCCCATAATAGGCTCACTTAATACAGCGTTTTTAAAATCACGCAACATTTTCAGGGTCGCGGGCCGACCTTTTCCCCTCGTTTTCGATGATGGAAGTGATTTAGGAAAAGCTTCGATCTCGCGAGGATCGAGGCAATATCCGGCCCGTGGGAGCAGTCACGGGTTAATACAATTTTCAGAGTGCAGAGGGGAGGTGTGCAGAGGGGATGCCAGACTAATTATTCTGCTCACAGCCCCGTTTTAAACTTTTAAGGTGTGGCAGTCAGCTCGAATCTGATTGGCTATTATCGGTTTTGGACTCTACATACATGAATCACATGGTTGAGGCTGGAGAAAGAGACCTACCCCCTGCCTCTCCTCTAGCTGCAGTGAGCATAGTGAGTCTGACAGTGTGTTAGAGAGAGTGAGAAGGAGAAGAGGGAGACATTAAAAAAAAAAAAAAAAAAAATTATAACACAGATGCACAGATGAAAAAGAATGTAAACTATATTAAAATAAATTATATATATATATATTTTTTTTTTCTTCATATTTCATATTTGATATTAATTCATATTTTGATAGGGAGGCCTGGCTTCCGTTGGCTTCCATAAGGATTCGCCACTGGTTATTAGCTAGCTTTCCTCAAACTACTCATGAGAGAACAAGCAACAATGACACTTACAGTAGCCTACAGTTTGTTGATGGACTTTTCAACCAAAATTCTTAGATAATGGAACCAATTGTGCTTGCAAGAATAACCACAAAACGTCTGCGTTTGGCTGTTTAGCCTTCACAATAAAAGCACTTAAATGATATGTTTAACATAAAACTTAACATAACTTAAAACACAGTGTTGCACTTTGTTCTTTTGCGGGTGTAAATTCGGACTCCTTTTATTTCACACTGGCCATGTTGTCTGGTGTGAACATTCTTTTATGTGTCGCAAATCTGTTTCAAATTACACTGCTTCCCCCAGAGTGGAAGTCCAGCAATTAAACTTTGTTTAGACGCTGGTATTTAAAATGAACCACAGGGGAAAATATAATGCAGGACATGTACAACCAAGAGAAACCAGAGGAGTATTGTGCATTTTATGATGTGTGCAAATGAAGACAGTCTGGTTTGTAATTGCTGCCGCCTCAAAAGCCATAAAACTGGTAACTGCTTACGCTACGAACTGTGAGAGTTAGGTGTTTTTTCTATTTTTTTCTTTTTTAATTATTTTCTTTTACAACATTTTGTGTTGAGTACAATGGTCTCTCTTATGTCCTGTCTGCATCATTTACTAGAGTTCTTTCCCAGTTTTTACATTTCTCAGGTCAGGTGCATTGAAAAAGAAAAAAACTTGTATTGCCATTAGGCATAGAGATACAGCACATTGCAAAAGTCCCACATTTTACATGCAGAGGCAGAGTGCCTCTGTTTTTGTCCTTTTGACCCTCTCTCTCTCTCTCTCTCTCTCTCTCTCTCTCTCTCTCTCTCTCTCTCTCTCTCTCTCCTCTCTCTCTCTCTCCCCCTCTCTCTTCCTCTCCCTCTCCCTCACTCTCTCCCCCCCTCGCTCTCTCTCTCTCTCTCTCTTCCCCCCTCTCCCCCCCTCTATCTCTCTCTTGTTCACCCCAGCGGTGATTATGGTTCAACTTTTCAACTTCCTCTCCTCCTGTACTAAGCTTGTAAGACCGGTACGATGCCAGGTCATTACGATGGACAGAGGTTAACCCTTTCACTACCACACTACAGAAGGTTAACCTTTCACTACCACACTACACTGTACTGTAGTGATGGGTTAACCCTCTGTAGCGTGGCTGTGAAATGGTTAACCCTTTGCCGTGTGGCAGTGAAAGGGTTAACCTTCTGTAGTGTGGCAGTGAAAGGGTTAGAGTCAAAGAAGAGGCTCCCTGCTGTCAGACTCCTAATACATAGCAACTGTTGGCTTAATGTTTACCAACCAAAAATGCCTCACCGTCCCCCTATAGGCCTACTGTTGTGGTGCGCCAGCGGTGATAATGATGCAGAGGATGAGGATAATGGTGGTGTTTTACCAACTGTGTCAGGAAGGCTGCTTAAGGGTGGTATCATCGTGGGAAACGTGTCGGTGACGTAGAAGAGGATGGTAATGTTATTTTTTTTTCTCTTTGCCCAGCTGGCCGCCGGGGGTAAGGCTGCCGCAGGAGGTGTCACCGTGGGAGACCTGGTGATCTCCATCGACGGCATCGCCACGGAGAGCATGAACCACCTGGAGGCTCAGAACAAGATCAAGAACTGTACTGGAGACCTGAGCCTTACACTGCAGAAGTAAGAGATTGATTGATTGATTGATTGATTGAAAACTTTATTAACAGATTGCAGAATGGGTACAATACAGTACGGCTCAATACACACAATTGTTAAGGGGATGCAGACCAGAGAAAGACTTTCGTCTTGTTTACATCAGGGTCCCCCATTTTCAATTCATCAGGACATATATGACATACATGACATACAGATATTCAGTACTGCTACATCTATACATTTATGACATATCAGATTTGCAAATACAGTACTGTTTGTGATACAGAAGGAGTCAAGAAAAGGAGTATATACATTTGACGTAGAAACTGTACATTGGAGGAGGTTGGGTGGGGGGGGGTTGGGTACATTGGGATATTGTCAACCATACTGGGCAATTTACATTGGAGGTGGTTGGGGGGGGGGAGAAACACTGTATAAACAAGCAAAACTGTACATTGAGGGGGGGGGGGACACTGTACAAACAAGCAAAATTGTACATTGGACTATTGACAAAACCATACTAGGTAAATTACTGTACATTGGAGGGGGTTGGGTTAGGACATTTACAGGGGCCAGTTTTGAATTGCAGTCTCCCGTAGGTGTCCCTTGAGAGTGGTTTTGAAAGTGGGTAGTGATCCACATTCCTTTACAGCTTTGGGTAGGGCGTTCCACATTGATGTGGCATAATTGCGAAACGTGTTTAGTCCCTTATTTGAGCCGAATCTGGGTTTAACATGATTTGTGGCGCTCCCTCTGGTGTTGTGATCGTGGTATTCACTGACCTTTGGGAAGTATTTTGACATGTACATGGGTACCTTGGTCGTGTAGTGTATCTTGTAGACCAGGCCCATTGCAAGTTGCTGTACTCTGTCGTCTACTCTAAGCCATCCTAGGTTGTCAAAGTGGGCAGGGGTGAGGTGGGTTCTAGGAGTAAGGTCAAAGATGAGGCACTCACCCTCAGACACACACACACACACACACACACACACACACGTACACACACACACACACACACACACACACACACACACACACATGCATACACACTGATGCACACAAGAAGTTCATATTGTTATCAAAGATTTAGCACAACACTTGCTTCTCACAAGGACGGTGCAGTAAATCTCAGTGATAATCCTTGGAATCCGGTACACTCCCATTTAAAAAAAAATCATAATTTCTACATAATTGAACCCAACACACACCCCTCAGAGTATGCAGCCAAAACTCCACGATAACCCATATAACTTGAAGACAAAGAATGTGCACTCCCTTTTCAGATGAACCTCTTCTGCGCTAGCCCAAGGTCTGTGTGTGAGTGTGTGTTTGTGTGCGTGTGTGTGTGTGTGTGTGTGTGTGTGTGTGTGTGTGTGTGTGTGTGTGTGTGTGTGTGTGTGTGTGTGTGTGTGTGTGTGTGTGTGTGTGTGTGTGTGTGTGTGTGTAAACTTTTTACTTAACTTTTTTAAATGATGACGAAAAATAAGAATTGTGTGAGAGAATCAGGCGGGCAGATGTTCTCTGTTGTTGTAGATGTGAATGATTGCTTCCCACGCCACTCTGCCGTTAGTCCTGCTGCTTCCCCAGGAGAGAGAGAGAGAGAGAGAGAGAGAGAGAGAGAGAGAGAGAGAGAGAGAGAGAGAGAGAGAGAAGAGAGAGAGAGTGAGATCTAATATCACAGAGGGAGGTAATCATACAGTACATACCGGTGTGGACCACCACTGTTCAACAAGACCTCCTCTACAGTGGGGGGGGGATGTCCTGATTTATTATGACCAGCTGTCGTATGTATATACGTGTGTGTGTGTGTGTGTGTGTGTGTGTGTGTGTGTGTGTGTGTGTGTGTGTGTGTGTGTGTGTGTGTGTGTGTGTGTGTGTGTGTGTGTGTGTGTGTGTGTGTGTGTGTGTGGGTGTGTGTGTGTGTGCGTGTGTGTGTGTGTGTGCGTGTGTGTGTGTGTGTGTGTGTGTGTGTGTGTGTGTGTGTGTGTGTGTGATGCACGATATATCGGGCGCCGATATAATATCGGCCGATATGGCAGTTTTTTTACACATCGGTATCGGCCCGATTATCAAGATAGGGCCGATATGGGCAGCTATAATTTTTTTTTTTTTATTATTATGTTTTTATTTAATTTTTTTATCTTTTTTTGGCCTTAAATAGTTTCAAAATATCAGTCATTTCTGAAAATAAGTTACAAAGGTAAAAAAAAAAATGCGTTTTGGAAAATAGCTCTTTATTTGATTATAATAAAAAGGGTTTTCTATACAGAGATATCGGTAAATATCGGTATCGGCCAGAACAGCAATATTAATATTGGTTATCGGTATCGGCCACAATTTTCACATCGGTGCATCTGTGTGTGTGTGTGTGTGTGTGTGTGTGTGTGTGTGTGTGTGTGTGTGTGTGTGTGTGTGTGTGTGTGTGTGTGTGTGTGTGTGTGTGTGTGTGTGTGTGTGTGTGTGTGTGTGTGTGTGTGTGTGTGTGTGTGTGTGTGTGTATAAAGTCTGAATTTCACAGAGAAGAGTGTTATCTCTCTCTACTGTATGCGTCTGTTGGTCTCTCTCCCCCTCTCTATACTGTCTGTTGGTTTGTTGGTCTCTCTCCCCCTCTCTACTGTATGTGTCTGTTTGTCTATCTCCCCCTCTCTCTACTGTATGTACATTTACATTTAGTCATTTAGCTGATGCTTTTATCCAAAGCGACTTACAAGTTCTGTACGACAGGTCATCAGGAAGGGTACAACTCTATCAGCTGAGTAACAATATTCATCAAAGTGTTGCGTGTTACAGTGTAGGTTAGTTTATTAGGACAAGTGCATGACAGTAAGGTTAGTTAGGGTTAGATTATTATAATTTTTTTTTATTATTATTTCAGATAATGGTTGAAGAAGTGCGTCTTTAGTCGACGGCGAAAGATTGGACGGGATTCGGCTGTCCTAACTGGGGTGGGTAGTTCATTCCACCATTGTGGGGCAAGGACTGAGAATAGGCGGCTTCTCTTTGATGACCCTCCCGGAGCTTGGATAGGAGTAGGTCTGAGGCGGCCAGAAGATGCAGAGCGTAGGGGTCTTGAGGGTGTGTTGTTAGAGACCATTGACCGGAGGTAGGCGGGAGCGGTTCCCTTTGCCGCACGGTATGCTAGGTCGAGGGCCTTGAAGCGGATACGTGCAGCAATGGGGATCCAGTGCAGGTCCTTAAGAAGTGGGGTGACATGGACCGACTTCGGTAGGTTTGAGATCAGGCGGGCCGCTGCGTTTTGAATGAGTTGAAGAGGCTTGGTGGCAGTGGCCGGGAGTTGAATTGGACGAGGAGTTGGGTGGCTTCTTTTGTCAGGAAGGGGCGGATCCTTCTGACGTTGCTCAGGAGGAATCTGCAGGTTCTGGTTATCGCTGCGATGTGAGCAGAGAAGTTCAACTGGTCGTCGAGGACAACACCAAGGTTCTTGGCGGTCGGGGACGCGGTCACAGCTGCATTCTCGACTGCGATGGAGAGGTCGGTCAGGGGGGAGGATTTGGCCGGCAGGTGGAGCAATTCTGTTTTGCATAGGTTCAGTTTGAGGTGGTTGGTCGTCATCCAGGCGGAGATGTCGGACAGACAGGCCGAGATCCGCTCAGAGACATGGATATCTCAAGTTTCTTTATTAGTTGACATGCAAAAATACAGAATACCTTCACATGGAATGCTTTTTTCTGTTATGCTCCTATGAGGATCGTAGGACGCTTGGATCATACACATACAGCTCATTACAGTAATATTCCACAATTATTACATTTTAGATAGTAATAATGGTACAGAGCCTTGAGACAAACATATGCGTATTCACCACCGCAAACAGACTGGCAGCCGTCATAGGCAGCGCCATGTACGGAAGGAGGGGGGAGTGGGTTGGGGTTGTTACAGGGCTGGATGAGACAGTCTTAGGCTCCCCCCCTCCAGCACGCATACTAGTCGGCTGCCGTCACCATCGTGGGAGTGGTGCCGGGCGTACATGCGGGAGGGGGGATTGGGTAGGGATTGGGGGTGGGGGAGGCCGCTTGCCACTCTTATCTCCCAGAGGGCATTCGACTCCAAGCTCCCTGGTTCGACCTTGGTCCAGGAATTTGTTTTGTCTGACTGACTGGCACATTTATCCCAGCCACGTCACTTTAAATTTGATTTGAATAGAGTGAAATATAACTCTATTGATTTGAGTGGAGTGAGTTTTAACAACTCCGTCCAAATGACTGAATGCATTATTAGTCCAAGTGTCCAAGTGTCTTAATCAGTTCATTTTGGTAGGTTCTGTGTGCGGAGTGAGACTGTTTGAGATGGGGTGAAGACCTTTCGGTTAAGCATGAGAGTTAGTGAGAAGGATATGAAGGAATGGTCAGATACATGTAGGGGAGTTACTGTGGTGTTAATGATGCTGGAGTTATGGGAAAATATGAGATCCAAGGAGTTGCCTGCTTTGTGGGTGGGAGGCATGGCAGTGGGAGTCAGGTCAGATTGTTGTAGGAGGGAGACCACTGGGACCGACTGAGATGACTCAGGCAGGTTGAAGTCGCCCAATAGAAGGATAGGGGTACCATCTTCCGGTAAGGAGCTTAGAAGCATGTCCAGCTCATCTGTGAAGTGATCGAGGGGACCTGGAGGGCGATAGAGTGTAACAATGGTGAGATTGAAAGGATTAGAGACAGATACTGCATGCTATTCGAGGGAGGAGAGTGACAGTTCTGGGAGTTGTGTTAAGTTTGTAGCCCATGAAGGAGATGTCATGAGGCCAGTGCCTCCACCCCGTCTGGAGGGTTGAGGTGTGTGAGTGAAGTTATAGTTTGTAGATAATGCTGCAGGTGTTGATGAGTTATTGGGGGTTATCCAGGTCTCAGTTAGAGCCAGGAGCTGCAGATTTTGACTATGGGCGTAGGCAGTAATGAAGTCAGATGGTCAGATACATGTAGGGGAGTTACCGTGGTGTTAATGATGCTGGAGTTACGGGAAAATATGAGATCCAAGGAGTTGCCTGCTTTGTGGGTGGGAGGCATGGCAGTGGGAGTCAGGTCAAATTGTTGTAGGAGGGAGACCACTGGGACCGACTGAGATGAGTCAGGCAGGTTGAAGTCGCCCAATAGAAGGAGAGGGGTACCATCTTCCGGTAAGGAGCTTAGAAGCATGTCCAGCTCATCTGTGAAGTGATCGAGGGGACCTGGAGGGCGATAGAGTGTAACAATGGTGAGATTGAAAGGATTAGAGACAGATACTGCATGCTATTCGAGGGAGGAGAGTGACAGTTCTGGGAGTTGTGTTAAGTTTGTAGCCCATGAAGGAGATGTCATGAGGCCAGTGCCTCCACCCCGTCTGGAGGGTCGAGGTGTGTGAGTGAAGTTATAGTTTGTAGATAATGCTGCAGGTGTTGATGAGTTATTGGGGGTTATCCAGGTCTCAGTTAGAGCCAGGAGCTGCAGATTTTGACTATGGGCGTAGGCAGTAATGAAGTCAGCTTTCTTGACTGCTGATTGACAATTCCATAAGCCTCCCCGTACTGTGACAGGTGTATTAGTGGCTGTAGGAGGGTAGGAGAGATTAGCCGGGTTGCTAGCAAACTGGCGTGGATGGGTTGAATCTGTTCTGGAGGAGCAGATTGTGGATATAGGTATGAGGCACATTGTGGTGTCAAGAGTGGCAGGGAGAAGGTTGTAGGGAGGAAGCGAGATAGTAGGGAAATAGCAGAGTGGGAGGGAAATATAGGATTATGGTGTACTTAGCACTGGGTGGATCAGTGGATCCCTCGGCGAAGAACTCCAGGAAAACTCCTCTTTGTCCCTCTTCGTTTCTCAACGCTAAGCCAGCAAGCCTTTAAATCTCCTTCACTAATTAGTTCTGTCTAACACCTGGCCTTTAATGGGTCACTTAACAACAAAAACAAAATGGCCGCTTTAAACACGCCCCTTGTATGTGTCTGTTGGTCTCTACTGTATGTGTCTGTTGGTCTCTCTAATGTATGTGTCTGTTGGTATCTACTGTACGTGTATGTTGGTCTCTCTCTACTGTATGTGTCTGTTGGTCTCTCTCTAATGTATGTGTATGTTGGTATCTACTGTATGTGTATGTTGGTCTCTCTCTGCTGTATGTGTCTGTTGGTCTCTCTCCCCCTCTCTACTATATGTGTCTGTTGGTCTCTCTCCCCCTCTCTACTGTATGTGTCTGTTGGTCTCTACTGTATGTGTCTGTTGGTCTCTCTCTACTGTATGTGTATGTTGGTCTCTCTACTGTATGTGTCTGTTGGTCTCTCTCTAATGTATGTGTCTGTTGGTCTCTCTCCCCCTCTCTACTGTATGTGTCTGTTGGTCTCTCTCTACTGTATGTGTCTGTTGGTCTCTCTCTAATGTATGTGTCTGTTGGTTTCTCTCTACTGTATGTGTATGTTGGTCTCTACTGTATGTGTATGTTGGTCTCTCTCTACTGTATGTGTCTGTTGGTCTCTCTCTAATGTATGTGTCTGTTGGTTTCTCTCTACTGTATGTGTATGTTGGTCTCTACTGTATGTGTCTGTTGGTCTCTCTCTACTGTATGTGTCTGTTGGTCTCTCTCTACTGTATGTGTCTGTTGGTCTCTCTCTACTGTATGTGTCTGTTGGTCTCTACTGTATGTGTCTGTTGGTCTCTCTCTACTGTATGTGTCTGTTTGTCTATATTCCCCTCTCTACTGTATGTGTCTGTTGGTCTCTCTCCCCCTCTCTCTACTGTATGTGTCTGTTGGTCTCTCTCTACTGTATGTGTCTGTTGGTCTCTCTCTACTGTATGTGTCTGTTTGTCTCTCTCCCCCTCTCTCTACTGTATGTGTCTGTTGGTCTCTCTCTACTGTATGTGTCTGTTGGTCTCTCTCTACTGTATGTGTCTGTTGGTCTCTCTCTACTGTATGTGTCTGTTGGTCTCTACTGTATGTGTCTGTTGGTCTCTACTGTATGTGTCTGTTGGTCTCTACTGTATGTGTCTGTTGGTCTCTACTGTATGTGTCTGTTGGTCTCTCTCTACTGTATGTGTCTGTTGGTCTCTACTGTATGTGTCTGTTGGTCTCTCTCTACTGTATGTGTCTGTTGGTCTCTACTGTATGTGTCTGTTGGTCTCTCTCTAATGTATGTGTCTGTTGGTCTCTACTGTATGTGTCTGTTGGTCTCTCTCTACTGTATGTGTCTGTTGGTTTCTACTGTATGTGTCTGTTGGTCTCTCTCTACTGTATGTGTCTGTTGGTCTCTACTGTATGTGTATGTTGGTCTCTCTCTACTGTATGTGTATGTTGGTCTCTCTCTACTGTATGTGTTTGTTGGTCTCTCCTCTCATTTCCAGTTCACTTTTCCTTTACCAGTAATTGTGTCCTTGCCAATGGGGAAATTGTGTTTCACCAAAGGACTTTGTGTTTGATGACGTTATGTTTTGATTTTGATCTCCTGATCTGCAACGCTAAGCTATTCTTGGCACTTGGAAACTCAGAATCCCCTGCCTTGAAATGTACATTAGAAGGCCTGGGTCACAGGGACCACCGCCTGCACAGACGACAGACGAAGCCTAGAGTGATCTATTAGTAGTCCATTCATTGTCCTATAGTTGCAGGAGACTCTGGAAAGACGGGAGCAGCCGGATACACTGTGAGAGGTCTATTGGGTCTTCATTGAGCGTGTCCTCTGATAGCTGTCCAGTCGCTGACAGATTAAACACGTTTGCTTTTGGTCTGATGGCAAAACACACACACACACACACACACTGCAGGGCATTAGGCTACATGTGGTGTGGTTTGAGAGTGTGTGTGTGTGTGTGTGTGTGTGTGTGTGTGTGTGTGTGTGTGTGTGTGTGTGTGTGTGTGTGTGTGTGTGTGTGTGTGTGTGTGTGTGTGTGTGTGTGTGTGTGTGTGTGTGTGTGTGTGTGTGTGTGTGTGTGTGTGTGTGTGTGTGTGTGTGTGTGTGTGTGTGTGTGTGTGTGTGTGTGTGTGTGTGTGTGTGTGTGTGTGTGTGTGTGTGTGTGTGTGTGTGTGTGTGTGTGTGTGTGTGTGTGTGTGTGTGTGTGTGTGTGTGTGTGTGTGTGTGTGTGTGTGTGTGTGTGTATGTCTGTGTGTGACAAGAGAGAGATCCTTGATCAGAAATCTGTTTTGTAAGACAAGAGAAACAGTGTGTGTGTGTGTGTGTGTGTGTGTGTGTGTGTGTGTGTGTGTGTGTGTGTGTGTGTGTGTGTGTGTCAGAGCATGTGAGCGGCGCGGAGCGGCCGAGAAATCCGCTCTTCGCTCTGGACGGCTTAGTTCCGCTCTCATTCGCACATGTTGCCCCCCCCCCCCCCCCAAGCCGATCAGCGATCACCTTCATTTGCGCATCAAGCGCTCCGCACTCCTGCCCGCTCAGCAGAAAAAAATGATTTTTTTTGGAGCATGATGTAAATTAGCTTGATTTGACCAAACTACAACAGTCTGCACCCCATGGGCCCCTTAACAATTGTTTGTATTGAGCCGTATTGTATTGTACCCATTCTGCAATCTGTTAAATAACGTTTTCAACCATTCTACTAGCTTTACTATGCTAATGTACGCTAGCCTAGCCGCAATGCTAAGTGTTTATACTGGCAGATCCCATTCACGTTAGCATGTCAGCTAACAACATCAGCGCTCTTTTTGTGAGACTAAACTCTCCGCTCTTGGTGGTACATTGTGTTGATGTTGGTTTCGTTTCATCAATTGTGGGGCGGCGTGGCTCAGGGGTAGAGCGGGTCGTCCAATGATCGAAGGGTTGGTGGTTCGAATCCCGCTCAAGCCCATGTCCATCCCACTGCCGTTGTGTCCTTGGGCAAGACACTTAACCTACTTTCCTCGTATGAATGTGTATGCATGTGAATGAATGTTGGTGGTGGTCGGAGGGGCCGTAGGCGATGATTATTCGCCACGCTTCCGTGAGTCTGCCTCAGGGCAGCTCTGGCTGCAATTGTAGCTTACCACCACCGGTATGACTGTGTATGAACGAATAATGGACTCTGTAAGAGCTCTGGGGTCACTGGGGTGTCACGAAGAGCGCTATATAAATCCAATCCATTATTATTATTATTATTATTATTATTATTATTATTATTATTATTATTATTATTATTATTATTATTATTATTATTATTATTATTATTATTATTATTATTATTATAAATGAGGCAGAACACAGTGAATGTATCCTTTGTTTGTTTCTTGCTGAAAATAAATTTTGCTAAATAGTTCCCGAGGTGATTTAAAGATGGCGCATTTATGTTTTGACTTAGCAGGATGTGTAGTGACTAGTGACGCATTCACCCTTCTGATTGGTTGAAAATGGCCTTCATGTTTGAACTACATCGCCACCTATTGCTTTGGCATTGTACTAACTACATATATATTACATCAGTTTAAACCACTGTGTGATCGTGTGCACTGAGCGGCTCGGAGCGGAGGACAGCTCTCGCTCCGGAGTCACTCTGACCCATTTTAAAGCCCACTCCGCGCTCACTTCAAAATCCACCGCTCACATGCGCTGGTGTGTGTGTGTGTGTGTGTGTGTGTGTGTGTGTGTGTGTGTGTGTGTGTGTGTGTGTGTGTGTGTGTGTGTGTGTGTGTGTGTGTGTGTGTGTGTGTGTGTGTGTGTGTGTGTGTGTGTGTGTGTGTGTGTGTGTGTGTGTGTGTGAAAAAGTTTACTGATTACCTTGCAATTTCAATTAGTAACATAATTTGTTGGATTACTCCAACACATTAATATAACATGAATCTACTTGATTACTTTAGGTTTAATAACTAGCATTCCTGTATTCCAAATAGTATATGGCTGGACGGTATGGTCTAAAATGTATATCACGGTATAATTTGAAGCATAAACGGTAACAGTATATATCACGGTATATTAACTTATCTTAAAATGTCTATATAAATGCTTCTGAAGGCGTAAAACACTGGTATGGCAGCTATTACTGTACTCTTGTATTACTAGGACATATTTCACATAGTACAGAGGTATTTTAAGAACATTTATTGTGCAAAACTGCAATAGAAAAATGCAAAACCTTTTCTCAAGTGTCTGCAGGCAGGTAACGCGTGTCTTGGATGCAGTGCTTTGACCATGTCTTTAAAGCCCTTTCGATCGACAGTTTGAAAAGGAACCATGTCCTTCACAAGTAAACAGTGACAGCGTTTATTATGTCGTTTAAAATGTCGTTAGAGAGAGACATTGTGCAATAAACAGGTAACAGGTAACATGGTGTGACATCTCGGTATCTGTACATAGTATTTACAGAGCATATAGGACATGCTAGGTAGCTTTAGTAGTGCAATACACTGTTCCTGTTGTTATACTAATTTAAAGTGGCCTTTCCTCTTGGCCATACGTGTGCGTGTGTGCGGCGTGAGTGTGTGCCCGCTCGTGTTAAAGTGGCTGCTAGTGTGTGGGCGTGCACAGCGTGCGTGTCGTGTGTGTGCTCGTGTGTGCTTGTGTGTGGATAGTTCAATGTTCTGTGGCACTCAATGTTCATTGTTCAAGGCTCTGATGGCCTGGGGGAAGAAGCTGAGCCTAAGCCTCTCTGTCCTAGTAGCTGGGGTTCGCAGCCTGACTTCAGCAGCTGGAACAGGCTGTTATTGGGGTGGTGGGGGTCTTTCATTATTCTGCAGGCTCTGGATTTGCACCTCTTGTTGTATAGAACCTGCAGGGGAGGTAGCGCAATACCCGTGGTACGCTCGGCTGAGCGCACCACTCTCTGTAGGGCCTTCTTGTCCTGTGCCGTGCTGTTTCCATACCAGGCAGTGATGTTTCCGGTCAAGATGCTCTCTACAGCTCCTGAGTAGAAGGACTGGAGTATCTTCCCCGATACTCTGAACTTCCTTAACTGTCTCAGGTGGTAGAGGCGCTGCTTCGCTTTCTTTACTACTGTGTCTATGTGTGTTGACCATGTCAGATCCTCTGAGATGTGGACCCCCAGGTACTTAAAGCTGCTCACCCTGTCCACGGTAGCCCCGTTAATCATCAGTGGTGTGTGTGTCTCCTGCTGTCCTCTCCTATAATCCACGATCAGCTCCTTGGTTTTACCAATGTTCAGGAGCAGGCTGTTGTCCTGGCACCAGCGTTCCAGTAACTCAACCTCCTCCCGGTAGGCCTTCTCGTCGTTGTCCGAGATCAGCCCCACCACCACTGTTGTGAAGGATCAGATTAAACCGAATATATATATTTATTTATGGATATATATTGAATAGTATTTGTATATCGTTTGATATCCCTTGTATATTCCTTGTACATATACACGGAATATTCCTTTAGTCTACTATAGCCCATAATAGTTCATTCTCTTATTGGACAAGGAACTGGCGCCAGGAGACAAGCCCCTTGGAGCCAAGTTCAATGGTACCGACGAAACATGTCCCTACTAGCCCCGGCTCTGCGCAGGAATACGGCTACCGAAAAGAGAGTGGCACTATTTGTTCACCGTGCATATAAATATGGCGCAAGTAAATGTAGAAGTCCTCTTATCGCTTAGTCCTTTTACCCTTCTACCCAACTAAGTAACAGAACGTGAAGCCTCACCCCACGATACCGCGTGCGGTGTAGTATGGCCTGTTTGGCCTTAGAATAGCATTGAGACCTCGTGCGAATCAATAGCTGAATTGTCAGAGTTTGGCACCGTATTTCTATTAAGTAATAATAGTCTATTATGTATGGTGCATCGTGCGGTTAGAGTTCTAAAGTGAGCAGCACCCCCCATCGCTTCCTCGTGTTATCTAGAGTCTTAACCAGGTTGGGCAGACCACATGTGGTGCTTTCATCCGAGGAGTTCTAGGCGAGGACTGAGTGGACCTGTACATTGGATTACCTACCCGACGACTGCTGAGCCCTATGCGGCATGGAATATATATTTGCTTTGGTACTTTGATTTGTGGAGCGGATAATCGCCAACACCGGTGAGTGTTGGATTTACCCCGAGAGGAGTCAAGGTGAGACGGCGCTCAGACCAGACTGAGGTCGCCTCGCTTCTTCTTCACTGTAGAGCTACAGCTACAGCTACAGCCTACAAGAGAGCCAATGTGTATTCATCTGTGGATCAAGATTCTACTGCACTGTCTTCTGTACGTGAAGTCTCCCTAGACATCGTTGACCAGACGGGATACGGCCGACGGCTCTCCTACCCCCCCTACCGGCTTACGACCGGGAGGACCCCTACAGTATATCCAGCTATAATCATTAAGTGTGCCATCGTTATAATTCCTTAAGAGCCAGGTTGTATACTTGCTTCCTGCGTAACCAGAGATTGGACATTCAGTGTTGATTTGCCTACGAGTACTCATTTGCCTTACAAGAGCATTCAAATCATAAATGTTGTGAAGGATCAGATTAAACCGAATATATATATTTATTTATGGATATATATTTAATAGTATTTGTATATCGTTTGATATCCCTTGTATATTCCTTGTACATATACACTGAATATCCCTTTAGTCTACTAACAGCCCATAATAGTTTCATTCTACCATTGGACGAGAACCTGGCGCCAGCAGCCAAGCCCCTTGGTTCAAGTTCAATCGTGCCGACGAACATGTCGTTACAAGCCCGGTTCCGCGTAGGAATACGTCTGGCGAAATACGAATGGTACTATTTGTTCACAGCGCATATATATATGGCGCAAGTAAAGTAGAACTTTCTTTTAGTCCATTAGTCCTTTACCCTCCAACCTAGTAACAGACGTGAAGCCTCACCCACGACGCACGTGTGGTGCAGTATGGCCTACTTGGCCTCAGAATAGGCATTGAGACATCGTGTGGATTAATAGTTGAATTGTCATAGTTTGGCACTATACCGTCGAGTGGGACGTATTTCTATTAAGTTAATAATAGTCTATTATGTATGGTGCATCGTTCGGTTAGAGTTATAAAGTGAGCAGTACCCCCATCGTTCCTGGCGTTATCTAGAGTCTTAACCAGGCTGGGCAGACCACGTGTGGTGCTTGCATCCGAGGAGCTCTGGGCCAGGACGAGTGGACCTGTACATTGGATTACTTCACCCGGACGACGACGAGCCCTACACGGCTTGGATTATCTACGTGCTTTGGGTGCTTTGATTATGCCATGGATAACAGCCAACACTGCTGAGTGTTGGAACTACCCCCCCGAGAGGAGTCCAGGTGAGACGGCGCTCTACCCCGAGTGAGGTCGCCTCACGTCTCTTCGTTGTGGACCGGCAGCTACCGTCTACAAGAGGGCCCAGCTGTATTCATCTGCGGACCGAGGTTCTGTGGGCACCGTGTTCAGCACTCTGAATTCTCCCAAGAAATCGTCGGCCAGATGGGATATCGCCAGCGGCTCTCCTAACCCCCCCCCCCCCTACTGTCTTACAACCAGCGGGACCCCCCTTTAGTGTATCCAGCTATAATCATTTAAGTACCATCGCTATAGTTCCCTAAAGAATCAGGTTGTATACTTGCTCCCTGCGTAACCAGAGATTGGACATTCAATGTTGATTTACCAACGAATACTCATTTGCCTTACAAGTGCATTCAAATCATAAATGTCATTAAGTGAACGTTGTATATACCCTTTGCTATATAAAATATTCGATTTATACATTTGTGTGGACTTCGTTTCATCAGGTGGGAAAGTGTTCATCATATCTACATCATGTACTGTGTGGCCAGTATTTAAAGTACATAAAGCAGGTAGTGGTTTAATGATACCATACTTATCAATACAGTCAGGGAATTGTACCCCTCAGTTACAATTGGTCCTTCGAGCCGGAGGGTAACTAGTGTAATATTAATATAGTGTTATTAATATTGAAATGGCCTATGATGAACACTCCACGAAACGGTCCTCCTAACGTAGAACGCCCGCAGCGCAGACGACAGCCACCTCAGTACTTAGAGGATTACGCTGTCAGTCAACTACCTAGCCTTCGACAAACGGTAAACGCGGTAAAAGTAGAAAGTAAAATTATGTCTGACCTTAACGACCAGGTTTCCCCGACCACAGAGGCCCTAGTGGGTTCTAATGTAACTGACCAAGCTCACGGTGGGGACCAGGAGGGAGCTGACATGCCTTTACCCCCCGCCAATACCGAAGAAGTAGTCCCCGACCAGCCCCGGGAGGAAGACAACCCTACAGAGAGAGAACTCTGCACGGAAGAAGAGGAGGAGAGCGCCGAGGAAATAGAGCTCCAGGACTCCCCAACGAGTACAGCCAGGAGCGGCTCACCCAGGAGCGGCTCACCTCTACAACCGTCTTCCCCCAGCGAAGCGGAGAGGATGCTATCACAGGCGTTCCTCGTCAGCCTGACAGCCTCTACCGAACGCGATCGACTTCAGGGTGAACGCGATCGACTCCAAGCACAGACGCTTAGCGAGCGCGAACAACTCCAAGCGCAGCAACGGAGCGAAGACGAGCGCATACGCCTGGAGATGAGACGCCTTCAGATGGAAGAGAATATGGCAAGAGACCGGGCCGACGCCCAGCGCGCCGCTGCCGGTGCCCAAAGAGAAGCAGAGCGCGACCTCGCTCTCATCCAGCGCGAAACCGAGCGCGACAGACTACAAGCCGAGCGCGACAAGCTACAAGCGCAACTAATGGAGCAGCTGATCCTCAAGGCAACACCCTCTCCCTCCGCCAGGGGTTCAAGGAACTCGTCGAGACAACAGTCAAGGGCAGCGTCTCCTAACCGAGCAAGCGACCCTGAACTTGACCAACAGACCAAGCCTATACCCCCCGCAGACCCCCTTCCCAGACCGGTCCAAACGAGACCCAGCTACAAGGAAGGAGCGGCATACACTGCGGAGAAGCTAAATAAACGACTACAGGATCTAGAGGACCTGATAGAAGAAGAAGAGGGAGAGGAGGAGAACCAAGCCCGACGACAGCACAGTACTCCACCGGACCAGGAGGTCCAGTACAGCCCAGGCTATACCCCCGCGGCGCTGCGCTACAGACCCCCGACTCTATTCACGGGTGAGCATGACGCACGACCAGCCCCGAGGAATAGCACCTGGACCAGCGGGCCATGGTACCCTGCCGGTACCAGCCCACAGAGAGGCGCAAGAGGAGACTCGCCTAGGAGGTCTCTCCCCCAACGCTCGCCGATGTATCAGCCATCCACGGCGTCATACATTGCCACACCGCCCACCAGACGGAGTGTGTACAGAACACTCGCCAGACAATATGACCCGTTGGGATGTATTCTACCTTACACCACCAGGGCAAAGATGATTGTACGAGCACTATGGGACAAGGACCAGGGCTGGGACGACCCAATACCCGCACACCTTGCCTCCACATGGAGAGAGTGGGAGACGGAACTCCGCTCACTCCCAGGCGTCCATATACGCCGCAGCTACTTCCCACCCACAGTGAGGCCAGAGACATGCAAGATGGATCTACACGTCTTCAGTGACGCCTCCGAAGTAGCCTATGGATCGGTGGCCTACTTGCGTGCCCAAGAGAAGGGAGGAGAGATACACACTGCTTTCATCCTGGCTCGCTCAAGAATAGCCCCACGAAAGCAACAATCTATCCCGCGTCTAGAGCTCTGCGCAGCCCTAGCAGGAGCGCATCTAGCCACGTTAATCCAACTTTAACTCACCATTCCGGTGCACAGAACAATCTTGTGGTCAGATTCCACGACAGTACTCACATGGATCAAGTCTGATTCATGCAGATACAAGGTCTTCGTGGGAGTCAGAGTCACCGAGATTCAAGAGTTAACAGAAGCAGCGAGCTGGCGGTATGTGGACACCAAACACAACCCAGCTGACGTCATCACCCGGGGAATGTCCCTAGATGACCTCACCCGTCGCAACATCTACAGTGACGGACCAGAATTCCTCAAGCTCCCGGAAGAAGAGTGGCCTACGCCCACCCCACGGGAAGCGAGTAAAGAGGAGGCTGAGAACAAGAAACCTATGTTCTGTGGACTGAGCACAGTCGCCTCCACAGACCCCAACATAGATGATTGCATTACCCTACAGAGTGCGCAGCTAAAGACATTCCTGTGGCACCACCGAGAGATTCAGTCCACTGCCGACATTTCAGCAGCTGACTACGAAGAAGCAGAACTTCTTCTACTACAACGAGCCCAGAGAGACTCGTTCCCCGATGAGCTAGACTGTCTACAGGGAGGAAAGCCCGTCCCATCAGACAGCAGACTGCTCCACCTGGCACCCGAGAGCGACGCCCATAATCTCATCAGAGTGGGTGGTCGTCTGCGGAGAGCCCCCGATCTACCGGATGACGTTAAGTACCCGATAGTCTTGAACAGCCGACACAAGGTCACAGAGCTGATCATAAAGAAATACGACGAGGATGTACACCACGCAGGAGCAGAGAGAGTCTTCGCGGAGATCAGACGTCGCTATTGGATACTTCAAGGAAGAGAAGCGGTGCGACGCTTCCAGCGAACCTGTCTAGACTGCCGAAAGTGTCGCGCGCAGCCCAGCATACCCCGGATGGCTGACCTACCTCCCTGTCGCCTCCGACTCGGTGACAAGCCATTCCACTCCACAGGCATGGACTGTTTTGGCCCGTTGTATATAAAGAAAGGAAGAGGAACCGAGAAGCGGTGGGGTATTGTAATGCATGACCACCAGAGCGATACATATCGAACTCCTTCCGACCATGAGCACAGACTCATTCCTTATGGCCTTCCGAAGATTCACATCACGGAAAGGAAAACCGTCTACATTGTTGTCTGATCACGGGACAAACTTCAAAGGCGGAGAAAGAGAGCTGAGAGAGAGCTTCCAAGCTATGGGCCCAGAACTTAAGACCCACCTCGCTCCATCCCAGATTGACTTCCAGTTTAATCCCCCGAACGCACCCCACTTCGGTGGAACCTGGGAACGAGAAGTACGTTCTACAAAGACAGCCCTGTACGCCGTGCTTGGGGCCCAGACCGTGGCGGAAGAAGTCCTAATGACAGTCCTCACGGAGATCGAGGGAGTATTGAACTCAAAGCCCCTCGGTTACGTCTCAAGTGATGTAGCAGATGTCGACCCAGTCACCCCCAACACACTCTTGATGGGGCGGCTGGACCCCGCGCTACCCCAGACAATGTACAGGCCTGAAGAAGCGAACGGCCGAAGAATGTGGAGGTACAGTCAAGTACTAGCTGACAAGTTTTGGAACAGCTTTCTACTCCACTACCTACCGTCTCTACAGACCCGCCAGAAGTGGGTAAAAGAGAGAGACAATTTGACAGAAGGAACAGTCGTCATGATTATCGACCAGTCACTACCCAGAGCTATGTGGCCGGCTGGCCGCGTAAGCAAAGTGATCACCGGTGCCGATGGCAAGGTCCGAGCAGCTGAAGTGCTCGTCCAAGGGCGAACTTACACACGACCCGTGGCGAGGCTAATAGAACTGCCCAGACTCCCAGACACTATCGATGACGACCATGACCCCACGACTTTGTGAGTTGACTGACCCTTACAGCGGACCTTGAGTGGTAGACAGTGCGGTTAATCTGTCTCTGCTTAGCTAATTAGGTGGGACTAATTAGGGGGCGGCTGTTGTGAAGGATCAGATTAAACCGAATATATATATTTATTTATGGATATATATTTAATAGTATTTGTATATCGTTTGATATCCCTTGTATATTCCTTGTACATATACACTGAATATCCCTTTAGTCTACTAACAGCCCATAATAGTTTCATTCTACCATTGGACGAGAACCTGGCGCCAGCAGCCAAGCCCCTTGGTTCAAGTTCAATCGTGCCGACGAACATGTCGTTACAAGCCCGGTTCCGCGTAGGAATACGTCTGGCGAAATACGAATGGTACTATTTGTTCACAGCGCATATATATATGGCGCAAGTAAAGTAGAACTTTCTTTTAGTCCATTAGTCCTTTACCCTCCAACCTAGTAACAGACGTGAAGCCTCACCCACGACGCACGTGTGGTGCAGTATGGCCTACTTGGCCTCAGAATAGGCATTGAGACATCGTGTGGATTAATAGTTGAATTGTCATAGTTTGGCACTATACCGTCGAGTGGGACGTATTTCTATTAAGTTAATAATAGTCTATTATGTATGGTGCATCGTTCGGTTAGCGTTATAAAGTGAGCAGTACCCCCATCGTTCCTGGCGTTATCTAGAGTCTTAACCAGGCTGGGCAGACCACGTGTGGTGCTTGCATCCGAGGAGCTCTGGGCCAGGACGAGTGGACCTGTACATTGGATTACTTCACCCGGACGACGACGAGCCCTACACGGCTTGGATTATCTACGTGCTTTGGGTGCTTTGATTATGCCATGGATAACAGCCAACACTGCTGAGTGTTGGAACTACCCCCCCGAGAGGAGTCCAGGTGAGACGGCGCTCTACCCCGAGTGAGGTCGCCTCACGTCTCTTCGTTGTGGACCGGCAGCTACCGTCTACAAGAGGGCCCAGCTGTATTCATCTGCGGACCGAGGTTCTGTGGGCACCGTGTTCAGCACTCTGAATTCTCCCAAGAAATCGTCGGCCAGATGGGATATCGCCAGCGGCTCTCCTAACCCCCCCCCCCTACTGTCTTACAACCAGCGGGACCCCCCTTTAGTGTATCCAGCTATAATCATTTAAGTACCATCGCTATAGTTCCCTAAAGAACCAGGTTGTATACTTGCTCCCTGCATAACCAGAGATTGGACATTCAATGTTGATTTACCAACGAATACTCATTTGCCTTACAAGTGCATTCAAATCATAAATGTTATTAAGTGAACGTTGTATATACCCTTTGCTATATAAAATATTCGATTTATACATTTGTGTGGACTTCGTTTCATCAGGTGGGAAAGTGTTCATCATATCTACATCATGTACTGTGTGGCCAGTATTTAAAGTACATAAAGCAGGTAGTGGTTTAATGATACCATACTTATCAATACAGTCAGGGAATTGTACCCCTCAGTTACAATAAACGTAATAGTGAATGTTATATGTACCCTTTGCTATATATTAAATATTTGATTATTACCTTTGTGTGGACCCGATTTCATTGTGGGAAAGTGTTCATCATATTTAGATATCGTGTACTGTATGGCCAGTAGTTAAAGTACATAAAGCGGTAGTGGTTTAATGATACCATACTTATCAATACAGTCAGGGAATTGTACCCCTCAGTTACAACCACCGTGTCGTCTGCGAACTTCACTATGGAGTTGGAGCTGAACTTGGCCACACAGTCGTGTGTGTAGAGTGAGTACAGCAGGGGGCTTAGAACACAGCCCTGGGGGGACCCGATGCTCAGGGTGATGGTGTTGGAGGTCTGACCCCCCACCCTGACCGCCTGGGGTCTTTCACTCAGAAAGTCCAGTACCCAGGCGCTCAGGGCGGAGCTCAGACCCAGCTCGATCAGCTTGTCCACCAGTCTGGTGGGGACTATGGTGTTGAACGCTGAGCTGTAGTCAATGAACAACAGTCTCACATAGCCCCCCTTCTGACGGTCAAGGTGCGAGAGAGTGCTGTGCAGTACCTGGGAGACCGCGTCGTCAGTGGACCTGTTTGTCCTGTATGCAAATTGCATAGGGTCCATATCACTGGGGAGGGAGGCACAAATGTGATCCTTGACCAGCCTCTCGAAACATTTCATGACCACAGAGGTGAGTGCCACCGGTCTGTAGTCATTTGGACATGTTGGGGAGGGTTTCTTCGGTACAGGGATGATGGTAGACATCTTGAAGCAGGCAGGGACCACTGACTCCGCCAGGGATTGATTAAATGTGGCGGTGAACACCGGGGCAAGCTGGTTGGCACAGGACTTAAGTATGCGTCCTGTTATACCATCTGGGCCAGCAGCCTTCCTGGTGTTCACCTGCATAAATGCTCTTCTCACACTGTTCCGACAACGAGAGAGCGCCCCCGCCCCCCCGCGGTTGCCCCCCCCCCTCCACAACAGCCGGCGCGCCAGTGACGTCACTAGCCAGAGGGCTAGCGGCGACACTGTCTACACCGAACCGAGCGTAGAAGGAGTTGAGTTTGTCCGCGAGAGAGGCGTTGTCGCTCCCCATTGAGGGGGCGCTGACTTTGTAGTCAGTTATTGTCTTCAGTCCCCGCCACAAGCCTCTTGTGTCGTTTTGTGCCATTTGTGTCTCCAGTTTATCAGCATATGTCCTCTTAGCAAGTTTAACAGCCTTGCGCAGAGTGTAGACTGAAGCCTTGTACTCTTCCATATTTCCTGACTCTCTGCCCAGGTTATAAGCCGTGGTGCGAGAGTTCAGAGCTGCTCTGATAGTACTGTCCACCCAAGGTTTCTGGTTTGGGAACACCCGCACCATTTTCGTGAGGACAATACTGTCAGCTACTGTTGTTATGTAGCTCACAACGGTATCAGCGTACTCGCTGACGTCACTGGCGCTTCCTTGAAACATGTCCCAGTCTGTGTCTGCGAGCGCCTCCTGGAGCGTGGCCTCTGATTCGTCAGACCACTTTTTTGTCTCACGTGACACGACGGCGTCACGTGATCTTTGTTTGTATGCAGGGATTAAAAAAATTGAGTCGTGATCGCTCGCGCTTGCAGCACCCATCAACATACCGTTTATACCGTATACCGTCCACCCCTAGTTTATATTCATATATGTTCTTAATTTCACTCCATTATGTTTTCATAAAACATTATTCTGCGTGTTAAAACACTGCAATCTTGTTAGATACAATCTGCCACCCAACCTGGTAGTTACCATAGTCATGATTGTGAGCTAAATAATACATATGCACACAACTATAGAATGCATTCACATCCACATAGTATGTTAATACACATCTAACTTAACAACTAACGAAAAATTGGAATGATGTTACAATGCATAAAGTCCCAAAACAGTATTTGACCACATACATGGCTCACCTTTTACAATAACATTTTGGAATGCATGGAAAACAACTTCTCACAACTTTTGTAACTCGTTGCAAATCATAATACGGTCTGTTTCACTCCAGTATCCCCCCCAGACCAAGAACGCAGACAGACAGACCCTCCACAGCCACAAGACACATCAATCAAACTCCTATTATTATTATTTTTTTAACATTTTCATGGATTGTAAGACCGTGATCCATGACAACAATGCAGAAGTTCCACATTTGGAAAAGAAAAGAAAAAAAAGTCTGGCCACTGACAACATTTCCTTGACAACAATGTGGAAATTCACTGACCACTGCGAATCTACTGAAGTGAATGAAACGTTTAGAAGCGCTGGTCCCAGGTCAGCGTTCCGGTAGCTGTTTTAATTTCCACATCCGTGACCCAACCAAACCCCCCTGTAGGAACCTGGCCTCTGTGATCTGGAAAAAAGTAGAACTGTTCTGATTCAAGCATGACAGCAGAAGATCAATCAAAACACAAGCACTGACACAAGAAACGAGCAAACCTTTTCTAGACCACAGCTCACATGTTCACATACTGTCTGCTGCAATCCGCTCCCTCAAACTCCCACACTGGTTTTTGATGGCACACACAATGCAGGTACACAATGCGCTGATAATAGTTTCCATACATTGTATACTACTGAGCACGTTCTCACAGCATGCATTAGCCTACAGCCCAAGGCTACAGTACAACTGTAACGTATAGGATGAAAAGATAGAGAAAAGAAAACAACTAATAGATTCAACATCATGGTATTTTCATCTGTAATGAAAGCGTAATGCTAAGCACTCGGACAAAGACACTTGACTTTGCGTTCCACCACCAAGAACTTTTCACATAAATTGAAAAATGCCTCTCTAATGCTGTTAATCATTTGAAACGCCACGCCACATTCTGCATGTTATTACTCACTAATCTTTCCATCGGTCATGGCTTTTCAAAGGGAGCGTCATCCACCAAGGGGTGGGGTTGGTGGGGGGGTGTGCTATTAATAAAAAAAATGGTGGACGTTTGTTTTCAATTATATCATTAAGGCACTAAAGGAGCTGCCAAGTGCCAGTGTAATTAGATAACTCTCATGGTAGGGTGCGCTTGTTTTTTAGCCTAGTTACGGGATTATCTGTTTCCGCGTTGCTCTGCACTTTCTGGACGATGTGCGCCTCTTAAGGAGCCGAATCTCTCCCTATTGGAAACACATGGGGCGGCTTGTTTCATTAAATGGCATTATTATGATATTATGGCCTCTGCAACTCGGCCGCCATTTTGGGGACAAGCAGCCCCAGATTCCTATTTTTATTGGTCCGCTTAGGGGGAGATTGAGAGTAATTCATTGGCCTGATTCCTGCCAAATCCCATTTCTATTAAATAGTCATATCAGACTTTGTCTGTGCTGCTTGGCATTATGTGGCGTTGGACACAGTGAGGAGGACTTGACGCTCAGGCCTCGACATCTGGACTTTAACGGGTGAACATGTGTAATGGAAAGAAACAATGGACTGTTAGTTTTTATAGACATTTCTGTTCATTTTGGTTCCTTTCACTCCTTTCCGCGTGCGTCTTTCGATTGGGTTTGTCACTCGGTCAGATGGCTAAAGGAATGATAACAGTGGAAAGAAGATGAGGAGAGATCGTAGCGGCACATGTGATGGGGTGTGTGTGTGTGTGTGTGTGTGTGTGTGTGTGTGTGTGTGTGTGTGTGTGTGTGTGTGTGTGTGTGTGTGTGTGTGTGTGTGTGTGTGTGTGTGTGTGTGTGTGTGTGTGTGTGTGTGTGTGTGTGTGTGTGTGTGTGTGTGTGTGTGTGTGTGTGTGTGTGTGTGTATGTGTGTGTGTGTGTGTATGTGTGTGTGTGTGTGTGTGTGTGTGTGTGTGTGTGTGTGTGTGTGTGTGTGTGTGAGCGTGCATGCGTGCGTGCGTGCGTGCGTGTGTGTGTTTGAAAAGGAGACAGGTTGTTATTCTTTTTCCAAATAAAGGTCTTGGGAGGAGGAGATGGGCTGCAGATGTGAATCGTTGAGAAATGAAGAGAAACTGAAGGAGTAAGAGAGTGTGAGAGAGAGAAAGATAGAGAGAGAGAAAGAGAGAAATATAAAAGCTTTATTTAACAGCGACACATAGCATGTGTGATTGTAACACATCCGATTTCACTTTCATATGCAGCGTATTGTAGGGCTTCATTGATCCTCTCAGTCTCATTTTACAGTCATCTCTCCCAACAGACTCATCCTGTCATCTGCATCCCATCCTGACGCAGCTTTTCACAGAAACACTTTTTCTCAATCAGCTTTTCTTTGCTACAGATCCCAGAAAAATTAAAAGCTTTGCCTTTTCCGTTTCTTTAATCTTTTATTGATTTCTTTTTATCATCTTGAATTTAATTGTCCCAACAGTTTCCCTGAGCTGGCCGCGATTACATCTGGAAACATTTCATTTTAATTGAACCAGCTTTCATACATCTGTTGAGAAGAAGATATCGTATAGATTACTCAGTTTGAAGATATCTTTCCCACACATGTACTGCACACACACATGCTATACATACATATGTATATAATGCATGGCATTGAGCACTAGGTCTCAACGTATATGATATATACTTGGCCACAACACATTGACTGTAGCCATGTAAATTAAATGTCATGGGTGTAAGTATGTTGCCATGTCAAACCGTACCATGTATGCTTTCTAGGGAGGATCCGTATCTCATTCTATTTGAAAGCCAATAGAGGAGTTATGTAATATAGACCCATATATAATTATAATTGTTTTAGGATAACCTATGAATACATGTCCCCGACTCTTCTCCTGTCATTCATTATTATCTAGTAACTAGTCAGAGATAGAGCAAAAAAATAAAAACGCAGTTTCAGTTTCATTATTCCAATTGGTGTTATCTACCATACTGTATGCGCCAATGTCATGACCCTAGGACCTATAAAACACATTGGGAATCCAGTGTATGACTTTAAAAATACATTGATGTGGCAGTTTTTTCTGAATTCCTGAAAAGTTAACTTTTTGGAGATATGTTTTTGGAGATACAGCGATGTAATGTAGGCCTAAACTTATAGTTTTTCGGTTTTCTCTGTTTAATGTTCAAATCAAGTCTCAAATCCCACCCCAACATTCTGCTTCACCAAGAAACACTTTCAACATTGTCCTCTAGAAGGAACTACTATCCTAACTTAGGAGAAGGGCTTTACACAAGCTCAACTGGTATAGCATGGCTACATATCATGTTAGCAGACACAGAGGTCATGGGTTCAACATGTCATCTCAATATGAAGTAGTCCTTACTGGCATGTATTTCACCTGAGCTCTTGCCTTAACCTTAACACTGTTTCCATTAGGGGTGGGAATCACCATAGGCCCCACAATATGATCGCGATACTAGAGTGACGATATAGTATCATGATATTGCGATATATTGCGATACATAACGATTTATCACCTTTTTTCAACTGCAAATTATGTCCCCATTGGAAAACTTTGTTTCCATTTTCAGCCTGTTCATCTCATTCCAATCATTTTTATTGCAGTAAAATATCGATACTTGCCATCATTGTATCAATATAATATCGTCATACAAAATATCAATCAAGCAATTATTGTTCTGAATATTGATTTGGACTTTAGGAATTTGCTCATTCTGAACGTAAAACAGACTTGGGGGGGGGGGACTTTAATGGACTTTAACTGGACATGTCTTTAATCCTTGAAGAGCTTCTCATTGATCGACTCCATGATTGACAGCTAATGTACTGTAAGTCCGACCCACTATGAGATTTGAAATTCAAAGATTTTTTTTGCCCTACTCTCTCTCTCTCTCTCTCTCTCTCTCTCTCTCTCTCTCTCTCTCTCTCTCTCTCTCTCTCTCTCTCTCTCTCTCTCTCTCTCTCTCTCTCTCTCTCTCTCCACACCCCCATTGGCCCCTCACAGTAATATTTGTTATTTTAGCGAAGAAATCACTTTCCCAATGCATTCTTATCTGCCTAGGAATGCTCTTTGTATTGTCAAGTTAAATATAGGACAAAAATTCAAGCTTATGGTCCTTAACCCTTGGTGCCTCCACGTCTCTCTCTATAGTCCTGTGTGTGTGTGTGTGTGTGTGTGTGTGTGTGTGTGTGTGTGTGTGTGTGTGTGTGTGTGTGTGTGTGTGTGTGTGTGTGTGTGTGTGTGTGTGTGTGTGTGTGTGTGTGTGTGTGTGTGTGTGTGTGTGTGTGTGTGTGTGTGTGTGTGTGTGTGTGTGTGTGTGTGTGTGTGTTGACTGATGAGTGTTTTTGGAGTGCCAGGTTTACAGTTAAGCTTGAGTATCCTCTCTTTCATTACACACACACACACACACACACACACACACACACACACACACACACACACACGCACACACACACACACACACACACACACACACACACACACACACACACACACACACACACACACACACACACACACACACACACACACACACACACACACACACACACACACACACACACACACACACACACAGTGATTAACTGTACAGCTCCAGAGCTATACCTCCCACTGTCAGCTGGTCCACTCAATATCCTCTAAGAAAGACAAACTGACAGACAGAATGACAGAGAGACAGATTGACAGAAAACAAATAGAAAAAGATTGTGCGTGTGTGTTGGGGCGACAGTACATATGAGGAATGGAGACAAAGGGATACAGCTAGATATAAGGTGCTCAACTTGTAGAGCCCCATAGACTGGAATAGATGAATGTTATGAAACATGACATAATGGTCAAGTCTGAAAAAACATTATTTGAAGATGTTTGCATTATTTGTACTTGGATGCGCAATGGATTTTTTTATTTGATTTGAAATCTTTATTTCGAACATGTAAATGAATACAAACAAAATAAATAACTAAACAAAATCAAAACATAACTCAAACAAAATAATAACTAAACAAAGCAAAACATAACTCAATTTACATGTTCGAAAGGAGTAGGAAGAAGTATACACTTATTTAATTCTACCCCTTTTCCACTACTCAAATGAGTGTACTAATTTAAAACATAAAAAATATATATATAATATATATGCAAAACAGAAAAAAACAAAAACTATATTATGTAAAACATGAAAGAAATCAAATTTGACCAGCATTTGAACTGTAGTTACTGTAGTTTGGCATCCTCATTCCCAAGGGCATATGTTGCACCATTATGTTTGCATCTTAACATCTGATGGAGAGAGTAAAAAAAAAAAAAAAAAAAAATGCCACATTGCTACGTTCAGATTCATAGATCTCAGTTACGTTTGACTGTATATGCTGACAGACTGACAGCCTTGGAAAAATAACTGGTCATCTGGAAAGATCTTCTCTGAGTCATTCAAAATCATTCTGATTTCCATTTGATAAGAACAATTAAAGCAACTTACCGTATGTTGTTATCTAGATCGTTGTTAACGATAATATGAGAACCATATGGCACACGTATATCTTTAAAACACAGGCATGCACATGGGCGCCCATACACACACACACACACACACACACACACACACACACACACACACACACACACACACACACACACACACACACACACACACACACACACACACACACACACACATTTAGTCAGCATGCCTATCATATGGTCAGCTGTTTAGGTTTGGGCATTCCCCATCTGCCCTAGCCTCAACAAGGAAGATGAAGCATAGGTCAGGGGAAGAGGTAGGGATGGAGGGATGGAGAGATAAACAGATGGAGAGATGAGAAAGAAGCCTGCAGGAAAGCGTGTCTCGGATGAAATGAGGGGTCCTACTAATCACCCCAAAGTACCAGAAAATACCAGAAAATACCAGAAACTACCCCAAAATACCCCAAAGTATACCCCAAAATACCAGAAACTACCCCAAAATACCAGAAAATACCAGAAACTACCCCAAAATACCCCAAAGTATACCCCAAAATACCAGAAACTACCCCAAAATACCCCAAAATACCAGAAAATACCAGAAAATACCCCAAAATACCCCAAAGTATACCCCAAAATACCAGAAACTACCCCAAAATACCCCAAAGTATACCCCAAAATACCAGAAACTACCCCAAAATACCCCAAAATACCAGAAACTACCCCAAAATACCCAAAGTATACCCCAAAATACCAGAAACTACCCCAAAATACCAGAAAATACCAGAAACTACCCCAAAATACCCCAAAGTATACCCCAAAATACCAGAAACTACCCCAAAATACCCCATAATACCAGAAAATACCAGAAACTACCCCAAAATACCCCAAAGTATACCCCAAAATACCAGAAACTACCCCAAAATACCCCAAAATACCAGAAAATACCAGAAAATACCCCAAAGTATACCCCAAAATACCAGAAACTACCCCAAAATACCCCAAAATACCAGAAAATACCAGAAACTACCCCAAAATACCCCAAAATACCAGAAACTACCCCAAAATACCCCAAAGTATACCCCAAAATACCAGAAACTACCCCAAAATACCCCAAAATACCAGAAACTACCCCAAAATACCCCAAAGTATACCCCAAAATACCAGAAACTACCCAAAAATACCAGAAAATACCAGAAACTACCCCAAAATACCCCAAAGTATACCCCAAAATACCAGAAACTACCCCAAAATACCCCAAAATACCAGAAAATACCAGAAACTACCAGAAACTACCCCAAAATACCCCAAAGTATACCCCAAAATACCAGAAACTACCCCAAAATACCCCAAAATACCAGAAAATACCAGAAAATACCAGAAACTACCCCAAAATACCCCAAAGTATACCCCAAAATACCAGAAACTACCCCAAAATACCCCAAAATACCCCAAAGTATACCCCAAAGTACCAGAAAATACCAGAAAATACCCCAAAATACCCCAAAGTACCCCAAATAGTGTGTAATAGTGTAATAGTGTGTAATAGTGTAATAGTGTGATAGTGTGTAATAGTGTAATAGTGTGTAATAGTGTAATAGTGTGTAATAGTGTGTAATAGTGTAATAGTGTGTAATAGTGTAATAGTGTGTAATAGTGTGTAAAAGTGTAATAGTGTGCTAGTGTAATAGTGTAATAGTGTGTAATAGTGTAATAGTGTAATAGTGTGTAATAGTGTAATAGTGTAATAGTGTGTAATAGTGTAATAGTGTGTAATAGTAAGTAAGTAAGTAAGTAAGTATTTATAAAGCACCTTTCATACATGTCATGTAGCTCAAAGTGCTGTACACAATTATAGGCATATATAACGATAAAAGCAATAAAGTCACAGTGATCAGTTTAATCATCAATAGTGTGTAATAGTTTAATAGTGTGCTAGTGTAATCGTGTAATAGTGTGTAATAGTGTAATATTGTGATAGTAGTAATAGTGTGTAATAGTGTAATAGTAGTAATAGTGTGTAATAGTGTAATAGTGTGTAATAGTGTAATAGTGTGATAGTGTGTAATAGTGTAATAGTGTGTAATAGTGTGTAATAGTGTAATAGTGTGTAATAGTGTAATAGTGTGTAATAGTGTGTAATAGTGTAATAGTGTAATAGTGTGTAATAGTGTGTAAAAGTGTAATAGTGTGCTAGTGTAATAGTGTAATAGTGTGTAATAGTGTAATAGTGTGTAATAGTGTAATAGTGTGTAATAGTGTGTAATAGTGTGTAGAAGTGTAATAGTGTGCTAGTGTAATAGTGTGTAATAGTGTGTAATAGTGTAATAGTGTGTAATAGTGTAATAGTGTAATAGTGTGTAATAGTGTGTAATAGTGTAATTTTGTGTAATAGTGTGTAATAGTGTAATAGTGTGTAATAGTGTGTAATAGTGTGTAATAGTGTAATAGTGTGTAATAGTGTAATAGTGTGTAATAGTGTGTAATAGTGTAATAGTGTAATAGTGTGTAATAGTGTGTAATAGTGTAATAGTGTAATAGTGTGTAATAGTGTAATAGTGTAATAGTGTGTAATAGTGTAATAGTGTGTAATAGTGTAATAGTGTGCTAGTGTAATAGTGTAATAGTGTGTAATAGTGTAATAGTGTAATAGTGTGTAATAGTGTAATAGTGTAATAGTGTGTAATAGTGTAATAGTGTGTAATAGTAAGTAAGTAAGTAAGTAAGTATTTATAAAGCACCTTTCATACATGTCATGTAGCTCAAAGTGCTGTACACAATTATAGGCATATATAACGATAAAAGCAATAAAGTCACAGTGATCAGTTTAATCATCAATAGTGTGTAATAGTTTAATAGTGTGCTAGTGTAATAGTGTAATAGTGTGTAATAGTGTAATAGTGTGATAGTAGTAATAGTGTGTAATAGTGTAATAGTAGTAATAGTGTGTAATAGTGTAATAGTGTGTAATAGTGTAATAGTGTGATAGTGTGTAATAGTGTAATAGTGTGTAATAGTGTGTAATAGTGTAATAGTGTGTAATAGTGTAATAGTGTGTAATAGTGTAATAGTGTGTAATAGTGTAATAGTGTAATAGTGTGTAATAGTGTGTAAAAGGGTAATAGTGTGCTAGTGTAATAGTGTGTAATAGTGTGTAATGGTGTAATAGTGTAATAGTGTGTAATAGTGTGTAGAAGTGTAATAGTGTGCTAGTGTAATAGTGTGTAATAGTGTGTAATAGTGTAATAGTGTGTAATAGTGTAATAGTGTGTAATAGTGTAATAGTGTGTAATAGTGTGTAATAGTGTGTAGAAGTGTAATAGTGTGCTAGTGTAATAGTGTGTAATAGTGTGTAATAGTGTAATAGTGTAATAGTGTGTAATAGTGTAATAGTGTGTAATAGTGTGTAATAGTGTGTAATAGTGTAATTTTGTGTAATAGTGTAATAGTGTGTAATAGTGTGTAATAGTGTGTAATAGTGTAATAGTGTGTAATAGTGTAATAGTGTGTAATAGTGTAATAGTGTGTAATAGTGTGTAATAGTGTGTAATAGTGTGTAATAGTGTAATAGTGTAATAGTGTGTAATAGTGTAATAGTGTAATAGTGTGTAATAGTGTGTAATAGTGTAATAGTGTAATAGTGTGTAATAGTGTAATAGTGTGCTAGTGTAATAGTGTAATAGTGTGTAATAGTGTAATAGTGTAATAGTGTGTAATAGTGTAATAGTGTAATAGTGTGTAATAGTGTGTAATAGTGTAATAGTGTGCTAGTGTAATAGTGTAATAGTGTGTAATAGTGTGATAGTGTAATAGTGTAATAGTGTGTAATAGTGTAATAGTGTGTAATAGTGTGCGTGTGTGTGTGCGTGTGTGTGTGTGCACGTGTGTGTGTGTGTATGTGTGTGTGTGTGTGTTTGTGTCTGGGTCTCTAGCACTCAAGATGGATTCCAACTTGTATGGCATCTTGATGGAGGAGCTGTGGAACAAAGGAAACCAACCAGGGGGGGAGAGAGAGAGAGAGAGAGAGAGAGAGAGAGAGAGAGAGAGAGAGAGAGAGAGAGAGAGAGAGAGAGAGAGAGAGAGAGAGGGGGAGATGGAGAGAGAGAAGGGGGATAGAGGGAGATGGAGAGAGAGAGAGAGAGGGGGGAGATGTAGAGAGAGAGAAGGGGGATAGAGGGAGATGGAGAGAGAGAAGGGGGATATAGGGAGATGGAGAGAGAGAAGGGGGAGAGAGAGAACGGGGAGAGAGAGAGAGAAGAAGGGAGAGAGAGGGAGGGAGGGAGAGAGAAAGATGGATAGAGAGAGAGAGAGGGGGGAGATGGAGAGAGAGAGAAGGGGGAGAGAGGGAGATGGAGAGAGAGAAGGGGGATAGAGGGAGATGGAGAGAGAGAAGGGGGAGAGAGAGGAAGAGAGAGAAGAAGGGAGAGAGAGGGAGGGAGGGAGAGAGAAAGATGGATATAGAGAGAGAGAGAGAGGGAGAAGAGGGGGAGAAGGAGCTATTTATATAGCTCTTTTATCCAAAGCGCTTTACAATTTATGCCTCACATTCACTCACACACCGAAGGCGGAGGCGACCATGCCAAGTGCCAATCTGCTCACCGGGAGGAGCAGGGCTTAAGTGTCTTGCTCAAGGACACTCGGACACGCCGCCGGGAGGAGCCGGAATCGAACCGGCAATCTTCTGATTAACCAGACGAGCGCTCGGCTCTACCTCCTGAGCCCTCTACGTTTTTTATGTCTCACTCTTTGTCTCACTAAACCTTTACTCCGTTAATCCCTTCCTGGATGCAGCCAGAGTACAGAGTGCCTCAGTCACTACAGCCATAATGTGGAGACACACACACACACACAGACACGCGCACACACACACACACACACACACACAGACACGCACACACACACACACACACTATTACACACTATTACACTATTACACTATTACACACTATTACACTATCACACTATTACACTATTACACTAGCACACTATTACACTATTACACTATTACACACTATTACACACTATTACACACTATTACACCATTACACACTATTACACTATTACACACTATTACACTATTACACACTATTACACTATTACACACTATTACACTATTACACTATTACACACTATTACACACTATTACACTATTACACTATTACACACTATTACACTTTTACACACTATTACAATATTACACACTATTACACTAGCACACTATTACACTTTTACACACTATTACACACTATTACACTATTACACACTATTACACTATTACACACTATTACACTATTACACTATTACACACTATTACACTATTACACACTATTACACTATTACACACTATTACACTATTACACTATTACACACTATTACACTATTACACACTATTACTACTATTACACTATTACACTAGTACACACTATTACACTATCACACTATTACACTATTACACTAGCACACTATTACACTTTTACACACTATTACACACTATTACACTATTACACACTATTACACTATTACACACTATTACACTATTACACTATTACACACTATTACACTATTACACACTATTACACTATTACATACTGTAACTGAGGGGTACAATTCCCTGACTGTATTGATAAGTATGGTATTATTAAACCACTACCTCTTGTACTTTAACTTCTGGCCATCCAGTACATGATATAGATATGATGAACACTTTCCCACCTGATGAAACGAAGTCCACACAAATGTATAAATCGAATATTTTATATAGCAAAGGGTATATACAACGTTCACTTAATGACATTTATGATTTGAAATGCACTTGTATGGCAAATGAGTATTCGTAGGTAAATCAACATTGAATGTCCAATCTCTGGTTACGCAGGGAGCAAATATACAACCTGGTTCTTTAGGGAACTATAGCGATGGTACTTAAATGATTATAACTGGATACACTAAGGGGGGGGGGGTCCCGCTGGTTGTAAGACAGTAGGGGGGGGGTTAGAAGAGCCGCTGGCGGTATCCCATCTGGCCGACGATTTCTTGGGAGAATTCAGAGTCCTGAACACGATGCCCACAGAACCTCGGTCCGCAGATGAATACAGCTGGACCCTCTGGTGGACGGTAGCTGCCGGTCCACAGATGAAGAGACGTGAGGCGACCTCACTCGGGGTAGAGCGCCGTCTCACCTGGACTCCTCTCCGGGGGGTAGTTCCAACACTCAGCAGTGTTGGCCGTTATCCATGGAATAATCAAAGCACCCAAAGCATGTAGATAATCCAAGCCGTGGAAGGCTCGCCGTCGTCCGGGTAAAGTAATCCAATGTACAGGTCCACTCGTCCTGGCCCGGAGCTCCTCGGATGCAAGCACCACACGTGGTCTGCCCAGCCTGGTTAAGACTCCAGATAACGTCAGGAACGATGGGGGTACTGCTCACTTTATAACTCTAACCGAACGATGCACCATACATAATAGACTATTATTAGCTTAATAGAAATACGTCCAACTCGACGGTATAGTGCCAAACTATGACAATTCAACTATTAATCCACACGATGTCTCAATGCCTATTCTGAGGCCAAGTAGGCCTTACTGCACCACACGTGCGTCGTGGGTGAGGCTTTGCGTCTGTTACTACGTTGGAGGGTAAAGAACTAATGGACTAAAAAGAAAGTTCTACTTTACTTGCGCCATATATATATGCGCTGTGAACAAATAGTACCATTCGTATTTCGCCAGACGTATTCCTACGCGGAACCGGGCTTGCCACGACATGTTGGTCGGCACGATTGAACTTGAACCTAGGGGTATGGCTGCTGGCGCCAGGTTCTCGTCCAATGGTAGAATGAAACTATTATGGGCTGTTAGTAGACTAAAGGGATATTCAGTGCATATTGTACAAGGAATATACAGGGGATATCAAACGATATACAAATACTATTAAATATATATCCATAAATAAATATATATATTCGGTTTAATCTGATCCTTCACAACACATGCTATTACACTATTACACACTATTACACACTATTACACACTATTACACTATTACACACTATTACTACTATTACACTATTACACTATTACACACTATTTGGGGTATTTTGGGGTATTTTCTGGTATTTTCTGGTACTTTGGGGTATACTTTGGGGTATTTTGGGGTATTTTCTGGTACTTTGGGGTATACTTTGGGGTACTTTGGGGTATTTTGGGGTATTTTCTGGTACTTTGGGGTATACTTTGGGGTATTTTAGGGTATTTTGGGGTAGTTTCTGGTATTTTGGGGTATACTTTGGGGTATTTTGGGGTAGTTTCTGGTATTTTCTGGTATTTTGGGGTATTTTGGGGTAGTTTCTGGTATACTTTGGGGTATTTTGGGGTAGTTTCTGGTATTTTCTGGTATTTTGGGGTATTTTGGGGTAGTTTCTGGTATTTTGGGGTATACTTTGGGGTATTTTGGGGTAGTTTCTGGTATTTTCTGGTATTTTCTGGTATTTTCTGGTATTTTGGGGTATTTTGGGGTCGTTTCTGGTATTTTGGGGTATACTTTGGGGTATTTTGGGGTCGTTTCTGGTATTTTGGGGTAGTTTCTGGTATTTTGGGGTATACTTTGGGGTATTTTGGGGTAGTTTCTGGTATTTTCTGGTATTTTCTGGTATTTTCTGGTATTTTGGGGTAGTTTCTGGTATTTTGGGGTATACTTTGGGGTATTTTGGGGTAGTTTCTGGTATTCTCTGGTATTTTCTGGTATTTTGGGGTATTTTGGGGTATTTTGGGGTAGTTTCTGGTATTTTCTGGTATTTTCTGGTATTTTGGGGTATACTTTGGGGTATTTTGGAGTAGTTTCTGGTATTTTCTGGTATTTTGGGGTATTTTGGGGTAGTTTCTGGTATTTTGGGGTATACTTTGGGGTATTTTGGGGTAGTTTCTGGTATACTTTGGGGTATTTTGGGGTAGTTTCTGGTATTTTCTGGTATTTTCTGGTACTTTGGGGTGATTAGTAGGACCCGAAATGGGTCCTGCAATGAAATGAGATGAAATGAGAGATGAGATTAAATTAGATGAGATGAAATGAGAATAAACTAGATGAAATGAAATGAGATGCAGGATGAGACGAGATGAAATGAAATGAGATGCAGGATGAGACGAGATGAGATGAAATGAGAAGCAAGATTATATGAAATGAGATGAGATTAAATGAGATGCAAGATAATTATGAGATGAGATTCAATTAAATGCAAGATGATATTAAATTATATAATATGAGATGAAATTAAATGAAATTATATGAGATGAGATCAAATTATATTTTATTAGATGAGATTAATTGAAATGAAATTAGATGAGGTGAGATTAGATGAGATGAGATTAAATTAAATTAAATGAGATGAGATGAGATTCAATTTAATTAAATGAGATTACATGAGATGAGATTACATGAGATGAGATTAAATTAAATTAGATGAAATGAGATGAGATGAGATGCAAGATGATGGGTTTGAAGGGAAGGATAAGGAAAAAGACAACATACCAAGAAAGAAAGAAAGAAAGAAAGAAAGAAAGAAAGAAAGAAAGAAAGAAAGAAAGAAAGAAAGAAGAAAGAAAGAAAGAAAGAAAGAAAGAAGAAAGAAAGAGAAAGAAAGAAAGAAAGAAAGAAAGAAAGAAAGAAAGAAAGAAAGAAAGAAAGAAAGAAAGAAAGAAAAGAAAGAAAGAAAGAAAGAAAGACAGATGGGAAGAAAGGAAATGAGGAAGGAAGGAAGGAAGGAAGGAAGGAAGGAAGGAAGGAAGGAAGGAAGGAAGGAAGGAAGGAAGGAGGGAAGGAAGGAAGGAAGGAAAAGGAAGGAAGGAAGGAAGGAAGGAAGGAAGGAAGGAAGGAAGGAAGGCAGGGAGGGAGGGAGGGAGGGAGGAAGGAAGGAAGGAAGGAAGGAAGGAAGGAAGGAAGGAAGGAAGGAAGGAAGGAAGGAAGGAAGGAAGGAAGGAAGGAAGGAAGGAAGGAAGAAGGAAGGAAGGAAGGAAGGAAGGAAGGAAGGAAATGAGGATGGAAGGAAGGAAGGAAACAAGGATGGAACGAACAAACAAACAAATGGATAGTAACGATAATTCAGAATGAGTCAGAGGAACATTATAGAATTAGTGTAGTAGGTGTGGGTGAGAAGGAGATTCCTCCATACAGGCTTCTTTTTCCTGGATCAGTCCCTGAATGAATGAATGAATGAAAACTTTATTTAACAGATTGCAGAATGGGTACAATATAGTACGGCTCAATACACACAATTGTTAAGGGGATGCAGACCTGAGAAAGACGTTTGTCTTGTTTCCATCAGGGTCCCCCATTTTCAATTCATATAGACATTTATGACATACACAACATACATGACATTTATGGCATAGGGACATATAGGTATTTAGTACTGATACATTTGTGACTTAAACGGTATTCAAATATACAGTACTGTTACCCCTAGATCCTGACAGAGTATATACATATGATGGGGAGGGGACTGTACATTAGGAGGGGGTGGGTGGGTGGGAGAGAAATATACATACGGCGGGGAGGGAATATATACATGCGGTGGGGAGGAGACTGTCTATTAGGAGGTGGTGGGGGTTTTGGGCATTTACGGTGGCCAGTTTCGAATTGCAGCCTCCCGTAGGTGCTCTTTAAGAGCGGTTTTGAATGTGGGTAGGGATTCACATTCCTTTACAGCTTTGGGTAGGGCGTTCCACATTGATGTGGCATAATTGCGAAACGTGTTTAGTCCCTTGTTTGAGCCGAATCTGGGTTTATTGAGCTTCCTCTGGTGTAGTGGTTGTGGTATTCACTGACCTTTGGGAAGTATTTTGACATGTACATGGGTACCTTAGTCGTATAGTGTATCTTGTAGACCAGGCCCATTGCAAGTTGCTGTACTCTGTCGTCTACTCTAAGCCATCCTAGGTTGTCAAAGTGGGCAGGGGTGAGGTGGGTTCTGGGGGTAAGGTCAAGTAGTAGTCTGACCAGTTTGTTTTGTGATGTTTGTAATTTTGTTTTAAGACGCCTTTGAGGTGCTTTGGTACCATGAGGTGCACGCATAGTCGTAGTACCCTTGAATGCGTGCTCCTGCCAGAGTCTTCAGGGTATTCTTGTTACCAGAGAGGAGATCCGGTACAAGAATCTAGTTTGTTGGTTTTTTATTACATTGGATGCCATTTTGTCACAGGAAAGATTTGCCTCTAGGATGGAACCCAGGTAGGTAATTTCGTCTTTCCTTGTGACAATATTGTCACCCACTGCAACTGAGAAGCCGTCGGTCTTGCTGAGTTTGTTATTTGAACCGAAGAGAATGGACTCTGTTTTGCCCATGTGTAATGATAGTTTGTTATCAGCGAGCCATATGCAGATTTTGCCTAGTTCCGAGCTGAGAGTTTTTTCAACCTGCAACTTGTTCTTGTCAGAGACCAGCAGGGCTGAGTCGTCCGCAAACAGGAACAAGTTGCAGTCACAGGCTGACGACATGTCATTTGCATAAATTAGGAAGAGTAGCGGTCCTAGTATGCTTCCTTGTGGAACACCACAGCTCACTGTGAGGGGGGGGGGGGGGGGGGGGTAGAGTACCGTTTACCTCTACCATCTGTTCTCTCCCCTCCAGGTAGGATTGCATCCAGCTCACTGATAAACTATCAAAACCAATTGCTTTTAGCTTGTCAATCAGAATGGAGTGATTGACAGTGTTGAAGGCCTTTTGTAGGTCCAGCATGACCATGCCGCAGTATTTGCCCGCGTCCACCTCTTGTTTGATGTGGTCGTTCAAATAGAGGAGGCATGTGTCAGTGGAGTGGGACGTTCTGAAGCGAGATTGGAATTCGTAGATTAGATTTCTTTCCGCCAGGTACTTTTCGACCTGTTCATAGACTATTTTCTCCATGACTTTCGAGATGGAGGTAAGAATAGAAACAGGGCGGTAGTTGCCTGGGTCTAATTTGCTGCCCTTTTTGTGCAGAGGGGTCACTCTCGCAATTTTGAAGTCCTTGGGGACGTGTCCCTGTTTTATAGAGAGGTTTATTATGTGTGTGATGACTGGGGTGATGGCGGCTGCTGAGTCTCTGAGGAATTTGGAGGGGATGCTGTCATGGCCAGTGGCCTTGTTAGGTTGGAGGGCGCTCAATTTTTTGAGTACCTCATCCAGGGTTAGAAATTAACATTTTTTTTCAAGGGCTTTTTTTGCCCCCCTTAATTGATTTTCGGGGGGCTTTTTTTTATTTCGGGGGCACAACATTTTTATAATGAAAATTAACATAAAGATTATAAAACATTGTTGACACTTTTTTTTACAGTCTTCGTCCCTATGTTTGATAACGTAATGTTAATGTCTCCATATATAGGGCTCTACGCTAACCTTTTTCCCAAGGAGCACATGTGCTCCTAAATAAAATGTTAATAAATAAAATCTAAATACAAATTTAGGAGCACACAGAAATTTAGGAGCACAGTGACAATTGTTCAAGTAACACACACACACACACGATGTGTGACATCATGGCTTGGTTTCATGTTTTGAGGTACCTTCAATTATCTGTAAATAATACATACATACTCTATCTAAATAGATTAAATATTATTGTCCCTGAGGGCAAGTTGTGTTGTTGTCTTGATATATCTACAAATAGCAGACGAATAGCCGGTTGCCTCTGGATCAATGAATGTCTAATATTGAATAATATTATTAGCTATTTTATTTTTAACATCCCTAATTCCAACAGTCAAGAGGCTTGTTTCAAATTGATACATGAAAAACCCCACACAGGCAACGTTTGTGAGTATAGGCTCTGGCCAGATCGATCAATGAAATACGTTGCGCGCTCAGCGCTGTGGAATGAAGGAAATGCGCATCGGGATCGGATTTGGATGTTATTCTTTGGAGTTGTATTACAAATGGAACGGTCTTTCCCCGCCGAACACAAGTTACTTAACGTTACACAGGTCGCGCTATGCAGATGCTTAGCTTGCTAACGTTAAGATAGCAGTGTAAATTATGTTACACTATGCATGCTTGATGAAAGCGGAGCAGAGCTCTCTGTCTGTCTGCGTTCGCAGCACCTCTCAAGCACCCTGTAACACGCAGCGGGCCCCGCCTCCCTCCCTCCTTGCATTCCACCCAAAAACTGAATTTCAGTCCAGTTTCTGAACTATTAACAGCGGAGCTATTTTGTAATCTTCACTCGTCTCGCACACTGCAAGTAAATGATTTTTCCGGTTTGCACACACACATATTATTAGGGGAAAATACGAGGGAAATGCTCGCACTGTAGAGCATATATTATATGCTTTTCTTGCCCCCCTTAAATGATATCCGAGGGCATTTGGTAAATTTTCGAGGGCATTTTGCCCCAAGCCCCCGTTAATTTCGAACCCTGACCTCATCGGTTGTTACCATTTCAAGTTTGAAGTCGTCTTTGTGGACCCCTAGGTTTTTGTAGTATGCTACTATGTGTTCTACCCCATAATGCCCTGAGTGGGAGGGTACACACCCTCAAGCCCAACGCAATCACAGTGTTTAAACTATTTAATTACGCTCTTTAGCAATGCATTTATACACACTATTCAACAGAACTGCTTATGTGTGTTTCACTGTTATGTGGTATGACTGCCACATAAATTCCGGCAAAATTCCTTTATTCCCTCTAGTCGCATCTATTAGAATCTCATTGTACTATTTAATGTGGCGTTTGTGTGTTTGTGTTTGTGTGTGTGTGTGTGTGTGTGTGTGTGTGTGTACACACACGCACGCACACACGCACACACGCGCACACACACACACACACACACACACACACATACACAGACACACACCCCCCCTGCACGCACGCACGCACGCAGACACACACACACACACACACACACACACACACACACACACACACACAACACACACACACACACACACCGCACACACACACACACGCACGCACGCACACACACACACACACACACACACACACACGCGTTAGTATGGAGAGTTTCAGTCATGATGTTGAAAGCTACAGGGATAAGGAGCTGCAATACGTCAACAGGACTGGTAAACACAGATATTAAAATTTAAATACTGGGATGCTTGATTCATGAGTTCATGTTGGGTCTTTCTGGGCTTGGCTGTAGCAGCAATGACGCTGGGTATACAATGCAGGCAGAAACAAACATGCTGCCACACACATATCTTAACTGCAACCACATCGGTCTGTCCGTCGTTCCCAAACATCCATGACTCTCCACCATTTTGAAATCTTTTTGAAAATACCTTTTTGTACTCCTCCAGGTCGTCCACCCCGCTTCTCACAAAACCCGCTGTGTTGCATTCAGGCATCTTTCATTGTTGCACTTCTGAAAGTTGCTATGACAAACCATTTGACCTCCACACCCCATTGAATTTTGGAAAAAAAACGTGTTGTAAAAACAGGTTTGTCTGATTTGCATCAAACTTGACACGTTTCCTCCACGGTGGGGAAAAGTTGTGCACAGTTTTGTGTCATTTGGCCAAAAGGTGGCCCTATTCACAAAGATCGAATGACGGAGACACAAAATGTGTCACAATGACAGATCTTGATGTGCCAACGCCTCACAACAAGTATCACCAGTTGGCCAGATGGAGGTGCTTTAATCGAAGGTCAAACTGCACATAATTTCTTTTTCTCCTTATTCTCTATTTTTCTCCCATCCCAATTTTGTGTCTCCAATTCTCCCCTCGAGGCTGCAAATAACATTTGTTGCAGTTTATCACAGATTATGTGGTTATTGTGCAGTTTTAAGTTTTAAGAGATATTGCTTGGTTCTTGTCATAGTTATTGAAGACAGACGTGCAAGTGAGCACGTGCACAAACATATTTTTATCTTGCATGTTTTCAAGCGGAGATATTGCATGATGTGTGTGTGTGTGTGTGACACATGCTTGCGCACACACACACACACACACACAAAGCACAGAGGGCTATAGCAGAGATATGACAGAAGACAGGAGGAATGGCACACCTCCTCTCATACCCATGCACACACACACACACACACACACACACACACACACACACACACACACACACACACACACACACACACACACACACACACACACACACACACACACACACGCACACACAGACCTCTCCCATGCAGCTGCTTGGGTTATTTTGAGAATGGCTCTGGATGCTTCCAGGGCAGAGCTTTGGATGAGGGAAATCTACACAGGGCTGGGGTCAAGGCTTTTAGTAGGCTACTCAAGCGGAAATGGGATTCTGCTGCTGCTGCTGCTTGTCAGTGTGTATGTGTGTGCTGCATGAGCGAGTTAACTCTGTTAGGTATTGTGATGTTCTTGATCAATGCATGGAAACACTCTTGTGTGTGTACACACACACACACACACACACACACACACACACACACACACACACACACACACACGTGACAGGGCGGGAGTGGATTAGACTGAGCCAAACTGGTTCTTAATTACAGTTGCAACTGATTAAACTTGCAGCAGTAGAAGATCACAAAGATCTGCATGTTAGGCTGCTAACAAAGGATGGTACGTCATCAAACACAGATAGTGGGCCAATACAATGAGGATGTCTGTCAATATTGTGTCTGTTACTAGGCTTGAGTCAATTGTGATGAATTTTTTTTTTTTTTTTTTTTTTTTTTTTATCTTTGACGGTGAATAACACCATGCTAAAAATTACCAGACATGAAAAAACTTAGCTCATTCAGCACCTTCTTGAGATCACGTGGAGAAAAGAAATTAAGAAAATTAATAAAGGGAAGATAACAGGAGATTTTGTAGATACAGTACTGAATTCTGCCATCCGGACACTATAGAATAATAATATCAGGCCTATAAATTACCTTATAATGGCCAAGTTGCACATCTATGGATCGGGCCAAATCTCCCCTTTCCAATGGCATAGTTCAATCTGGATTTAGTATCACCAGGCGTGATTCACAAACCGTGAATTAATTCTACTGTAAGTACAATCAATTCAATTCAATTCAATTTTTTTAATGACCACCCAGCCAGGCTGGTGGAATTTGGTTTCAGTGCATTGCAGTTCCAACATAAAACATAGAACATATAACATATAACATCACTTACAACGTACATACTACATGCAGTTAAAAGAAAACACAATTACATAGATTACAGTTCAGAGTTGTCCATGTCAGCAGAGGTAAGGGGGGTTGCGGGGGGGTACTACAGGGAGGGGGCGGGGGGTACTACAGGGAGTTCAGTGTCCGTATGGCAGTGGGGAAGAAGCTGTTTTTGAACCGGGATGTTTTGGTGGTCAGGGATCTGTAGCGCCTCCCGGAGGGCAGCAGCTGGAAGATGTGGTGTGCTGGGTGAGTGGGGTCAGAGATGATTTTTCTGGCTCTCCTGATTGTGATTTGGCGGTGGAGTGATTCGAGAGAAGGGAGGGGGGTGCGGATTATTTTTGAGGATTTATTGAAGTACAGTTACTTTTTTATAATGTCTCCACCATTTTTCATCAGATTGCAACGCCATTTTTTTCTATACATTCACAGAAAGGTAGATAAACTAACTGTCTTCTGTTTTATGGCAATAACGTTCAGGTTTGTGGAATATGATCCTGAAAAATAAGAGAAATAAAAAAGGAAATCTAGAAGTCAGATGATTGACAAGGGCTGGCGTGAGCCAGGAAGTGTAGTTTTTTTTTTATTTATTCAAAAGCCCATCGAAAGTCCTGGGTCTCCTCTCCTCATAGGACTACAAACAAAATGGCGCCATTCCCTCGTGTCAATACTCACCTTTTTCTGACTAGATTTCTATAACTAATATTTCAAGACTAAGATTTTAAGACAGTTCTATAAGAATCTTATAGGATTCTTATGGATTCGTATGGACTAAGGATAACAAATTAAGCCACAAATACTTGGATCATATGTTCTTTTAACAAGTGTTTTAGTGCGCAGGCGCTTCCAGTTCGAACCTCACTGTCGGAAAAGCAGAAAACATTTTATGATATTTTTTTCCAGTTATTCTTGAAAAGAGAATCACACATTCCATTATTCTATGGATAGTAAAAAAAACTCACTGCAGAAAGTACAGAAAACAATGAAAAACTAATTTAATATATAGTGCAACATTAACTGAGCTTTAAAGTGAAAAGAGCAGCTTTATTGGTCAAGATTGCAGAAACCCATAAAAAGCATGCTTAAATCAATATACAGTATATATAGATTCATATATTATTATTATAGTAATTAGCTATCATACTGCAATATAAACTGAACTTTATAGTGAAAAGAGCAGCTTTATTGGTCAATATTGAAGGCTCTATATTGCAGGAAATTGCACGTACAGTTGTTCATTAAATTAAAAAAAATCTGCCGTGGCGGGGGTCGTGCAGGACCCCCTCCAAACCACCCCTTGCCTGTCACTTACTAATCTTGCACCCCCACTTTCAACTATAACTAGGCGACCATGGCTACATACATATTGTGAGGATTCGCCTGTTCCCTGAGCTTTTCCCTGTCTACTCTCTTCACCAGCCCCCACCCTTGTGAGAACTTTTGCCTGCCTCCTACTCTTCACCAGCCCCCACCCTTGGACATTCTGTTCCTCTACCCTCACGCACCTGTTGGGAGTTTGCAATCTGCTGGAGAGTACTTAGGTTGCAGACTCCCCTCCAGTCCTTGTCGGGTCGTTCTGTGTTCTGGATTCTGTGTTCTGGACTCTGTGTTCGTTCTGTATCTATGTTCACTCTGTGTTCATGGAGTTCTGTACGGTTACCATCCTGTACGTTACCATCTCCTGCCGCGTCTCCGGCGTGAGACGACGTGCCAGCCATCACCACCTGTCGCCGTTTGCCTGGAGTGGGACACCGTCTTCGCTCTCTAATTCTCTACGGGAGGTTTTCCAGTGTTCCCACTCCAGACGTCAAGCCGGCGCGCATCGCTCCCTATTTCCACGGGAGGATGGCGTCTCTTCGCCCCGGTCCCCTGGGACCCCTGTGTTCTGCGCTGCCCGTCTGCAGCATCCGAGGAGGATCTCCGTGCCCAGGCCCCCGCTGTCGGGCCCCTGTCCCCGTGCCAGGCCTCCGCCGTCGGGCCCCTGTCCCCGTGCCAGGCCCCCGCCGTTGGGCCCCTGTTCCCGTGCCAGGCCTCCGCCGTCGGGCCCCTGTTCCCGTACCCGGCCTCCGCCGTCGGGCCCCTGTTCCCGTGCCAGGCCTCCGCCGTCGGGCCCCTGTCCCCGTGCCAGGCCTCCGCCGTCGGAACCCTGTCCTCATCCCTGTAAGCAGCTCTGGCCCTCGCCCTGTCCAAGGCCTTAACCCTGTTCTCTGTCCCTGTCTCCAGCCCGCCTCTCCGGGCCTCTGTCCCTGTTCCCCCTCTCCAGTGCCCCTGGTCCTGGCCCTGACACTTAGCCCTGGTCCATAGCCCTGGCCCTTAGCCTTAGTCCCTTAGCCTGTTCGCCTCTTAAAGGCACAGTGCCCCATTTTCCATATTTCCTTGACTCTAGTGTTTTTGTGTTTTCCCTTAAAGGGACTGTGCCGTTTTTTGTTCTATAATAAATAAATGCCCTGTTTTGGCTTACTCTCATACCTGTCTTGTGTTGTGCGATTGGGGTCGGTTACAAACCATAACACATATACATTCTGTAGAGATGGATTAATGGTGTGATGTCATTTTTGGTCCGGTACCGGACTGCTCAGGCTTAAGAGGTTAACATGCCGTTTCATATGGACTTCCACACTATCTCAGAGTGGAAGATTAGGCAGGTTTCAGCTGTCCTGACTGTGGTGTGAAGTTCATTCCACCACCGTGGGACCAGGACAGAGAAGGTTGGAGATCAGGTAGGTTGGAGGTAGGTTGGAGATCAGGCAGGCCACTGTGTTCTGTGTGAGTTAAAGCACCTGATTGGAGGAGGAGTTGAGCTTATTTTGTCAGGAAGGGGCTGATGAGGATGAAGTAGCTCCATCTGTAGTCTGTAGGGTGATCTCTCAGGTCAGGTGGATCTACTTAGCTGGCTGTAGGGTGATCTCTCAGGTCAGGTGGATCTACTTAGCTGTCTGTAGGGGGATCTCTCAGGTCAGGTGGATCTACTTAGCTGTCTGTAGGGTGATCTCTACAAGATAAGACAATACCTCTTCTCCCAAGCATACAACCTTCCCTACCCATAACCACCCTCCTCCAACCTACCACCTCCCCTCCCCTTCCCTACTTTCTCTCCCTCTCCTTTCTCCCCTCCCCTCGGTTTCCTTACTTCCCTGATTGGTCCCCTACTGGACTTCGTATTTGTTACTTGTTACCTGTGGTTTTATGTCTTGCATATTCATACTGTTGCTTATTCCCTGTGGTTCTTTGTTTCTCTGTTCATTTGTTTTGCTTATTGTCTTTGGGTTCTTGAAAAGCGCTATATAAATAAAATGTATTATTATTATTATCTCTCAGGTCAGGTGGATCTACTTAGCTGTCTGTAGGGTGATCTCTCAGGTCAGGTGGATCTACTTAGCTGTCTGTAGGGTGATCTCTCAGGTCAGGTGGATCTACTTAGCTGTCTGTAGGGTGATCTCTCAGGTCAGGTGGATCTACTTAGCTGTCTGTAGGGTGATCTCTCAGGTCAGGTGGATCTACTTAGCTGTCTGTAGGGTGATCTCTCAGGTCAGGTGACTACTTAGCTGTCTGTAGGGTGATCTCTCAGGTCAGGTGGATCTACTTAGCTGTCTGTAGGGTGATATCTCAGGTCAGGTGACTACTTAGCTGTCTGTAGGGTGATCTCTCAGGTCAGGTGGATCTACTTAGCTGTCTGTAGGGTGATGTCTCAGGTCTGCCTAATCTTCCACGTCCTTCCTCAGATAACTCCTGCAGGAACCGTCTTTGTTCGCATGTCTTCGCCCAGCGGCTGAGGAGGCCGCTGTGCCACCGGCAATGCGGCATGAACTCATATCCATAGCTCTAATTACTAATGTCAGACACCTGTGGTTTCAACTCACTGCCGAAGTTTGCACACCTTCATTTTATACAGGTTCTCAAAGTAGAAAATGTATCTTGAATTGAAAGGAATACTCAAGCACACACAGGTATTCTTGCTACTTCACTTTATGTGGAAATAATTCAAACAGACCTTAATAATAATTGCCCTGAAGAAGGTCTGTTGACCGAAACGTTGGTTTGAATTATAAGAAGCAAGAATGCCAGTGTGCTTGAGTATTCCTTTCAATTCAAGACACTTGTGTGGTTAACTGCAAATACTAGTATACGCGTAGGATGTGACCTCTGGCCGCACAGTTGATCATTTGTCAGAAGCTGCTACTTGTAAAAATGTATTCGCTGTGATCCGAAATCTGCCATGTCCCCATCATGTCTCTGTCTCATATATCTGCTTCATAGCAGTCCAGCCGGTCAGTTCAGGTAACATGTAAGTAACACTGTAGCTGCAGAAATTCACAGCAGTATGCAACTTTCCTGTACTAATACACACACAATCCCTGGACACCTGTCTGCGTCAGTCACTCCACTGTGCTATTTGCCAAAGATATTCCAAAGCCAAGAGTGCTAGACTGGGCTCACCTGTCTTTTACTGGGCCGTAGCCTTTGCCAAAGATAATCCAAAAGCTGTGGTTAGGGTGACTGGATTTTGCCACATATCCTAATGCCCAAGAGCGTGACCACAGACTGGCACACCTGTCTCTTTCTGTCTTTTCTTTTAGCTAAAGATAATACAAATCTACGATTGGTCGTTATCTGCAGTGGTTGCCAAAGATATTTTGAATCCAAGAGTGCTCCACTAGGCTCATCTGTCTGTGCCTTTTAGCTCTCCTGTTGTACTTGCCAAAGACATTCTAAAGCCAAGAACAGTCAGCTACAGCCAGGCTAGCCAACCAAGCTGACTGATTAGATAATCAGATACCCAGTCGTTACAGCTGGGAAGACAGCAGGGAATTTTCAGAACAGATATACCGGTAGAACTGCATAACGAGTGAACCTGGTGAGAGTTAGTATTCAGTATTATTATAGATATCTTTTAATCTCTTTAAAACAGTTTAATGACTTTAATGACTCAGACTAAAAAGATGGTTTCATTGGCAACTTTACTCCAAATAAAATAAACGTCCAAAGTTAATCTGATACATGATGGCGTAATAAGCCTTAATCAGTCTTGTTTTGATACATTAATGTGTTATATCCTAGACACCTTTTTTCCCCCTCTTGACTTAAAATTATCTATCCATTTGACTTTACTCTAAACCATATAGATAAAACCTGCCACGTGTATTTGCATAGGCGAGGGGGATTTTCATCTTCAGCCCAGTGTCTCCCCATCAGACCAAAAGCAAAGCTCGTTTGTCAATGCAAAGGCCCTACTGGGTGTACTTTGGATTCTGCTAGCTCACCTCTCTATCGATATTATAATTATTCCCCTCAGCCTCGCACACATGCTCATATATTCACAACAGGTGGGCAGGTCGGAACATACTTGTGCTGCAGAACTATAAACTGTACTACAGATAGATATCAGCTGGAGCGGTTGTCCCTATATGGCTGATACACCCTCTTCAACTCTGTTCCTTGTGCTTATAAGGGTTTTATTTACCCATGCAAATACATAATTTAAATATAACATAAATGGTCCAAATAATATAGCAGGACAAAAACAGACCTGAACAGAATGGAAGACCAAGACAAATGAGAACTCAAAACTATATATAGGTCCTGGCCAGACACATTATCCTAGGCAGGTTAATTGATATAACTAATATTCTACTAAACAACATCTAACACAACATAACTACCAAACTGAACAACCAATAATCTTAATTAATAAGGAAATGCATATAACAAAACTAAATTACAATACAATGAACCCCCCCGACATCTCCGGCTATTTAGGGTGGACCAGTCGCAGCTGCTCCTTTGCCCAGAGCGAGGACGGCTGGCTGCAGAGTTGAAGAAACAAACAAATGAACGAAATGCTTGCACTCAAACTTAAACCATGTAAGTCAGATAATAAAGAATGTATATGATATCAGTACGCAAGTCTATGTGTCGTGTGTAATTATGTGAAATAGAAATTGTGTATGTGCATCATGAACACACAACACACACACACACACACACACACACACACAGAAAACGCTCACACACACTCACACACACTCACACTTGATGCCATGGTCTTCATCTGTT
>NC_140165.1:131469837-131497337 GCF_963971535.1 Notolepis coatsorum | reverse complement strand
TTCACTCTCGGGTCTGAGGACAATCATGGATTTAATGGAATAAAATAAATGAATAAGGAAGAAGACTGATATCCACGCCAACAGACCTACACTGTCGTTCCCCAGGTTGTATTACAAAGTACAATAAGGCATTTGTATTACTTTACCCGGATACTGTCTGTGAAAGTACATTCTTTGTCATGCAGAAAACTTGTATTTCCAATTTTGACAATTGTTTGTAAATGGACAGCAGGCATCCTCCACCACATAGCCAGACCAGTGGGGAAGATGTATGTCAATGGGGAAACTCAACTATAGCTTTTTAGAATTGCTTACAAGTTGACTTTTGGAATATCCAGAGTTTCTACAAGACAATCCTTTTACAGAGGACATATGACCCCTGACCTTCTGTTGCTCTACAGCTTTTTATTGTTGTTATTTCAATACTTAATGCCTTCAACTTTGTTACAGTCATGGGCTCCAGGCCGCCTCTTTAACTGTGTGCCTGGTTCTACTCACAGTCTAATTTGAATACTGTTTACCTCTCATGCCCAGACCCATTTCAGTGGGTGTGAGTACTTGCCTTGACAGCCAAACTGCTTCAGCCAATCAGCGTAACAAAGGTAGTCCAGTCGAAAGAATGGCGAAAGGCAATCCAGTTGGAAGAGCGTTGAAAGCGTCTTTTGGAAAGCCAGTCTGTATTGCAAAAGTAGACGAATCTTTTGCGAGAATGACTGGCTTCCACGCTACTCATGTCCAACCCTGTGCAATTTTTGTTTGCAGCACTGTTTTGTTGCTATGCAACCACAGAAAGCACACTCCTATGCAGAAGGTTGGATGACGTTCCACTGTCAAACATCTCTGCCAAAGAGGAAGTAAACTAACCGGTGCTACTGTGCCTACGGTGCGTTTGGTCGGTCCTTGTCAACTTGTGAAGTCGTAAATGTATCATGTGACCCAATCGTATGTACGAGGTGATAGTGTTCGGGTGCGCTAATTAGGCGCCAGGACCAATCAGATCCAAGGCAGCAGATTCAGTCAGATGATTCAACCTTTCTTTCTTTCTTTCTTTCTTTCTTGATGCAGGTGGTTTGAGCAATCTTTTGGAATCCCAGTATGTCAACATCATATTTCTGATGATGTCTGATGATACTCCATGTTCCTAATAGTATGTTTGCACCACAAAAGTTGAACGGTCTCTAATTTGGGTATCATGGAATAAAAAAAAATCACCAGTATTTACCATTTGGTGCACTTTCCTGATTTTTCATTTTGAATCAATTATAATATTGTCCCCCCCCATATTTTGTTGTCTCTTTTATTTTTATAAATAGAAAATATTATTATTTATAAATAAGAATTGAAAATTAGTTGAAAAAAGTAAAATGATTTAATTTCACATCGTCTGTGCAGCCTTGTTTATTCACTGTGTCCAATGAAACACAGGCAATAAAGATGATATGATTATGGTTTCCTTATGCAGAAAATATTTACTCAGAAACTACATCACTGCATAACTCATGGATTCTCTGGTTGAAAGGTGTAACTATCATTGGTATTTGTTTATTTTTAAAGCCCTTATTGGTAAACTAGTAAACTCGAGTTGGAGGTTCTTCCTTTTCTTGCTGAATTTAAACGTCTGATCTCCAACCGTGGTGTATCGACTCATTTTTGTCTTAACTGATTTTTATTAGTTAAATATAATATAGTTGAAATTAGTGCTGTCAGGCGATTAAAAAAATTAATCTAATTAATTACAGGATTTGTAATTAATTAATCGCATTTTAATCGCATAACCATTTCATGCCTGATATTCTATAATCATATTTCAAATTGCATGTGTCCGGATGGCAGAATTCAGTACTGTATCTACAAAACCTTCTGTTTAATCATCTTCCATCTATTAATTTTTTCAGGTCTGGTCAATTTGAGCATAGTGTTATTCACAGTCAAAGATATAAAAAAAAATGTCATTGATATTCTCATTTGGTTCATTACAATTTACTCAAGCCTAGTAACAGACACAGTATTTCTGACACTGGGAATACATTACCTGAGATCCATAGATGTCCCTAGAATCAGATACCAAGAACATGCAAATGGACCATATAAAAAAAAATCTGTAAATGGGTATTCTACGTTCTTATGGAATGAATGAGATAAAAAAAAAATTATTTTTTATATATATATATTTTTTTGTAATTAATTTTGAGTTAATTTTCACATCGCGATAATTTGCTGTGTAATTAATTAATCTAATTAACGCGATAAACTAACAGCCCTAGTTGAAATATAACTGTGTCTTCTTTTGCAAGCTTGTTGTCAGTGTACAGTAAATGAGGGTGTCTCACAAGTTGAAATACACGTTTGAAATTAAATGAAAATTAAATAAATGTTCAGACAGGCTTAATTGTTGGTTATTTGTGATAGTCTGTGTACACCCAATTCAAAGTTATAACCACATTTTCTTTCAAACTAATTTGGTCGCGGATGTCCAGATTTGACACAGTTATAAGGCACTTGGGGCACATTTGTTTTGCAGGCGGAGGAGTGTTCTCTGCGTAGGAGTGTAGCATGCCTGTGGTGCCCCCCCCCCCTTTTTTTTAAAGGCTAACAAGTAACAAGTCATATAATCCTTCTGTGAAATGTAAATTTTCCTTTCACCCCGACTCCACTATAAAGGACAAAATGACTGGTAAACAGGAAAGGAAAGCACTGTCTTCATGTATTTTGCAAAGTCTGTAGATATTGACCTGAATAAAACTGTGAGCCCCTCGGCTGTAAGTCAGGGTTTGTGTTGAGTCTATCGCACCTCTTTGTACTGTAAAACATTGCACATGCAAACAGGAGTCTATGATGAGAGACACAACTATACCCCCAGGCTGTACATCTAGTCATATTGATCTTTGGTCAAATAAATATATACTGTATATATATATATATGTTATGTTGTACATGATAAAGTTGAAGTCAATAAATGAGTATATGAGTTAATGAATGAATGCATGAATGAAATAGTTCTCTCTCTCTCTCTCTCTCTCTCTCTCTCTCTCTCTCTCTCTCTCTCTCTCTCTCTCTCTCTCTCTCTCTCTCTCTCTCTCTCTCGCTGCCATGTCAGTTTTCTGATGCTGTGGTACCTTTTTCTCCTGCAGTTGAGTTTATTGAGTATTCCGTTCCTGGAGGAAACTCCTGCAGTCAGAGTACTGTACTGTAGGTTTTTCCTGCCGTCTGGCCAATGTCAGGGTCTCTTGTAGGACCTGAGTGTGATGTCATACCCGGTCATACCCTGCGGAATAGCCTGTTGAGATAGGAGTTCACACACACACACACACACACACACACACACACACACACACACACACACACACACACACACACACACACACACACACACACACACACACACACACACACACACACACACACACACACACACACACACACACACACACACACACACACACACACACACACACACACACACACACACAGTGGATAGATGTATGTGTAGTGCACAACAATACACACTCACATGGATAGCCATGTTCTCACTATCTCGTGCACACACACTCCTCTCTCTCCCTCTCTCTCTCTCTCTCTCCCTCTACCCCCCCCCCCTCTCTCTCTCTCTCTCTCTCTCTCTCTCTCTCTCCTCTCTCTCTCTCTCTCTCCCTCTCCTCTCTCTCTCTCTCTCTCTCTCCTCTCTCTCTCTCTCTCTCTCTCTCTCTCTCTCTCTCTCTCTCTCTCCTCCTCTACCCCCCCCCCTCTCTCTCTCTCTCTCTCTCTCTCTCTCTCTCTCTCTCTCTCTCTTCTCTCTCTCTCTCTCTCTCTCTCTCTCTCTCTCTCTCTCTCTCTCTCTCTCTCTCTCTCTTCAGCTTATGGATGACCCCTGCCTCGCTGGGTCTTGCCTGGTGTGAGGCCTGATAAAGCCAGGTAGCGTCAGCAGCTCTGGCTCTGTCCACTTCGAGATAAACTCCCACTTCGCTCCCAAAATAGCCCAGAATCAACGCGGTTGTTTTGCACCGAGTCACTGTGTTAGAATGCAGGGAGCAGAGCAGGGGAGGTGAAGGAGGAGCAGAGCAGGGAGGTGAAGGAGGAGCAGAGCAGGGGAGGGAAGGAGGAGCAGAGCAGGGGAGGTGAAGGAGGAGCAGAGCAGGGGAGGTGAAGGAGGAGCAGAGCAGGGAGGTGAAGGAGGAGCAGAGCAGGGGAGGTGAAGGAGGAGCAGAGCAGGGGAGGTGAAGGAGGAGATTTAGGGCAGAGTAGCACACAGAGAGACATACTGAACACAGACACACAGATATACTGAACACAGACACACCGATACAGACATACTGAACACAGACACACAGACATACTGAACACAGACACACAGAGACAGATATACTGAACACAGACACACAGACATACTGAACACAGACACACAGACAGACTGAACACAGACACACAGATATACTGAACATACTGACAGACATACTGAACACAGACACACAGAGACAGATATACTGAACACAGACATACAGACATACTGAACACAGACACACAGAGACAGATATACTGAACACAGACACACAGACATACTGAACACAGACACACAGACAGACTGAACACAGACACACAGACATACTGAACACAGACATACAGACATACTGAACACAGACACACAGACAGACTGAACACAGACACACAGACATACTGAACACAGACATACAGACATACTGAACACAGACACACAGAGACAGATATACTGAACACAGACACACAGACATACTGAACACAGACACACAGACATACTGAACACAGAGACAGACATACTGAACACAGACACACAGAGACAGACATACTGAACACAGACACACAGATATACTGAACACAGAGACAGATATACTGAACACAGAGACAGACATACTGAACACAGACACACAGAGACAGACATACTGAACACAGACACACAGATATACTGAACACAGAGACAGACATACTGAACACAGACACACAGAGACAGACATACTGAACACAGACATACTGAACACAGAGACAGACATACTGAACACAGACACACAGATATACTGAACACAGAGACAGATATACTGAACACAGAGACAGATATACTGAACACAGAGACAGACATACTGAACACAGACACACAGAGACAGACATACTGAACACAGACACACAGAGACAGACATACTGAACACAGACACACAGATATACTGAACACAGAGACAGACATACTGAACACAGACACACAGAGACAGACATACTGAACACAGACACACAGAGACAGACATAATGAACACAGACACACAGATATACTGAACACAGAGACAGACATACTGAACACAGACACACAGACATACTGAACACATGTGAACAAACACATAGTGTAGACCCACAGAAACACACACTCGCACACACATACAAACGCAAAAACGTGCACAAACACAGATAAATACACATGTGCACCCATGTGCGTGGACACACACACTGACAAATGTGTGTGCGTGGGCACACATACACACACACACACACCCACACTTTAAACACATACACGTGGGAACAATTCCACCAGTCACTCAGGGTTTTTGTTGCTCTTTCCCAGTCACGTCTGTCTGTCCTCTTCAGTTAAGGGTTATAAAAAGCCTCTTGAAACCAAACCAACTCACCCGTTTCCCTCCTTCTTCCTAATAAGGCAGATACATGGACCATGTTCCCGGGAGTGACGCTGGCATTCTAGAATACCTCTGATGAGGAGTATGGTCCCTGTGACGTTTGCAGAATGGAAGGAGTGGGCAAACATCATAAACTATGGGACAGCGAGAGAGAGAGAGAGAGAGAGAGAGAGAGAGAGAGAGAGAGAGAGAGAGAGAGAGAGAGAGAAAGGAAGTGAAAAGGGGGGATTGAGAGAGGAAGTGAAAATGGGGGATTGATGAAAGAAAGGAGAATGAAGAGAATGAAGTCTCTAGTCAATAGCCTCAGGGCCGTGGTTGTGCCCGTACATAAATTAGGCAGCTTCTCCATTTCCTGATTTATGGAGCTAACCTGGAGGGGGGGACGTGTCTCCTTCTGTGTTTCACGGTTTAATGCAGTGCTTCTCAACCTTTTAATGTCAATGGATATGCATTTGATCCCATTTTGTCTGAGAAGATCTTTGATGTTAGATAATGATTTAGTCCAGAAATATATATATATATAGTGTAACTGAGGGGTACAATTCCCTGACTGTATTGATAAGTATGGTATCATTAAACCACTACCGCTTTATGTACTTTAATTACTGGCCATACAGTACATGATATATAAATATGATGAACACTTCCCACAATGAATCGGTTCCACACAAAGTGGTAATTAAGTATTTATTGCAGCAAAAGGTACATAATATACTTCTCTATTTTACTTTGGATGCGCTTATAAGGCAAAGGAATGTGCGTAGGCAAATCAATAATGAATGTCCATTCTCTGGTTACGCAGGAGGTAATTATACAACCTGAATCTTAGGGAATTATATCTATGGTACACTAGTAATATATAGCGGGAGATACTGGAAGGGTCCCCCCGGTTGTAAGCCAGCAGGGGTAGAGGATCTGTCGGTAGTAGAGAGTCTGGTCAACGATGACTAAGGAGACTCCAAGTACAGGAGACGGTGCAATAGTCTCTTGATCCACAGACGAATACAGCTGTTCTCCGTAGACTGTAGCTCCACAGTGAAGAAAGCTAGGCGGCCTCAGGCTCTCTGAGGCGCAGACTCGACGTGGCTCCTCACAGGGTAAATCCCACACGTGTAGGCGTCGGCGATTCTCCGCTCCATAAATCACAGGACCAAAACAAATATAATCCAGCCGCAAAGGGCTATGTAGTCGTCGGGTAGATTAATCCAGTGTACATGTCCACACGGTTCTCGTCTAGGTCTCCTCGGGTGAAAGCGCCATGAAAGCAGCCCAGCCTGGATAAGCACTCTAGCTGGTACGAGGAAGCGTTGGTGATGCTGGTCACTGTAGAACTTTAGCCGCACGATACACTATACACAAATAGACTATTACTGACTTAATAGAAATATGTCGCACTCGACGGTATAGCGCCAAACTCTGACAATTCAGTTATTAATTCGCGCGCGGTCTCAATGCTCTATTTGGGGCCAAACAGGCCATACTTCACCGCACGTTGTATCGTGGGTGAGGCTCCAACTTATTGGGTAACTCTACTTCTGTATTCACCTGCGCCATATTTATATGCACGGCGAACAATCTAGTGCCAACCTCATTTCTGTCTCGTATTCCTGGGCAAGGCCGGGCATGTACAGACATGTCTTGACGGTGGCCTTGAACCTGACTCTGGAGGCATGGCCCCGGCGCCTGTGGACCGCTGTCCAATAGGAGAATGAAATATTATGGTCTGTACTAGGCTAAAGGGATATTCCGTGTATATGTACAAGGAATATACAAGGGATATCAAACGATATACAAATACTATGCAATATATATCAATCAATAAATATATATATTCGGTTTAATCTGATCCTTTGTAACAGCCGCCTCCTAATTAGTCCCACCTAATTAGCTAAGCAGAGACAGATTAACCGCACTGTCCACTACTCAATGTCTGTTGTGAGGGGTCGGGCAGTTCACAAAGTCATGGGGTCATGGTCGTCATCGATAGTATCGGGGAGCCTTGGCAGTTCTATTAGCCTCGCCACGGGTCGGGTGTAGATCCGTCCTTGGACGAGCACTTCGGCTGCTCGGACCTTTCCGTCGGCACCGGTGATCACTTTGCTTACGCGGCCAGCCGGCCACATAGCTCGGGGTAGTGACTGGTCGATAATCATGACGACTGTTCCTTCTGTCAAATTGTCTCTCTTTCACCCATTTCTGGCGGGTCTGTAGAGACGGTAGATAGTGGAGTAGGAAGCTGTTCCAAAACTTGTCAGCCAATACTTGACTGTACCTCCACATTCTTCGGCCGTTCGCTTCTTCAGGCCTGTACATTGTCTGTGGTAGCGCGGGGTCCAGCCGCCCCATCAAGAGTGTGTTGGGGGTGACTGGGTCGACATCTGCTACATCACTTGAGACGTAACCGAGGGGCTTTGAGTTCAATACTCCCTCGATCTCCGTGAGGACTGTCATTAGGACTTCTTCCGCCACGGTCTGGGCCCCAAGCACGGCGTACAGGGCTGTCTTTATTGAACATACTTCTCGTTCCCAAGTTCCACCGAAGTGAGGTGCGTTCGGGGGATTAAACTGGAAGTCAATCTGGGATGGAGCGAGGTGGGTCTTAAGTTCTGGGCCCATAGCTTGGAAGCTCTCTCTCAGCTCTCTTTCTCCGCCTTTGAAGTTTGTCCCGTGATCAGACAATAATATAGACGGTTTGCCTTTCCGCGAAGTCTAGACAGGTTCGCTGGAAGCGCCGCACTGCTTCTCTCCCTTGCAGTATCCAATAACGACGTCTGATCTCCGCGAAGACTCTCTCTGCCCCGGCGTGATGCACATCCTCATCGTATTTCTTTATGATCAGCTCTGTGACCTTGTGTCGGCTGTTTAAGACTATCGGGTACTTGGTGTCATCCGGTAAGTCTGGAGCTCTCCGCAGACGACCACCCACTCTGATGAGACCATGGGCGTCGCTCTCGGGGGCTAGGTGGAGCAGTCTGCTGTCTGATGGGACGGGCTTTGCTCCCTGTAGACAGTCTAGCTCATCGGGGAACGAGTCTCTCTGGGCTCGTTGTAGTAGAAGAAGTTCTGCTTCTTCGTAGTCAGCTGCTGTAATGTCAGTAGTGAGCTGAACCTCTGGGTGGTGCCACAGGAATGTCTTTAGCTGCGCACTCTCTAGGGTGAGGCAATCGTCTATGTCGGGGTCTGTGGAGACGAGTGTGTTCAATCCACAGAACAGATTTCTTGTTTTCGGCCTCCTCTTTACTCGCTTCCCGTGGGGTGGGTGTAGGCCACTCTTCTTCCGGGAGCTTGAGGAACTCTGGCCCGTCACTGTATAGGTTGTGACGGGTGAGGTCATCCAGGGACATTCCCCGGGTGATGACGTCAGCTGGGTTGTGTTTTGTGTCCACATACCTCCAGCTTGCTACTTCTGTTAAATCTTGAATCTCTGTGACTCTGACTCCCACGAAGACCTTGTATCTGCACGAATCAGACCGGATCCATGTGAGTACTGTCGTGGAGTCTGACCACAAGATTGTTCTTTGCACCGGAATGGTGAGTTCACGTTGGATTAACGTGGCGAGTTGCGCTCCTGCTAGGGCTGCGCAGAGCTCTAGACGCGGGATAGATTGTTGCTTTCGTGGGGCTATTCTTGAGCGAGCCAGGATGAAAGCAGTATGTATTTCTCCTCCCTCCTCTCGGGCACGCAAGTAGGCCACCGAACCGTAGGCTACTTCGGAGGCGTCGCTGAAGACGTGCAGGTCTATCTGGCACGTCTCCGGCCTCACTGTGGGTGGGAAGTAGCTGCGGCGTATGTTGACACCTGGGAGTGAGCTGAGTTCCGTCTCCCACTCTCTCCATGTGGATGCAAGGTGTTCGGGTATGGGGTCGTCCCAGCCCTGGTCCTTGTCCCATAACGCTCTTACAATCATCTTTGCCCTGGTGGTGTAAGGTAGAATACATCCCAACGGGTCATATTGTCTGGCGAGTGTTCTGTATACACTCCGTCTGGTGGTCGGTAGTGCAGTCGACCTTCCCTGCTCCTTGGTCAGGGGTGTGTGTTTATAATGGAGCGAGTCTGTTTTGAAGCGCCAGACTAGTCCTAATGGCATTTCTTGGGCTTCTCCTGGGATGGTCGCCATCCAGGTCTCGCTGCTTGCTGCCTTGTCCTCGGGGGAGAGGCTGCGCAATACTTGCGGGTCGCTGCTGGCCCACTGCCTGAGATCAAAGCCGCCTTTGATCAGGGAGGCGCGGAGCTTGAGTAGAAGGGCCTCGGCTTCTTCTGGCGTCGAGACGCTTTGCAGACAGTTGTCCACGTAGAAACTATTTCCTACACTTTGTCGGACCTCTTCATCAGCTGCTGGGTCCTCTGCGACGTGCTTTTGCAGTGCAAACGTAGCACAGCATGGGCTGCATGTGGTTCCGAAAGGGAGGACTTCCCATTGATAGATGGCTGGTTGCTCATCCCCGATCCTCTCTCTCCATAGGAACCGCAGCAGGGGCTTGTCCTCCTCCACTAGTCTCACCTGCAGGAACATCCCTTTGATGTCGCCGCTGATGGCCACCTTGTCTTGGCGGAAACGTAGTAACACGCCTAGTAGAGAGGGGCCGAGTGTTGGGCCGGGCAAGAGCTCTTTATTCAGATTTTGTGATCCGATCTGGTAGCTGCAGTTGAACACAATACGATCCTTGCCGTTGTGGTGGACTTTGTGGTGCGGCACGTACCATGATTCGGTCGTCTGATCGGCCTCTTTAATGTCAATTTTCTTTATGTGTCCCGCTGTGATTAGCTTGTTAATCTCAGCGCGGTACACCGTCTCTTGAGCGGGGTCTCTGGCTAGGCGCCGCTCTGTGTTCAATAGATACCGCTCCGTCGCTTCTTTTGGGGCGTGGAAGGTAGGCATACCCTCTCGCCTCAGGAGTGGAGTTGCGTATCTCATCACTCCGTTGACTTTGACTCTCTTTGTCCCCTGCTCGAGGAATGCTATAGCGTAAATGTCTTCCTTGGAACTAATGTCTTTCTTTTCGTTCTTAAAGGGCATTGTCTCTAGTGTCCATAGCCTCTCGACATGCTGTAGGAGGGTGGTGTCTTCTTCTGTCACTCTGGAGTGGAGGCAGTTAGTGGCTGCTGTTCGGTTAAGAGACTTAGCGAGGGGGCCTTGTAATGTCCATCCTAGGCGGGTCTCGACTGCTGCAGGACAGCCTCTGGGCCCTGTGTGGACCCGGTCTATCGGGACGATGAGGTCTGCATGGTCGGAGCCTATCAGCAGGGTCGGGGTGGCACCGTCTATGAGCGGTATAGGTAGTTGACGCAGGTGCACATATTTATCCATCAGCTTGGCGATGGGGTAGGTGTACTGCGACAGGCCTATTTCTTGGCTGGTGAAAGCGTTAGTAATCCTATACCGTCTCTCTGGCTGCCCGCTTGCTGCGATAGTGAAGGAGACATTCTCGCCCTTTATCGTCTTTAGATCTCTTCTTATTGTCCGAATCGTCATCTGGTTTTCGCTCCCCCGCAGCCCCAGCTGGGCCGCAGCGGACGCGAGGAGAAGGGTCTTCTCTGACCCGTCGTCAAGGACGGCGTAAGTGTCCATGACCTTATCTTGGTAACTCAGTGTTACGCGGACCACCTTTAAGAGCACCCGGGCGCCCCCGCTGCTGGCGGGGTCAATGTACATAACACTTGCCTTTGTGCTGCTTGAGGGTGCAGGCTTTCTTCTGTTACTGTCGTGTAGGACATCTAGGTGGGCTCCGTCACACCGATTACACCTCTTCTTTAAGCGGCAATCGGCTGCCATGTGACTGCGCGCACATCGGTAACAGCGTCGGTTGGACTTTATCCATTGACTCACCTCGTTGGCGGTCATCTTCTTGAACGTGTCACATTGTGACAACCAGTGTTCCTTTTCGCAGTACGGGCACACCATCTTCCACTTCTCTTTCATCGAGGGGGTACTGTGGTTCTTGCTGCTCGGTACTGATTCTGATTGGTGCATGACGGTCACCAATCTGCGGCCATCGTTTGCTCTCCTAGGTCCCTCTCTGGAGCTTGGGGTGCTCCGCATGAACGTATCCAACCGTAGGCTGTTGACTTCTCTCGCCAGGAAGTCGGCTAGGTCTAGGAGGGATGGCTCGGGACCGTTAGGATCACGGTGGTCTCTTTGCCGCCTGAAGCGCTCTTGTCGGGCGGGCGGAAGCTTCTCTAAAATCCTCTCGACATTAGAGTTCGCGTACAGTTCGTGCATACCCTTTTCTCTTTGCGCCCCCAGCATCCCTACCAGGGACTGTACCTTGATAGACAGGTCATCTAGTGAGCGATTGTCTGTGGCTGGGGGTAGGCGGTCAATATGCCTTATCTCTTGTATTACGTAGTCCCATATGCGTCCATATCTTTGGTCGAGTGATGCTAGAGCCGCTGTGTATGGGGTAGTAGAGGTGGCATAGGCCAGCGCTATATTGTGCGCTCGGGGCACCTTGAGGTGCTTCAGTAGGATAGCATACTTGTACGGTTCATCAGCTACATCGGACATCATTGTCTCTAAGCACATTCGTAGCTCCGTGTACTGTGCTCTGTTCTCGTGGGTGAAGTCCGGAAACGTCGGTGTGCCAATGTATGATGCCATGGATGGCTGGCACATCGGTGAGCGTTGGAAGAGAGGCCTCCTAGGCGAGTCTCCTCTTACGCCTCTTGGTGGGCTGGTACCTGCTGGGTACCATGGCCCGCGTATCCAGGTGCTGTTCCTCGGGGCTGGTCGTGCGTCAAGCTCACCCGTGAATTGAGTCGGGGGTCTGTAGCGCAGAGCCGCGGGGGTAGAGCCTGGGCTGTACTGGACCTCCTGGTCCTGTGGAGTACTGTGCTGCTGTCGGGCTTGACTCTCCTCCTCTCCCTCTTCTTCTTCCTCTGGCAGGTCCTCTAGATCCTGTAGTCGTCTATTTAGCCTCTCCGCGGTGTAGACCGTTTCTTCCTTGTAGCTGGGTCTCACTTGGACCGGTCGGGGAAGGGGTTCGGAGGGGGGTATAGGCTCTCTCTGGTGGTCGGGCTCAGGGTCGCTTGATCGGGTAGGGGAGGGTGCCCTTGACCCTTGTCTTGACGAGGCCCTGGAACCCCGTGCGGAGGGAGGGGGTGTTGCCCTGGTGATCAGCTGCTCCATTATCTGCGCTTGTAATCGGTCGCGCTTGGCTTCGCGCTTGGTGAGAGCGAGGTCGCGCTCTGCTTCTCTTTGGGCACCGGCAGCGGCGCGCTGGGCTTCGGCGGCGGCGCGCTGGGCTTCGGCCCGGTCCCTTACCATATTCTCTTCCGTCTGAAGGCGTCTAATCTCTAGACGTATACGATCTTCGTCGCTCCGTTGCTGCGCCTGAAGGCGTTCTCTTTCCATGGAAGAATGTTCGCGCTCACTAAGCGTCTGTGCTTGGAGTCGATCGCGCTCTGTTGAGGCTGCTAGGCTGGCGAGGAATGCCTGTGCCAGCATCTTGTCCGCCTCGCTGGGGGAAGACGCTGGTTGAGGTGATCCGTACTCGTTGGAGATCTGTTCTCCTGTGGCGAGTCCTGGAGATCCATCTCCGGGGTGCTCTCCTCTTCTTGTAGCGGGTAGAGTTCCATCCCTGGAGAGCTGTCTTTATCCTGGAGCTCTCCGGGGACTACTTCTTCGGTCTTGGCGGGGGGTAAAGTCATGTCGGGTCCCTCCTGGTCCCTACCGTGAGCTTGGTCAGTTACGTTAGAACCCACTAGGGCCTCTATTGGCGGGGTAGCCTGGTCGATAGGGTCGGACATAATTTTACTATCTACTTTTTCCGCGTTTACCGTCTGTAGAAAGCTAGGTAGTATATTGGCAACGTAATCCTCTAAGTACTGAGGTGTCTGCCGTCTACGCTGCGGGCGATCTACTTTAGGAGAACCGTTTTGTGGAGTGTTCATCATAGGCCATGTCAATATTAATACCACTATATTAATATTACACTAGTTACCCTCCGGCTCGAAGGAGCAATTGTAACTGAGGGGTACAATTCCCTGACTGTATTGATAAGTATGGTATCATTAAACCACTACCGCTTTATGTACTTTAATTACTGGCCATACAGTACATGATATATAAATATGATGAACACTTCCCACAATGAATCGGTTCCACACAAAGTGGTAATTAAGTATTTATTGCAGCAAAAGGTACATAATATACTTCTCTATTTTACTTTGGATGCGCTTATAAGGCAAAGGAATGTGCGTAGGCAAATCAATAATGAATGTCCATTCTCTGGTTACGCAGGAGGTAATTATACAACCTGAATCTTAGGGAATTATATCTATGGTACACTAGTAATATATAGCGGGAGATACTGGAAGGGTCCCCCCGGTTGTAAGCCAGCAGGGGTAGAGGATCTGTCGGTAGTAGAGAGTCTGGTCAACGATGACTAAGGAGACTCCAAGTACAGGAGACGGTGCAATAGTCTCTTGATCCACAGACGAATACAGCTGTTCTCCGTAGACTGTAGCTCCACAGTGAAGAAAGCTAGCCGGCCTCAGGCTCTCTGAGGCGCAGACTCGACGTGGCTCCTCACAGGGTAAATCCCACACGTGTAGGCGTCGGCGATTCTCCGCTCCATAAATCACAGGACCAAAACAAATATAATCCAGCCGCAAAGGGCTATGTAGTCGTCGGGTAGATTAATCCAGTGTACATGTCCACACGGTTCTCGTCTAGGTCTCCTCGGGTGAAAGCGCCATGAAAGCAGCCCAGCCTGGATAAGCACTCTAGCTGGTACGAGGAAGCGTTGGTGATGCTGGTCACTGTAGAACTTTAGCCGCACGATACACTATACACAAATAGACTATTACTGACTTAATAGAAATATGTCGCACTCGACGGTATAGCGCCAAACTCTGACAATTCAGTTATTAATTCGCACGCGGTCTCAATGCTCTATTTGGGGCCAAACAGGCCATACTTCACCGCACGTTGTATCGTGGGTGAGGCTCCAACTTATTGGGTAACTCTACTTCTGTATTCACCTGCGCCATATTTATATGCACGGCGAACAATCTAGTGCCAACCTCATTTCTGTCTCGTATTCCTGAGCAAGGCCGGGCATGTACAGACATGTCTTGACGGTGGCCTTGAACCTGACTCTGGAGGCATGGCCCCGGCGCCTGTGGACCGCTGTCCAATAGGAGAATGAAATATTATGGTCTGTACTAGGCTAAAGGGATATTCCGTGTATATGTACAAGGAATATACAAGGGATATCAAACGATATACAAATACTATGCAATATATATCAATCAATAAATATATATATTCGGTTTAATCTGATCCTTTGTAACATATAGAGAGAGTGAAACTTAGTCATTGTTATGCATTCTCTCGTGGTACAGAGAGACTTCTAGTCAATGAAATAAGAGTGAAATCAAGCTGTTCCCAATTTTTCCTGGGAGGCCCCCTGGAATCTCCTCAAGGACCCTTGGGGGTCATCGGACCTTACGTGGAAAACCACTGGTTTAATGTACTACTGGGCCCTGTGGGGGTGGCCATGCTTTATCTGACTGCCGGTCAGGTCACACGCACACGTGTGTGCACACACACACACACACACGCACGTACGTACGCTCGCACGCACGCACGCACGCACGCACACACACACACACACACACACACACACACACACACACACACACACACACACACACACACACACACACACACACACACACACACACAAATGACACTAGCGGCTGGCTACCGGCCTACGACTGGAGTAATACAGAGCTATTTTATCCCTGTCTCTGCTACTGATTTGCACACACTACTGTTTTGCACACACTATACCTATGCGGCCCTTGTTAAAGTTGCCAGAGCTGCTTTCTCACTGATTCCAGGGGTGTAAAGTACTTGAGTAATTGTACTTTGTTACAATACTTAAGTACTGTTTTTGGGGATTTGTACTTTACTCAAGTATTATTAGGTTTGTATACTTGTACTTTTACTCAATTACATTTCAGAGAGAAAAAACATACGTTTTACTCCTTACATTTAAAATGCAGACCAGACCTACAAAGTACAAAGTACAAATCTTGCAGGTTCAACAATTTCGTATATTTGTTTCTCTGACCGAACTAATGTTAACGTTATTTATTTAAAACAGCCGCACTTTATTTAAAAACAGCCAATCAAATCCCCATCAATGGAAAATGAACCCGCCCATACCCATGCAAGACGAGAAAGCGAGGTTTGATTAAACACCTGCTATCAGAAGAATAGACAGTCAGAGTGACAAGCTACAGAAGATGGCCACAAACGATAGTATGAGTGATGAAGAGGAGGAAACATTGCCCCGGAATAAAAAAAGGTGTTTACATTAACTTTTTAGTACTTAAGTACATTTAAAAGTAGAACCTTTTTTACTTTTACTCAAGTGTGTTTTTAGCCAGATACTCTGACTTTTACTTGAGTACAATTTTGAAATGGTACCCATACTTCCACTTAAGTATAATTTCTGGGTACTTTTTACACCCCTGACTGATTCTACTGCCACATTGCACCCACCACACCCGCACTGTGATTATTACATTGTGACTATTGTATTGTAAGTGAATGCTACTTTTTATCATTGCTATGCTGCTAATTGTTTAAACCTTTACACTATTCTATTGCTTCTTTTTTTTGTGCTACTGTATGTTGATGACACAGCGAGTGAGTGCTGTGACAGAATAGGGAGGTGACAACCAAGCTGATTGTGATTCTGATTATCTGATGTGCGTGATATGTTCATGACTTCGGAAAGGGCAAAATATCCTGGCGGTGTTGCTATTTCCAATCAGTGATACTGACACGCAGGCCTATGCATTCACCCATGACTCCGCTCAATGACATGTACTGTATGATGTTCTGCAGTCAGGGCCGCCTCAGGGGGTGTGCGAGCAGTGCGGTCGCACAGGGCCTCGCGGGAAGGGGGGCCTCGCAAAAAAAAAAAAAAAAAAAAAAAAAAAAAAAAAAAATATTAATTTTTTTTATTTTTTTTTTTTTTTTTTTTTTTTTTTTTTTGCGAGGCCCCCCTTCCCGCGAGGCCCTTTTTCATCACAGACCTAAAATCTAGTTTTGCTTATATGCTTATATATTTCACATTAGACACGTTTGTAGAATGTGTCTGACTTGTTCCTGGGTCTGCAGTCCTGCAGCTGCAGACATACTCACTATTGGAGCTCAGCCTCTGGGGTTCTGCAGCAGCATTGGTTTCAACGAAGGGAGTGGTTTTACTTGTGTAGACAGTGTAGTACTCGGCGGGGCAGCGTGAGTCGGCTGCGTTTGACATTTTCGCGCGTGCAGCTTTTGACTATGCTTAGTTATGCCCAATAGCCAAGACGAAGAAAGAGGTCGGTCATTATCAGTCGGTCGGTCACCAACCAAGGAACGTTGACGAAAGGCCTCTCGCTAGCGGGACAAATGGCCGGAGCCTTTCGGTATAGCCATGTCGGCTAGTAGCTAGCTTAGCTAAATGCTAACTAGCGTTAGCTAACCAGGCGAGGCGAGTGGATGTCTTTTCAAAAGAAGGAGAAGAGAACTTGTGAGCAGATAAATCTGTTAGGCAGCAATACGCCGAAATTACACCGTGGGGCCAAGAAAGTATCCTTCCACGTTGATACTGCGTTATGGTGAGTCAACTTATGATTATGTACCCGCCGTGGATCTGAGTCACCTGACCCTATCTCTCTTTCTCTCTTGGAGCCAAACTGGTCTAGCTAATACTACTAGTAGCTAACTGTGTGAGCTAACTGTTAGCCAGTTAGCTGTTTAGCGTCAGCTGGGAACGTTCGTTTGATGCTATCAGTTAGCCTTGAGAATAGCAGGCCCTTTGACAGAAGATGTAGTCGGGCCTGCACCATGACAAGGCTCTGGCCAGTGGCCATAGCTTCTTTTTGTCCCGCCAGCGAGAGGCCTTTCGTCAACGTGGAGACCTTGCGGCCTTTCGCCCAGCGTTCATCGTGCAGGTAACTTGGATTAATGAAAATGTCATGATGACATTACCCCACTCTTCCTTCCTTCCCCTCCCGAATGTTTTGTTAATAACGATGTTTTTTTCCAGGCAAAACATATGCTACTTCACAACATTTGGAGATACGACATGTGCTGTGTGTGAATGGTCGTTTGTGTAGCCACGTTGTGTGTGTCACGTGGCCTGGTGTCACAGTACCTGGCTAGCCTATTTAGCTGATGTCGGCCATTGGCTCCTTGCTGCTTTGGTTTCTCTGTTGACCCTCTTCTTGTTGGATTTAAGTGTTGATCTTTGTCCTTTTGAATCTCTCATACATGCTATAGTCTCTCTCTAACACACACACACACACATGACAAACACACATGTTCTCTCTCTCTCTCTCTCTCTCTTTCTAACACACACAGTCTGCCTATGGCGGCCTTTCTCGATGGCTAGGCTGTGCTCAAGGATCTTCAGTCACAGTGCTCAGGTATTCTGCCACTGTGTACTCTCTGTTTAGGGCCAAATAGCATTTCAATTTCTTTCCAATGTGTCTCTCTCTCTCTCTCTGTACACTGTATATTGACTGTAGAACGGGAGCTCTCTCTCGCTCTCTCTTTTGCTATATGTTGACTGTATCATGCCCCGCCTCGGGCAGCGCTATTATTTAAGAATATGTTGACTGTATTCAAAAAAAAAAAAAAAAAAAAAAAAAATATATATATATATATATATATATTATTTTTTTTTTTTTTTTTTTTTTTTTTTACCTTGGGGGGGGGGGGGGGGGGGGGGGCCTCGCGTTAAATCTCGCACAGGGCCTCGCATTTCTCCCAGGCGGCCCTGTCTGCAGTGTTGCCCTCCTTTAAATGTTACTTGTCCTTTTGGACAAGTTATGTTTTTGTAGGTTTTTAATAGATTTTTGCTACCGGGCAGTCTGGTAGAGAGAGAGAGAGAGAGAGAGAGAGGAGGAAATGGGAGATAGACCGGGGAAGACATTCTGCAAAGATCACCGGGTCCGGGAGTCGAACCCGGGTCGGCCGTGTTGCGCCGTAGTGCTGTATGTGGTACACCACTCGGGCACCCCATGTTGCCCTCCTTTAACACATTGACCGTCACAGCAGGGGGCGCTAATACCCCATTCATTGCCAGTTCTTTTTTTCAATGGATATAGTTTTAGACTGTGGCATTTGCGAGTGCTTAAAATATATCTTATATTATATCTATGGGTCTAATAACACCGTCGGGTCTCAGTGAGCTGCTTCTAGTCAACATTGCAGAGACAGATTGTTTTTTCATTTATACTTTTCCGTTTTATACCGTTTTGAATAGAGTATGGTTTGGGTGTTTTTCAGTAATTCCAGCCCGGCTCAGATCGCCTCGTAAAAGACACAAGCCCATTTTCAATGATATGCAATAGCTCCGCCTGGCAGTAGAGGGCGGTGTTGACCGTCGGTCAGCTCCGACAGGGTCTTAAGACTATACCAGAGGCTGCGGCTATGAATTATGAATAGATATAGCGAATAAACAATATATAACGATCCCAAAAACCAGTAAACTCGTTGTTGGCGCTATTCGATTGGCGGCCAATAACGAGTTAACTCGTTTATGGCGCAGAATATGTTAACGAAGACCGTAAAAGTTAAAAGTCACCTCTAGGCCAACAGGTAATAATAAGTGCTTATAGTAGTAACACCTTATTTGCTGATGAACAAAACCTCTAGAGTAGCTACAGTACATGCAAAATCGCCATAGAACATTGAATATACTGCTACAGATGCAAGTTATAGTGACATATATGTGACCTCTACACTGTGAAGTACGTACTATGCTGTGAGGTATGTGTGTACAGTGTTACGACAAGCTGCGCTCTGACAGGACCTTTGTCCTCCTGTGTTATTGCTTTGCTCTGGAAATGTTCAATGGAGCAACCAGTCACAGCTGGCATGGTCGCCGCACCCTGAACCCTGTGTCACTCTCTGTGTGTGTGTGTGTGTGTGTGTGTGTGTGTGTGTGTGTGTGTGTGTGTGTGTGTGTGTGTGTGTGTGTGTGTGTGTGTGTGTGTGTGTGTGTGTGTGTGTGTGTGTGTGTGTGTGTGTGTGTGTGTGTGTGTGTGTGTGTGTGTGTGTGTGTGTGTGTGTGTGTGCGTGCGTGCGTGTGTCCGTGTGTGCGTGCGTGTGTGTGCAGGGAGCGAAATTAAAGCCCGCCAAGCGCCATTGGCGGGCAGATTTTACGTTTGGCGGGTGGGACTGAGAGGTCTGTCCGCCATGTGGCGGGCAACGAAACAGTCATGTGAAAACCGATCGAATAACATGATCCAATTCTTAGCGGAGTTCTCACTCGCTGTCAAGCACACAGACATGCAACGCGCTGCTCCTCCCTCCTCCAGCCCCTCCCAACCCCATGTAAACAGAGAGGCTAGAGTCTAACGTTAGCTACCGTTACAAAATGACCCAGTCAACTATTCACTTTTAGTTTAATACTGAGGCATTGTCCGTTATCTAGCCGGCTAGCTACTGATAGCTCCCGATATCAACAAATGCTCCAGCAAGTCTAGTAGTGCATAATACCTCCGTTGGATAGGTAGCTACCTAGTACACGTTAGCTCCAGTAGGGTCCAGCTGCAGCGCTGGAGAATCCTTGCTGGAGCTGGAGGCTACAGTATAGGGTCCAGCTGCAGCGCCGGAGAATCCTTGCTGGAGCTGGAGGCTACTCGAGTATACACACAGACAGTGAACGTTTGCAGATAGCGAGCATTTTGACTTGTTGCGTGGTGGCGATGTCTCGCAGATAATACAACTACAAGTATGATTATATAATATATATATTTTATAAAAAAATATATATATATAAAAAAAATTGGCTGGTAAGAAATATGCTTGGCGGATAGATTTTTCTCATCTACCAGCCACTGGCCGGTGAGTCAAAAAGTTAATTTCGCTCCCTGTGTGTGTGCGTGTGTGCATTACCATGCAGTAAATACTGTCGTGTGACAGGATGTGTTAGCCAACCTCCTTCAGACCACTGCCTTTAACTGCTCTGCTGGTCAGATGGGAGCATACTGTATCAACGAGTTGCTTTATATTCTTTGTGTGTGTGTGTGTGAGTGTGTGTGTGTGTGTGTGTGTGTGTGTGTGTGTGTGTGAGTGTGTGTGTGTGTGTGTGTGTGTGTGTGTGTGTGTGTGCGTGCGTGCGCGTGTGTGTGTGTGAGTGCGCGCATGTCCGTGCATATGTAACGTGTGCATATATATGTGTGTGAAAGAGAGAGAGAGATAGACAGAGAGTGGGAGAGAGAGCAGGGGTAGGCCTGCTTGCTTGAATTTCAATCAGTAATGTAATCTACTAGATCTTATTAGCCTCATTAGCATCATCTGATTACTTTTTGGATTCTCTTCCTACAAAATGTATTGATTATGAAGCTAAGCAGACATGTCTTTATAATTAAGATACTTGAGTAGAAATAGTGATTTTACTGTATAAATAGCTTTCTCCTTCCAAGTGTCTGTACTTCCTATAGTGTATAGAGTATAGTGTGGGTCTGTGGACACATGTGTGTCTGTGGGTTACACCAGAGGACTACACCAAAGTTTGTGTATGTGACACGTGCACAGCACATTTTTGCACGTAAACTCCACCAGCTACACCAGGAACGACAATTACGCACCCAAGTGTTGCAGGAGAATCAGCGATCTCCAGCAGCCGCTCATCTCATCCATGTGAATATGGGTGGGTCTACATCATAGTCTACACTTGTTAATAATCAGTATTGACCGTATTGATAATTGAACCTTGCATCCCTGGACGCAGTGCCACCTGGGAGAAATGTGCGAGTTCCAAACGCAAAGTTCTTTTTTTATTTATTTTTTATTTTGAATTTTTTATATACAGCCAACATACTCCTAAACAATAGCGCTGCCCGAGGCTGGGCACACAGATACAGTCAACATATTCTTAAATAGTAGCGCTGCCCGAGGCTGGGCACATGGCACAGTCAACGCATTCCCAAATAATAGCGCTGCCCCGAAAATAGTAATCTAACGCGTTAATCTTTAAAAGCCAGTAATCTGATTGCAGTTACTTGTCCAAGTGGCTGTGCGTTACTATTTCGTTACTATCTCATCATAAATTCATAATGCAGGCGGAATGCAGTATTTTATTTCGTTTTCGACAGTCAAAAATACATTTTGAGCTGTTTTTCTTATTTGGGAGTGACGTCGTGTGGCAGTGAAAGGGTTAAATACACAAGAATGTGTCCCGAGAGCTCCAGTAGCTCACTGCGTACCTCGAACGCTATTTCGGCATCGGGGACAACCGTGCGCGTCACGTATCTGGGGTAGCGAGTTCGACTCCCGGACAAGCCGTACTTTCTCAGAGTGTCTTTCCCCCCATCTGTACCCCCATTCAACCTGTTTCTGTCGGTCATACTTGACCAGAAAAATGCGATAAACGCAAAAAGAACCAGCTGACTGGTCAAAGTTTAAAAAAAAAGAATGTGTCCCGCGGCGTGACTGGACCCTCTGTCTGTGAGTGACTCTGCTTTGGTCCAATCACATTCCCCATCCACAGTCTGCGAATCAGAGGCAGAGTAGGGCGGGTCTTCACAGCACGTCATGTGACATATGCGCCAATCGTGTGACAGCAGGGCTCCATCGTTACAGCCTCGTCTGCACGGAGAATTCCACCCCAAAACGCTTGTCTAAACGCAAAATTAAAAGTGAAACCGCAAGACGACTTTTGCGGTTTCTGTTCAGACTTCCATCCCAAAACGCTCGTCTAAACGTAGCCTCAGTCACTACTTCACGTTTGTGTCAGCTAAGCCGGGTGAAAAAAACATTCATATGCGGAGGAAACAAAATACTGTCTACCGCTAAAAACAGCACATCCAATTGCATTGAAAGCATCTGGAATCACAACACTAGCCGACGCTTCGACTAGGTACAGGAGGACTCGGAGGTCCACCAGCCAAACAGCAAAAGAGAGAGATTGTTTCTTTCCCTTTTGATTAATGTATATTTGATGGTGGCAGAGCAAAAGCTCTTATTTGCCAGATTTACAGTTAATTTACATGTTAAAGAGAGACTGATTGTATGTTTATAGAGAGACATTTATAAAAACAATTTAATAGTTACAGTTGATATAATTGAATAGTTCAGCCTGCATTTGTTAGATGTGATACACTGGTTTTGTAAAACCACTGGCTGGCTGCTCTAATGCTGTGAGCATTAAACCCTAACCCTAACCATAGACTGTTGCTTTACCATACTTGATGGTACAGAAGCTGAAGCACTAGTTTAACAATTTACGTTATGTGCAGAGAAACAAGTTAAAAACAATTTATGCACTTTCAATAAAGCGTTTAAAAAAAACTGTTGGGGGAACGACGACGACTTCGTAACCTAGTTACTTTCAAAGTAACTAAGTTACTCTGATAATCAAGTAATCAGTAAAGTAACTTAGATTACTTTTTAAAGGAGTAATCAGTAATCAGATCACTGCATATGATACAGTCAACGCATCCTTAAATAATAGCGCTGCCCGAGGCTTAGTGGCAATGCACCTGCACAGTCGCACACCCGGCAGCAACAGGGAAAATGCACAAAACACCCCCGGAACCTGACAAACAAGCCCAAAGCCAGATAGGTAGATATAGAGAGAAAGAGAGAGAGATAGAGAGAGAGAAAGAGAGATATAGATAGAGAGAGGGAGAGAGAGCGAGATAGAGAGAGAGGGATAGAGAGAGCAAGAGAGAGAGAGCGCGAGAGAGAGAGCGCGAGAGAGAGAGCGCGAGAGAGAGAGAGCAAGACAGAGAGAGAGCGAGAGAGAGCGAGAGAGAGAGCAAGAGAGAGAGAGCGAGAGAGAGAGAGCGAGAGAGAGCAAGAGAGAGAGAGAGCGAGAGAGCAAGAGAGAGAGAGCACGAGAGAGAGAGAGAGAGAGAGAGAGAGAGAGAGAGAGAGATAGATAGAGAGAGGGAGAGAGAGCGAGATAGAGAGAGAGGGATAGAGAGAGCAAGAGAGAGAGAGCAAGAGAGAGAGAGCGCGTGCGAGAGAGCACGAGAGAGAGAGAGAGAGAGAGAGAGAGAGAGAGAGAGAAATCCACGGCAGGAACAGAGCAGACCGCACCAAAAACTCACCCTAACGCAGAGTCAGGTCCAAGAGGAAGGAGACGACCGTGGAGAAAGTTCACCAGTCCCATCATGATATTGTCCCCCCCGTTGGGATGAACCCGGGAGTCCGCTCCCAGTCCATCCACCACACGTTAGCACCCGACAATGTTAGCTAACGCTAGTTAGCTGTCCCTGCCCCCAGCCAAGCTACTAGCCGACATAGCTATAGCCTGACTGAAGGTTCCACCACGCAACAACTTTCATCCTCAGTCCATCCGCCGAACGTCCTCCCCGTCCCGGCACAACCCAATCACCACACCCGGTACCGACAAGCCCACGGCACGCGGCGCCATCTCCTCCGCTCCGCGATGCTGCACATCTGGTTCTCTTGGCCAAGACATCCACTCGCTCCAGTGGACAGCGCCGAATAGACCCTGTACCTGGCTATACCCCCTCCCCTCGTGGATAATACCGGTCTTCTTCACATCTCTCTACCGACTACCAGACCGACGCCAACCAGCTCCCCCTAGTGTTAGTCCTCCCACCCTACGATGCTTTGCATAAAAGTAATTGAATGAAACCAATAGTATATCTGCAGAGCCGCAGAGCCTGGAACACTATTCTACAAACGTGTCTAATGTGAAATATATAAGCATGTAAGCAAAACTAGATTTTAGGTCTGTGATGGAAAGTGATTGTTAACATTCTATTTATTTTTATTTTTATTTTTAAAAAAAATCATAATAATAATAAAAAAATAAAAATAAAAAAAAATATATATATATTTTTTTTTTGTGAGGCCCCCCTTCCCGCGAGGCCCTGTGCGACCGCACTGCTCGCACACCCCCTGAGGCGGCCCTGCCTGGACGAATTACCATTCTGTTAGTTTGCATGGAATGTAATGTCCAGGTTCAACACATACTTACTCCAAGGGACACTGTGTTGTTGATGTATGATACAAAGTCGCATTTTGTTGATAAAATAATAATCAACCATCAGATAACTATCCGACACTAGTATAGAAAGGTTAGTATGAAAAGTGCAGAGTGCAGTGGCTGGACACCCAACTTGTGTCAACATAGCCTACCTGTCTACCTCGTTCTCAGAGTGCAGCTGCAAAGCTTTCCCATGTCTTCTCCCTAGCTGCTTCATCTGTGTACTTTGTGTTTATTGGAGCATACAAGAATATGTCCTTCCACTTTTTTTTTGTTTCTAGGGCCAGTAGACTGGCAGGTTGTCAAATCAAATGGACGGCTGACTATTTATTAACTGAATTGGAAATGCTTTTGCTTTGATGAAATATAAAAAAGAAACGTGGACACAGTATAATAAACACACGTATATCAGGAAGTGCGCGCAAGGCTCTCGTATTTGTGATCACACACCCACACGCCTGGTGTAGCTGAAACAAATAATGACAATTGGAGCTTTCCAGACACGTATTATGGCCGCCATAAATTCCATGTACGTGGTGAATTTCATGTGCTTGGTCTACCTACCCCTGTGTGAGTGCATGTGTGTGTGTGCACATGTGTGTATTCTAGAGGGTCAGTCACGGCGGGTGTGTGATAATGTACATCATAGTCAGGGTTGGAGCTCCAGACTGCAGGCCTGTGCAACCTCTGTCTCAACCCTAAGGACGGTCTCTATCCTTGGGGAAGAGCAGGGCCACACTCTGCCCTACCTCCCTACCTGATCTCTTTCTGGTTCTGAGGTCCTCCCCTGCCCATTTCATACAGCAAATCACACACACTACACCACATAGGCATGCTTTAGTGTGCACACACACACACACACACACACACACACACACACACACACACACACACACACACACACACACACCCACACACACACACACACACACACACACACACACACACACACACACACACACACACACACACACACACACACACACACACACACACACACACACACACACACACACACACATAAACACTCACATACTGTCTGGTACACATGAACACATATCACACACACACACACACAGTAAATCTACCACAGAGTCTTATTGATTCAGCATGGCTGTGTTCTCCCTATGGAAGGTGATAGCATGTCAGGGCAGAGTGCTGAGAGCATTAGTCAATGTGTTTCTACCAGAGCAGGAAGAGACAGGGGCTTTATTCTCCTCAATCCATGTGTTATAAATGTTACTCCTGCCCGACTAGGAAAACCCGGACCGGACTTTTTAGATCGACGGACAGACCAAGCTAGAGAGTTAGGCGGCGGTGTTGGACATTTGCAATCTCAGACCCATTCAGGACAGCCTGCACAGGCTCCCTCGATGGATTATGAATGGAAATAGCGAATAAAAGAAATAACGACCCAGAATCGAGAATCTTCATTTCTGGCACTGAACCGTTGGGCCACAGAAACGAGAATTCACGTGAACGGCACTGGATGTGTTAAGGAAGTATACAATAAGCAGTTTATTAGTGCATCCATTAATATAACCAAAACTGGGACAGGAATGTGGACAAAACCAAAATCACAATGGACCCCACTGCCTCTGTGTATCACAGGAATAGACCAAAGGGAACATAATAATAATAATAATAATAATAATAATAATAATAATAATAATAATAATAATAATAATAATAATAATAATAATAATAATAATAATAATAATAATAATAATAATAATAATAATAATAATAATAATAATAATAATAATAATAATAATAATAATAATAATAATAATAATAATAATTAATTGCATTTATACAGAGCTTTTCTAGACACTCATAGCGCTTTACAATGTAGGGTGTAAATGGCCTCCTTCACCACCACTGGTAGCACCCAACCTTGGGCTATGCAGGCTCAATGGCTACCATACAATGGCACCCGGCACACATCACACTACCCAATGGCTGAATGGCTCAGGAGACAGGGATACAGAAAACATGCATAGCTACACAAACAGAGACAATAAAACCGTAGCGAAGGATCTTAAAAGTTTGTTTTTTGAAACTCATTTAAATATTATTTAAAAAGATCTCATGACCAAAATAGGATCCGTGCTCATGAAAACATTCCTAAGAAAGTGCCAATTCTACTTCATTAGGTGTTTGGAAGGACAACCTCTATAACTGCTATGCTCTGTGGGTTGGTTGGTTAGTCAGTTGATTTGGTCATTTGTGTCAATTGTGTGTGAATGCATACTGTAGTAACAGTAACAGCAACAGTTGTGATGGGAGGGTCAAGAAAAGAAGGCGGTTTTGAGATGCAACGTCAGATTTGTCATCCATGCTCCAACAATTGCACACCGTTAGACAACAAACAAACACACACACACACACACACACACACACACACACACACACACACACACACACACACACACACACACACACACACACACACACACACACACACACACACTGAGGAGAGACACAGTAAAAACCAGAGAGAGAGAGGAGATGACATTCCACATAGACTTGACTGGCACCATGATGCCACTAGTACACGCCATGCACCACAGCCCTGCTAGCGAACATGACTCCACTAGCATGTGGTCTCTTCTGGCTTTCAGTAGAGCAGACCTCAGCTCATGCCATCTTAGTTACACTAACACTATACTGTCTGTATTGCCCCCCCCCCCCCCCCCCCATGTATTCAAAACCTATTGTAGATATATATATATATAAATGTAGTTGCCAATCAGATTTTTTTCATACTTCTAAAAGGTTTACCTTCGTAGGCGTTTAGCAGACACCTGCAGTTAAAACCCTGTTACTAACTAACACACTACCTCGTCTCGTTTCCTCGCTCTTTGCCCTCTT
>NC_140165.1:131459816-131469637 GCF_963971535.1 Notolepis coatsorum | reverse complement strand
GAATGCATGGAATAAACAAGTTTCAATCACAAAAAAATTATTGTACATGTGTGAGCCTTATTCTTAGTCATCTACTGTAGGCTAAAATAGCAAGACAACATCTCTGTCTCTCTCTCTCTCTCTCTCTCTCTCTCTCTCTCTCTCTCTCTCTCTCTCTCTCTCTCTCTCTCTCTCTCTCTCTCTCTCTCTCTCTCTCTCTCTCTCTATCTATCTCTCTCTATCTCTCTTTCCATTACATCCTCCATTATTATCCCTCCATAGTCATCCCTCCACTCCACCGCTCATCTCTCTCAAACCCCTCTTTCCAACCCCTCCCCAACATTCCCCGTTGGGACTCGGTGTACTAGTCGAGGCTGTGAGTAAGCTGTATATATTTAGCCTGCGCCGGTAACTCCAAGCTGTGTGGAGTTCACTCGGTCAGTCAGTTACCAGGTTTCCACAAGGCCAAGTGGGGCTATAGCCAGGGTCAGGAGGACCAGCTTAAGACGTTAACAAAAAGATCAAATGTGCTATTTCTTGATTTGACACTCAAGTTGACACATTATTCGTTGGCAACAAGGTCGAGTGAAAAGAGGCACATAGCAATATTGCTTTGGGAGACATTGAGTGACTTTAACAATCAGTATGCACTGGCTACACCCCCCTCCGCTGCCTCTGATATGGGCCTTAGCTAGGACAGCATTCTCCTGTCAAACATCTCGGCCCAAACAGAGAGTAAACTAACCGCTGCTACCTTTACTCTTTCCCTTAATATATTGAATAAATTATACTTATATTATTGTTCCCCCATGTTTTTTTTTTAATTCTTTTATAAATAAGTTATATAAGTGATACAATGTTAAATTACCACAGCATCCATGCAGCCTTGTTTATTCACTGCGTCCATGGAAATGACGATGAGCGCTTATGCTTAGTTTCCTTATGCAAAAAAGACATACAACTATAGTCTGTTTACTTTTCTGATGACTACATCACTGCCTAACTTATAAACGGTCAGACAAGCTTAACTTTTGGTTATTAGTGATACTCATACACCCAATTCAAAGTCACAGTTCCTCCAGGAAATACACCCAATTCAAAGTCACAGTCCCTCCACGAAATACACCCAATTCAAAGTCACAGTCCCTCCACGAAATACACCCAATTCAGTCACAGTCCCTCCAGGTCATTGCCACGATTTCTCCGCAGTAAATGTTCAAATCTGAGCCAAATAAGAAGCTGGATATATGAGTGTATACAGGTGCAGCTCAATAAATTAGAATATCGTGGACAAGTCTATATATTTAGCTGTATTGGTGCAGTCATTTGTGCAAAAGGAACCCCAACCAAGTACTGAGTGAACATACATGAACATACTTTTCAGAAGGCCGACATTTCTATATACAAAAGAAAAATACATCTATTTTTTATTTATTTATTGGTGATACAGACTTTTGGGCTTTCATGAGCTGTAAGACATAATCATCCGAATTAAAACAAATAAAGGCTTGAAATATTTCACTTTGTGTGTAATGAATCTATAATCTACGAGAGTTTCGCTTTTTGAATTTAATTACTGAAATAAAATAACTTTTCCACAATATTCTAATTTATCGAGCTGCACCTGTATATAATTATATATATATGCACATAACGTAGAAAATGCTGTGGTCACAAAATAGTTAGGGAAAGTAATCATAAGTACTTACCGGACACCGGAGTCTTCAATAACGTTGGATGGTGATCCATTTTGTGAATACATTTGTTATCTGATGAAACAATATATTTGTTGGCAGACAGCTCCTTCTTATCAACACTGCTATCTAACGTTAGCATAATTTGCAAGCATAACATGCGTACCCATGTGTTACGTTCACATTACTTATGTTCCACTGGGAAAGACTGTTCATCACTGCATACAAGTCAGTTCGTAAACTTTGTATTATGATGACATAAGACATTCAGGGTACGTTTTTAAATAACATGTTAATTTATTTATTAAATTTTTTAATATAATTTCCTAATAATAATCACAATTTTGAATCAACTTGCAATTTTTACCAAGACCTGCAATTTTACAACAATAAATTAACATAAAACCTTGCTAATTGCATTGCAATTTTGGAGAAAAGCTGTTGCAAAAGCAAGCATTTCTGATGGCAACAATCACAAAAAAAAATCAGTCCCTTGAAATCCTGAAGGGACTGAAGTTATAGCTGCATTTTCTTTCAAACTAATTTGATCTTGGATGTCCCGATTTGGTACAAATGTTTTCTCCCCTGGGTGAAGGTGTGTACAGGCTGTGATGTACAATGCAGGTGTAGAGACAGTTCTGCGTAGGAATCTGCTATGACAGATGACAATTTTTTTTTAAATGGGGTTCTCAAGTCTACTGTATCCTCACATACGTGTGGAGCCTGAGACGAATCATGCCATCTTTTTTATCTGTCTACTCAGTCTGATCTATTGACATTTCTATGTTTTCTTTCCAGTCCATACTTCTTTTCTGGACAGGCAAGAGCAGATGTTGACTTTTGGCTACTTTACACACTGAGGCAGAGTGATGGATATCAAACCCACACAGATCACCACCTTCATGAATCTGGTCCATTATCTGTGATTACGTGTGTGCTATCAAGTGAATTAATGGTGCAGTTTATTCAGTCACCCAGACTTAAGGGGGTCCAGAAGACACATTCACTTTGATTGATTAGGAATATATGGATCATGCATTTAACTACAGCCTGTGCCGATAATTCACGAGGAGAGGAGGTCTTTTCCTTGAAGTGCTCTGTTCCAATAAAGAGTTATTCCCGACATCTGTACCCCCAGGGTTCCGCATGTTTCCAATTGTATTAACGTCATGTGGCTGTTTTCCTTTCCTGCACTTCACATCGGTGAAGTCATTTATGTGCTGTCTGTGCTGCAGGTGAGGTGCATGCCTCAGCGTCTCTGTGTGCCTCGTTAGTGAGCGAGCAAGTGCCTTTATGAGCTGCAGGTGAGGTGCATGCCTTGCCTCAGCGTCTCTGTGTGCCTAGTTAGTGAGCGAGCAAGTGCCTTTATGAGCTGCAGTGTGCTTTGTTTCAGAGGGGACCTTTGTCTGTGCTTTGATATGTCACACTGTACGTACCTTGTTCTCTTTCCTTCCCTGTATGATAATTTTAACAGATTTCAACTCTTGTTCTCTCTCTCTCTCTCTCTCTCTCTCTCTCTCTCTCTCTCTCTCTCTCTCTCTCTCTATCTCTCTCTTTCACTATATCTCTTTCTCTCTCTCCCTCTCTCTCCATCTCTCATTCTTTCTCTGCTCGACAGACAGTTACCGTTTCTGCAGTCACAAAGTCAGTGTCTGAAGCATGCCAGATTACTTTAGTCTTATTTCTTTCTCGCTTGACTGATTCTGCTTTCAGTCCATCTCTGCATGGATTTGTCTGCATGCCTTCGCTTTAACTGTGACGTCATTTAGTTGCATATCATTAATTGTCATTGTCATTACATGTAACAATAGATACACCAGAAACATTATATGTATAGCAGAGCGGGCCTCTTATTGCACCACACCTGAGTTCCCTTGCAATGACTTGATGTTGTTATATGCTGGATGTAACAAAAGAGGGACATTTGATTTCCATTACCCAGCCCCAGCTGCCAGATTTCTTAAATTAAGCTATTTGGTTTTTATATCAGCCAACCTTGATTTATAGAATAACATAAACGTTTTTATTCCCCAGCCAACGTGACTGGTTAATTGAAAGATCCACCAGCTACTTTAGTTTTCATATCAAACTAAATCAGCCCAAACTGATTTCCACTTTAGTTTGTATACCATACTAAATCAGCCCAAACTGATTTCCACATTAGTTTGTATACCATACTAAATCAGCCCAAACTGATTTCCACTTTAGTTTTTATATCAAACTAAATCAGCCCAAACTGATTTCCACATTACTGTAGTTTGTATACCATACTAAATCAGCCCAAACTGATTTCCACATTAGTTTGTATACCATACTAAATCAGCCAAAACTGATTTTCACTTTAGTTTTTATATCAAACTAAATCAGCCCCAACATCATGTAAACAAACAGCCACATCCAAAATGTACCACATTTGGGTAAAAAAAAAAAAAAAAAAAACTTGACATCCCAGATGACTGATCACTTCACGACTGCATGACAACCCATCTACTCATGGTCATACACAGTACAGTATAGTGTTAAAATTGAAGTAATTTCATTGCATGGCATTACAAGTGTGTAGCTAATCAATGGGACGTCCTTGATAGAAGCAAACATACTGAGGTTGAGTAGTGCAGTGTTGTATCAGTGATGTATCAGTGTTGTATCAGTGTTGTATCAGTGTTACGTGCCCCCGTGGGGAGACGCAACACTAGGCCACAGACAGGATAGGTGAGGATGCAGTGACACAAAACACCATAGACGGGTTGTAAAATAACAATATTTATTTTACACAAGTGAGGATCAGCAACACAGAGAGCAAAGAGGACCTACCAGTGAGCACCAAATAATATCAAAATAAAACAAAAGCCCCCCCCCCTTTACAGGCACGGACGCCCCAAAGTACAGGAGGTGGTGCTCACTCTAAGCTGGTGTCTTTAACAGTGGTTCTCCTACGTGATGCAGATGTAGACCCCAGGGTATCTTCACTGCCCTCAATGTCCCTGTGTGCGAAACAAAAGGTTAATATATAAGAAAAACAATCACCATAAGCTGGGTGACGAGGAATACATAAATACAGAAACAGGTTATGGGTAAAACAGAAATGTACAACAGGCAGGATCACAAAACGGTACAATACTATAGGGAATTGCTAGAAAACCAGAGCCTTGACCAGCTCTCACACAAACAACAGCTCCACAGAGCTTTCTACTAGCTCATGCACCAAAACATGAGCTCAACAGAGCTTTAACTAGCTCATGCACCAATCATGAGCTCAACAGAGCTTTAACTAGCTCATGCACTAAACATGGGCTCAACAGAGCTTTAACTAGCTCATACACAAAAAACAATGAGAGCTCTACCACAACACCACCAGATATAATTACCCACATACACCGACAGAGCTCTAGCTAACAATGCATACACAGGGATTATATGAAGGGATGTGGAGGCCAATTAGGCTGATGAGCCTCAGCTGTGGTTGCTGCTGCTTCTTCTGTTGGCTGGAGTGGAATGGTGATTGACCCTGAGAGGTAGATAGATTATATAGGAGGGAGACAAGAAAACACTACAACCTGCCTAATAATAATAACCCACACAATATAATATTACATGCATACATAATACATAATGAAATAAGGAATGAAATAAGGACAGAGTCCGTAACACTTCCCCCCCCAAGGAGTCAGCCCATGGCCGACGAACACACACTCCATCAGTCACCATAGAACAAATAAAACAAACACCCAACCATCCCGAATAGCAAAACACCTGTTCCAACAGGCTACCCCCGAGAAAGGGCATCGGCAAACACATTCTCTGTGCCCTTCTTGTGCCGGACCACCACGTTATACCCCTGCATAAGCAGAGACCACCGCATCAACCGCTGGTTGTGGTTATACATGCGGTGCAAAAAAACAAGCGGGTTGTGGTCTGTGTGGACCACCACAGGCTCCACACTCGATCCCACATAGACCTCAAAAAATTGGAGCGCCAGCAGCAATGCCAACGTCTCCTGCTCTATTGTTGAGTAGCGTGTCTGGCTGCCACTAAACTTCTTTGAGAAGTAGCCCACAGGATGGACCAAACCCTCGGAATCCACCTGCGTCAGAACCGCACCAGCACCCACACAACTCGCATCAACCTCAATAGAAAAAGGCTTACTGAAATCAGGAGCATTTAGAACCGGAGCACTACATAAAAGGGCCTTACAGCTCTCAAAAGCCGCTTGACACCTGGCCGTCCACTGGTATGGTACCAAGGGACTGATTAGGTCAGTCAGAGGGGCTGCAACCAAGGAAAAATTCTTACAGAACCCCCTGTAGTAACCTGTCATCCCAAGAAAACGACGTAGCTCTCGTCGTGTGGTCGGTACTGGAAACATGGTTATGGCCTCTATTTTGGCTCCTAGAGGACGCACCTTACCACCGCCCACCTGTTTCCCCAGGTAGGTCACTGTCGCTTTACCGAACTCGCATTTTGCCAAGTTCAGTGTCAGAGAAGCGTCTGCCAACCGCTGGAATACGGTTCTCAATGAGCTCACATGAGCAGACCAACTCACTGAATGCACCACCACATCGTCCAGATATGCTGTGCAGTTGGGCACATCCCCCAACACTATGTTGACCAGTCTCTGAAACGTAGCCGGTGCGTTACGCATCCCGAACGCCATCACAGAATACTGCAGGAAAGCATCGGGCGTAGCAAACGCAGATATTTCAGAGGCCCTTGGCGAGAGTGGCACCTGCCAGTACCCTTTTAAAAGATCCAATTTCGTCACATACCGGGCTGACCCAATGGTATCTACACAATCGTCGATGCGCGGCATAGGAAAAGAATCAGGAATGGTTACTGCATTTACCTTTCGATAATCAGTGCAAAACCGATGAGTGGTGTCTGGTTTCGGAACCAGCAGGCATGGTGAGCTCCACGGGCTCAAACTGTGATGAGCCAAATCATGCTCCAGTAAATATGCCACCTCCTGTTTCATTATTTCCCTTTTTACCGCATTTACCCTATAAGGATGCTGTTTGACTGGCCTTGCATTACCGACATCAATGTCGTGTTCCAGAACGGTAGTGCGGGTTGGGACATCCCCAAACAAAATGGGATAACTGTTAATGAGCGCCACCATGTCAGCTTCCTGCTCCTTACCCAAGTGTGGCATCAGGGAGGGAAGGATCAACAACATCTCTGAGTTGCATAAACGAGGAGTCTGCTGCTGGACCTCACAACCATTCAAACCATCCTCATCACTTATTGGCAGAGTAGAAGGAACAGTAACCACAGTCACTGGTACTCCTCTCACTCCTGCTACTGCAGCTCCCACAGCGGCCCCTGGGGGCGTACTTTGTTTCTCCAGCTGCAGGTTGTCCCTGGGAAGATAACGCTTCTACATATTAATGTGACAAACACGGGTTTTCTTTCGCCTGTCAGGCGTCCTGACTACATAGTCAGTATTGCTCAATTTCTGCTCGATAGCATAAGGGCCAAAAAAACGAGCACTCAAAGAAGAGCCAGGGATGGGGAACAGAACTAAAACCAAGTCCTCAGACTGGAAAGAACGTGGAACCGCTTTTTTGTCAAACTGCCGTTTCATTGAACCCTGAGCAGCAGAGAGACTCTCCTTAGCGATACTACACGCCTCATGCAGCCGCTCTTTAAATCTACACACATAGTTCAAAACCCCTCTCTTTGGAGGTACGGTGTGCAGAGCCTCCCCCATTAACTGATCCTTTAATACCCTTAAAGGACCCCTCACTGAATGCCCAAACACCAGCTCTGCTGGGCTAAAACCCAGTGACTCCTGAACTGTTTCTCGCACAGCAAACAGAGCTAGGGGAACACCTTCATCCCAGTCTCTGCCGCTCTCCATACAATACTTGCGTAACACCGACTTGAAGGTCTGATGCCACCTCTCCAGGGCACCTTGCGACTCAGGGTGATACGCACTTGAGATCCTGTGAGAAATAGACAATGATGATAACACCTGCTCAAATATTCCTGAAAGGAAGTTAGTACCTTGGTCCGTTTGCAAGACTTTTGGCAGCCCGAACGTAGAAAAAAACTTGATCAGAGCTTTCACTACAGACTGAGATGTTATCTTTCTAAGAGGAATAGCCTCAGGGTACCGAGTCGCTACACACATAATTGTTAAAAGGAACTCGTTACCAGACTTCGTTCTCGGCAGGGGACCAACACAATCCACTATCACATGCTCAAACGGCTCCCCCATCGCTGGGACTGGGTGAAGCGGGGCAGGTTTAATAACCTGATTAGGCTTCCCTGTAACTTGACACACATGACAAGAATTACAGAACCTGGTCACATCCCCCTTTAACCCGGGCCAAAAAAAGTGTTTCAAAACCCTGTCATTGGACTTGGTGATGCCTAGATGTCCCGACCAAGGATGATCGTGAGCTAAAGACAAAACAGACTGTCGATACGGTGTTGGCACAACAATCTGGGTAACATAACTCCACTCATTACCAAAATCCATCCGTGACCTCCACCTCCGCATTAGCACATCATTCTCAACAAAATAGGCTACCTCCTTGTTCTTAGCTGTCTCTGGGGCAAGAGCAGCAGCAAAACATTTTGCTAAACTAGCATCCTCCTTCTGAGCAACGATCAGATTACCTCTAGTCATGGGTAAATGCGTTGTCTCAGAGGTGAGCGTATACTGCTGAAGCGCATTACTGTCACTCGTCTCTATAGCAGGTGGAACAAACACAAGTGGGGAAATAGGCGCGCCAGACAACTGTGTAGCTAGCACAGACTCCGACAGATCAACTATCTCACCCAACTTACGTGCTTGAGCACGGGTGACTGCACAAACTGTAAACACCTGGGGAAACTGTTGCGCCAACACATCTGGACGCAAAACCTCAGGGCGCTCTAAAACCTCCAAAACGGGCATAACTCTGCCACCCGCGATGTCGTTACCCAACAGGAAAGTGACACCCCGTACCGGTAACGACGGGCGAATGCCCACTTTGAACACCCCCTGTGCTAAACCACAGTTTAAGTGTATCAGATGGAGGGGCACCGACACAAAACCCATCTCGATCCCCTGCACCAACACACTTGAGCCATTTGATGACTCATGATTAAACGGTAGCACGTCCGACAAGATAAAAGACTGCGCTGCCCCAGTATCTCTCAGTATGCGCACCGGACGCTGGTCCAACTCACTACCACTGAGAGAAACCATGCCGTCCAACATAAACGGTTCGTAACTGGGCTCCAGGTCACCACACATTTTCGTGGGGACTACTGACTGTGGAACTATCACCGTCTGCACCAAACCAACCTCCTTTGGCCGACCACTTGGCGTAGACTGTGTGCGTTTATACGCTTGACAGTTCTCTCTAATATGACCCACCCGGTGACAATGATAGCATTCCCGCTCCTCCCTGTAGCGGGGAGATAACAAACGTGGTGGGCTAGTGTGCACTTTAGCTGGAGCCCGAGCAGAGGGATAAAAACCTCTATCCTCCTGTCTTAGTGTACCAAATGACTGTTTATGAGTAAGCACAAACTCATCAGCGAGCACCGCCGCCTGTGCCAACGTCTCAACTTTATGCTCATTGAGATAAGTCACTAAACGGTCATTTAGGCTATTTTTAAACTCCTCCAGTAACATTAATTCAGACAGAGAATCAAAATCAGCTACATCACAAGCCCTGCACCACCGATGAAATAGGGATTCTTTCTCCCGAGCAAACTCCACAAAAGTCCGGCCAGGTAACTTTCTGTGAGTTCTAAACTTTTGCCTGTACGCCTCTGGCACTAACTCATAGGCTCTAAGCACAGCCGTCTTGATTAAGTCATACGACAAACTGTCAGTCAGAGGGAGGGTAGACAGCATTTCCTGGGCTTTTCCCGTTAACTTACATTGCAGTAAGAGAGCCCAGACCTCTTTAGGCCACTTTAAAGACGTAGCCACCCGCTCAAAAGCATTAAAATATGCGTCTACCTCCGCCTCACGAAATTGAGGTACAAGAGAAATTAGTCTACTCACGTCGTAAGCCCCCACAGCCGTGGAAGAGGGTTGAGTAGGACTCCCAATCTTAGCAGCTTCAAGCTCCAGCTGCTTCATTTTAATCTCGGCGTCCACCCGGTGGCGGTCAGCGTCCAGCTGGCGGGTTGAGACCTCAGCCTCCA
>NC_140165.1:131449816-131454816 GCF_963971535.1 Notolepis coatsorum | reverse complement strand
ATGACTTAACCTGTGTGGTACAGTATAAACCTCATATTCTCATACAGCAATGACTTAACCTGTGTGGTATAAACCTGCAATTCTCATACAGTAATTACTTAATCTGTGTGGACTGTGGAATAAACCTCAGATTGTCATACAGCAATGACTTAACCTGTATGGAATAAACCTCAGATTCTCAAAAGAAAATTAGATTCTATATCTGTAAAGATAAAGAATTCAAATGCACTGTAATATACTAGTATTGTGCATCCTTGTAGGACGAGATTTACTAATATATTCATATATCATGTTTTGTATCACTTTTGGCAGCATTTGACAAGTTAATTCCTGTGGTGTTAATGTCCATTCATAGCTAAAGTTTTTAATTCCACTATGCAAAAACCTCTGGGGAATTTGTGCAGATTTGGTTGGCAGGTATAGTTTTGTCTTTGAAATTGTGATAAATGCACTGATCATTATTTGTGCTAACTAGGAGAATATCCCCACTCAAATGACCCTCTGCCTGGAGCAGTTTTATAAAGCAAGTTATATGCTTTCTGATGTCCTCGGCTCTGACATGTCCTCCCCAGGGCTCCCAGGAAGCACGTCGTGGAGACGGACATTGAGTTCTACCACGTCCCCTCCCACGGTGACGCCAGCAGGAAACGCATCATGGAGGACACAGAGGACTGGCGGCCACGCACTGGAACCACCCAGTCCAGATCCTTCCGAATCCTGGCCCAGATCACAGGCACAGAGAACCGTGAGTTACACACACACACACACACACACACACACACACACACACACACACACACACACACACACACACACACACACACACACACGCACACACACACACACAAGCACACACGCACACACACGCACACGCACACACACGCACACGCACACACACGCACATATGGGCCTGAAACGTTTCAACCCCCATACGCACACACACGCGCGCGCGCGCACGCACACACACACACACACACACACACACACAGAATTAGCAGTACTCTTTCATGATAAAACATCGGTACAATCATTTATTCATTCATTCATTCAATCTTTATTGTCTCGAAGGATCATTGAGAGCAAAAGAGAAATACAAAACATAATAAATAAATAAATAAATAAATAAATAAATAAATAAATAAATAAATAAATAAATAAATAAATAAATAAATAAATAAATAAATAAATAAATAAATAAATAATAAATAAATAAGTTCATTGCAAAACATTCCATGTTTCTGGTGCATAGATGTTAAAGTTTTCACATATAAATGTACATGTACTTCACAGTGAAATGCTTTGTTCTGTATGAGCCCCTGAGAATGTGCTTCATACAGTAAAAAAAAGTAAAGGAGGAATAACACTATACAATATACAATATACAATACAATATACAAACTAAAGTGCAATCTAAGTACAGTGAAAGACAATGAGGTACAAATGCAGACTTAATGAGGTACAAAACTTTTAAGGCAAGGTGCAAATGCAAATGAGGAATGAATGTAGTGCAAATCTTTCAATAATTGATCAATATAATGTAGTGTTAAAGTGTCTAAAGTGTGTGTTAAGGTGAGTGTTTGTTTAAAGTGAGTGTGTGCAATGAGTGTAGATGGATGGTTTGATGATGTTGCATAGAGTCATTGAGCATCCTGATGGCCTGGGGATAGAAGCTCCTTCTGAGTCTCTCTGTACTGGCCATGAGACTCCGGTAGCGCTTGCCTGACCACAGCAGTGCAAAGAGTCTGTATAAATGTCTTAATGTTATGTTGAAATGCACTGATACGTGTCCTCCGTTCTCTCCCGTCCAGCAGAAGCTCAGGAGGCTGAGGACCTGAAGTCAAGGTAAGTGATGTTGGGATGTGATGTGGTTATCATCATTACACACATGTGGTCTGTGCTCTAACCACGTGGCTGCTGTGCTTTGTGTGGAGTAACGCTACGGATCCACATATCTACGGAATATCATCGTACCCTTCATCCTCGTTTGTCTCCTTGTGTCTCACACTAGACGATGGGGGTGGGTGAGATCCAACAGCCTGGGTCTCAGGAATGGGATAAATGGAATAGACGGCTGAAATTCTATGAAATCTGAGTCGGAGAAAGTCTTACGACTCAGATACAACTCAAAATGAGATATTGTCTCTTGCGTCGGTTTGACAGTTGATAACTACCAAAACTGACTGTGACGACATGCCAGTGTGTTTGGTTTCATCTGTGACATTTACAAAAAAACTAGACCATTTCTAAATGTAACCGATACAGAGCATTCTAGAGAAGTCTAGTTCATATTCATTGTTAGGATATACTGTACCTATTTGCTCCATCTCGCCTGGCAAATTCCTTGCTCAAGCTGATAAATGTTCAACTCAACCACCTAGAACGAAGCCGCGTCTGTTCGACTTTGTATGCATTTGCGCCGCCTCTGAATTTAGTTTCGTGTTGGATTTTAACCGCACTCTCAAAGAGCATGTGTTGAAATGACACAGGATGTTTGGTCCTTTTGACTAAAGACATACAGTGTTAAAAAGTACACAAGTCGTGTTGCTACCGGTATTAACACATTATGTATGTGTTTAGTTAAGGACAGCTCACACTGTGTTCTTTTAACACATCCCTTGAGAGTGTGCTACATCCAGTGCACTTTGTCAAGCTTCAAAGTGAAGAGAGTAATTTAGAGGAAACCCTCTTCAAATGGTTGGCCTGATTCTGGAGACCCTCTGTTGAGACTGTTAACGCATTTCAAGCTGGTTGATGTAAGCATTTCAAACCCATGTGGCTTTGTGGTGATTTGTGTGCTCATGGTTGTCTGGTGCATTTGGTTGTTGGTGTGGCATGTGTGTAAACCTTGCAGTGTTGTGCTGTTGCAGCCTATGACTGTAGCGCTGACAGTCATGGCTGGATTGTGGTCTTTTCCTAATGTTGTCTGATCCATTGGCTGTCCATTATGCAATGTGAGTGTGGGCTTTTTTTGGTCAAGATAATTGGATCTGTGTTTACATTCATGTGGCTGTCATGGTGTGTGGCTACATGTATAATATATCATGCAGCCGTCATGGAATTCACACTTTTCACATGCTTGCTACATTTCTCCTGCTTTAGTGCTCCATCCCTTACAGGAATTGTTTAGAAGATCCCACAGACCTAATGTAGAATAAATACAGGATGGGGGAGACTTCTACAGTGTCAACTATTACTACTACTACTACTACTACTACTACTACTACTACTACTACTACTACTACTACTACTACTACTACTACTACTACTACTACTACTACTACTACTACTACTACTACTACTACTACCACTACTATTACTACTACTACTACTACTACTACTACTACTACTACTACTACTACTACTACTACTACTACTACTACTACTACTACTACTACTGCTACTACTACTACTACTACTACTACTACTAGTTCTACTACTAGTCTACTACTAGTCTACTACTACTACTACTACTACTACTACTACTACTACTACTACTACTACTACTACACTACTACTACTACTACTACTACTACTACTACTACTACTACTACTACTACTACTACTGCTACTGCTACTGCTACTGCTACTGCTACTGCTAAGCTACTGCTACTGCTAAGCTACTGCTACTGCTACTGCATGGTCAGCCCTATGTTCCCACAGCCCAATGGTCCCACAGCCCTATGTTCCCACATTTCTAAGATTTTTTTTCACTCAAAAGTAGGCCATATGTTCCCACATTCTAAGATTTCTCTCAAAATGAGCCCCTATGTTCCCACAGCCCAATGGTCCCACAGCCCTTTGTCCCCACATTTCTAAGATTTTTCAAAGAATTAGGCCAAATGATGGCCCCACAGCCCTATGTTTCCGGATGAACCCTCTACTACCAGAGGACAATTGGATAATAGGTTGGGTGTAATTGAAAGGGGGATAAAATCAGATACAAATTTATGAAAAAAGGAAATGTGGGAACATAGGGCTGTGGGAACATAGGTCTGTGGGAACATAGGTCTGTGGGAACATAGGCACGCTCCCGATACTACTGCTACTTCTACTACTACTACTACTACTACTACTACTACTACTACTACTACTGCTGCTGATGCTACTACTAGGCTACTACGGGAACATTTCTATGTTCCCCGGGTCCTATGTTCCCCGGGTTCTATGTTACCCGCTTTTTTTATTTTTGAATTTTTTTTAAGGGTTCTATGTTCCCCGGGTTCTATGTTCCCCCTATGTTCCCCGGGTTCTATGTTCCCCGGGCCCTATGTTCCCCGGTAGCCGCAAAGGGTTCTATGTTCCCCGGGTTCTATGTTCCCCCTATGTTTCCCCGGTAGCGAGTGGATTCCAAAGATAGTCACTTTTATATATAATTCATTTGTATCTCAACGGAGTCACGGATCTAGTCGGGCCACGTAGCATTATGTCGACAAAAATCAAATACAATAAACAAGTGTAAAGCAAATAATTTAAAACAACGAAGTTTAGCCTATTAAATCGTTTTTATAAGCGTTCGTTCTTATTTGCGGGATAATTCATTTGTATCTCAACGGAGTCACGGATCTAGTCGGGCCACGTAGCATTATGTCGACAAAAATCGAATACAATAAACAAGTGTAAAGCAAATAATCTAAAACAACGAAGTTTAGCCTATTAAATAATTTTTTGTGAGTAACACTAAGTTTAGCCGCATAGAAAGTTGCTCTTCAAACCTCAAAAACAGGGCTGAGGGGAGGAAGACAACTCTATACAAACAAATAAACAAGTCTCACAACCTCTGCTGTAGCTTAGATGAGAGCAACTTTCTATGCGCTAAACTTAGTGTTACTCAGAAGTACAAGTTTTGGAGGTTCAACTTTTGTATAGCAATATTTAAGTGATGTCTTATGCAACTGAAGTTTAAATATGAAATACTTTGTCTTTTGCTCTTCTGTGAGAAATGAGAGATCCGAGCTTGAGCGCATACGTTTGAAGATGCGTGCATGCATGAGTAGGAACCC
>NC_140165.1:131427316-131447316 GCF_963971535.1 Notolepis coatsorum | reverse complement strand
GCCAAACGAATGAAAGGATTAAGACATTTTTATATGGATTTTCGGTGCGAGACAGAAAGGGAAATCATCCAGGTTATTTAGAGATGCTAGATTTCGACAGTTGCTCACGTGAAGCAGGCGGCACCAAGGCTATACTGATCAGATGATGCTACACTAGCTACGTTCACCTGCAAAGAAATAATGCATGATTATATCTGTTATATCTGTTACGCTGCTGTTATACATAGGAATTACTCCTGTCATTCAAACTCCGGCCAAGGTTCTTCTGTCCACCGCCATGGTTTAACGCTCCTGGAAGTTGCTCAACATCTTATCCAAGTTGCTGCTCCAAAAGCAGTTATTTGCATTGCGGTATATACCTATGTTATATAATTGTCCTGACTTCGAGTAGCCCAATATTCCAGAAAACACCCACTGATATAGATCGCAGGCGAGCAAAATAAAATGCTATTTTATATCAAAGCTATACAACCTGAATTCTGGTAGGGCTCTGGCTTACATTCCATGGTCCTGTCCTCACAGCTATAGCCAACTGCAAGCTGCATCCAAAGGTTATAACGTACTTTCTAATGTTGAGGAATAACACAACATAATAAAGCTGCCAGGTTGGGAACCCACAGGTTTATGCCTATTTGTCCTTGTTTCATTTAGTCCTTCTTACTGAATTATGACCAATGCATCAATTCTCCTGGGATTCCCGGGCTAGTGTGCTTCTATTCCCAGGACAGAAAATATCTTATTTTTGGGGGAAATATTAGTCCCTACTGTACAGTATGTGTCTGTTCCTGCATGTGTGTGTGTGTGTGTGTGTGTGTGTGTGTGTGTGTGTGTGTGTGTGTGTGTGTGTGTGTGTGTGTGTGTGTGTGTGTGTGTGTGTGTGTGTGTGTGTGTGTGTGTGTGTGTGTGTGTGGGGGGGGGGGGGGGGGGGGGGGGTTGGGTGTGTGTGGGGGGGGGGTGTGTGTGTGTGGGGGTGTGTGTGTGTGTGTGTGTGTGTGTGTGTGTGTGTGTGTGTGTGTGTGTGATTTTAGTGTCCAACAGTTAAAGGCAGCTATGATAGAGACATTGAGCAGGATTCTGTTACCATGGTGAGGAGAGAGGGCAGGCGGTGCTGACAGGGGTGTGGGTGAAGAGACATGTTCCCCATCAAATAACACATGTTGACATGTGGAATGTGATGCACACACACACACACACACACACACACACACACACACACACACACACACACACACACACACACACACACACACACACACACACACACACACACACACACACACACACACACACACACACACACACACATGCATTTATACAAACATGCTCACAAACACACACAAACACATGTGAAATATGTGCACAGAAAAAACCTATACTTCCACACACACAGACACATGCTCACATATACACAGAGGGAGAACCAGGAGCCCCGATGAGACGAGGACAAGACTGCAGATGTTTTCCAGACTACGAGCACGAGCACACCTGGGCTCATTACTAATTAATTAAACCCTGTTCAGTTACTTTGGTCACTGGCTTGCTAGTCCAGCTCGGCTTCAGTTTGCTTTTGAACAGAATTATGTTGAGTGAACTTGAATGTATAAATAAGACACTAAGCTTGTGATGCACAAGTATTACTTTGTCACACAGGCAGCCTATAGGCCTTTGCATTGTAAAATATTTCTCCGAGTGCTTTTTCCATTTCTTGCATACCTTTGATCATGCTATATGCAGACTATGCAACCTTTTATTATAGTGCCTTCTTATAATAAATTATATAACTACTGCCTTGAGTCGATACACTATTATTGTATACAGTCACAGGTATTTTGGGCTATTTCAGCAGCTGTGAGTTGTGTGGTTTTGAGTTTGAAATAGAATACTTCTGTTATTCCAAACTGTAGCTAATAAATTTATAAAGCTTTCTTTTCCTTGTTTCCTTCATTCATTGTCTCATTTCCTTCCTTCCTTCCTTCCTTCCTTCCTTCCTTCCTTCCTTCCTTCCTTCCTTCCTTCCTTCCTTCCTTCCTTCCTTCCTGCCTTCCTTCCTGCCTTCCTTCCTTCCTTCCTCTGCTAGTTGTCCTACTCCAACTGAGGCAGACAGTGGAGAGGCCAGGTATAGTGAAGAACTGTGAGAACTGTGTAATCCCTCACCTGTCACCTTGCATCATCTATCCGGGCACTGTCCACACTGTTACCGTACTAAATGACTAAACTGTATCGGCTTGGGAAGCTGACGTCAAACCTCTGGGCGAGCGTGTTGTGTGTGTTGACGGGAATATGTTGGTGTGTGAGAAGCTGCCACAGAAAATCGTCTTATTTTTCTCCACCCCGTCCTAATATTTTGTAGTTTTGGCGACTTTTCAATGCAAATTACTGTAAGTGATAATCCAAAAATGGCGACCGGCGTCCGTAGCAACCCATAGCAACAGTCTTAACTTCCCAGCCCGATTCATCAACAGGGGTAGGAGCGGCTGATATGGCAATCCCCTCTACTCTGTTTAGACTGTACTGAAACCTGTCACTGTTCAGTATGGTTGTCGCAATCTTACTAATGAAATCTGATAAAAAAAAAATTTACACCGTTTTTCTTTAATTATACGCTGGATTTAATTAAGAGTGATTTAAGTCACATAAGATCTCACCCACGCTAGAAAACGTGCATCTTTAAAACGTGTCTTTCTCCCTGAACACAGTGTGCCTCACCGTAAACACACCTATATGGTAGACACTCGGGCTGACCCCTATTAGTCGAATAGTCGACTAATCGGCCGAAAGGAGCCGTAGTCGACTGCCAACCTCTTAGTCGAATACAAAAATTTAAATAAAAAATATATATACCGGTATATATATATTTTTTTTTTTTTACATATATATTTTTCTATCATTCTTTCCAAAAGAGAAGAGGCCTAGAAGCGTGGCTAACGCTAATGGCACGCATACCAGAGGCTAACTGCCTAAGAAAACAGGCACAGAGGCACCGAAAGAGGATGTCACCCATCTAATGAACACACTAGACTAGACAAATATCAAGATGTATCCATCAGTGGACCAATTGCATGCTTTTGCAGAGGACAAGAAGCCTTCAGTCGACTCCTTCAGACATTAAGCACCCCCCACAGCCCAAATGGAATGATTTAAAAAATATATATATATTTTTTTTTTCTTTTTTTTTATATAGTCGACTAATAATCGACTATCGGCACATTTTCGCCAATCATAGTCGACTATCCAAATCCTTAGTCGGGGACAGCCCTAGTAGACACAGACTGCCTTTCAACATCATAAATCCAATAACACCATGTTCTATGTGTCAGACTCGGATCTCCAATAACACAGTCATCTGACCGGGAAGATGCTCCAATCACAATGTGCAATGGCCTGAGTGACCTAGACGCCACACCCTCATCCGGTGACATTGACCAACCACAGCCACGGCCAGCTGGCTCATCATCCAATCAGCAACGGCCAGAGGAGGAAGCTACATCCAGTCCTTCCCATGCAGTTTCCAATAATATCTCTATGGTTTCCGATCAGTTACCAGTCCAAATGCAAGGAAAGACTAACCAGGATAATAATGTCCTACTGGCTCATATACCAGCAGCGACGCATTCCACACCTAACAGTCTAATACAAGTTAACGTACCAGTGGCCAGTTTAACTCCTGGTACAAGCTCAACTCAAATAATCACTACCCATGCCCTTGTCGCTGGTTGTCCTTCACCCCAGATACCAATACTAGCCTCCGCAAGTCCAGCCCCAAGCGACTTTTTAATACCACTAACTCATTTGCAAGGTAATGTTCTCCAGCTACCCGCTGTGATATTTCCCTCCACAAGTTCAACTCCGAGCCACATGGCAGCATCCTATTCCCTTGGTACAAATCCTCTCCAAGCACAAATACCAACAGAAGACTCTTCCTCTGGCTCGAAGCTTCTACCAGCCCACATGTTGGTACCCTCGTCCTCTCCTGGTTCAGACCATGTGTCCGTCCAGAAACCACCTGCCTCGGACGCACCTCCTGCAACGTCTCCAAGTCCTGACCTTGCCACCATTGTAGTCAATGACAGGTACATGAGCAATAGTCTTGTTGTTGTTGTTGTTGTTGTTGTTGTTGTTGGGGTGGTGGTGTATCTTATGCTCAGTTGGTCAGTTCCCCCAGTCTCCCATCATTCATCCACACTTATCTCAAGCTCCACCCTTTTTTTCCCCTGATCCTCCAATCACAATTGTTGCTTGATCAGGTTGGATGATCAAGAAGCTTGCTTGATGTCAGTTGTTGTCAATACAAGTTGTATGAATGACACTGTAGCGGTATGGGGACGTGCCATCTATCTTGTGGGCAATACATAATGTGACTATATTGTACTAGATTATGATAGACTAGATTGTGGTTCTCAACCTTTTAGACCTTCACCCCTAAAAACAGAGGAACACGGATGAATCTGTGACCCCCCCCCCTCCCAAACTTGGTCCAGCATAGACAGAATGGTAAACTTTGACACCAAACAATTATTTACATTTGATTAAGAATTGAAGGAAGATCCTAATTTTACACCCTAGATTTAAAATATGAATTATCTTCACAAGGAAGAAACATCTATACCAAAGAAAGACTATTAATGTGATAATAATACTGTGTCAGGGACATGCAGAGAGTGCACACACACACACACGCATGCACGCACACACGCACACACACACACAAGTGTAGCTGAAAAGTACACATGTTGTATTTGACATGGAATGACTTGTATCAGTCCCCAGGTGTTACCAGCTCAAGGTCATCCATGGCAATGTTTTATAGCCTTTGTACTAAGTATAAATGTAGACTGATAATAATGATAATAACTGCCATAATGACTATACTGTAATATACTTTTGAAATATAATGAATTGATCATAGAGAAGAGGCAGTGGTTTAATGTCTCTGGGCAGCCCTCTCTGCACCTCCCTGATTTATATATCTTTTCACAAAGAGGCCCCAAATTATCTTGTGACTTCTAAATCACCAGGTTAAATTATAGCCTAATAACAGACAATTATGGGCACTTAATTCACCATACTTTGCAAACCACCCTTTAAGTTAATAACAGTTACAGAGAATTGTGTGTTTAACTAGTCCTAGTGCAGTACCATGTTCAGATCACTGATTCATCCCTCCCTTACTTCAGCAGTTCTCCAATGATGTCACTAGAGGGCAGCATAGACTCAGAAAAGGTTGAGTCAAGTGAAGTCTTGATTGGCCATAGCAGCAATGCGGTCCATGAAGTGCGGACCCCCGCTGTTGATCCAGTACCGACCCCCACTGTTGATCCAGTACCGACCCCCACTGTTGATCAAGTACCGACCCCCACTGTTGATCCAGTACCGACCCCCACTGTTGATCCAGTACCGACCCCCACTGTTGATCAAGTACCGACCCCCACTGTTGATCCAGTACCGACCCCCACTGTTGATCCAGTACCGACCCCCGCTGTTGATCCAGTACCGACCCCCACTGTTGATCCAGTACCGATCCCCGCTGTTGATCCAATACAGACTATCACTGTTGATCCAGTACCGACCCCCACTGTTGATCCAGTACCGACCTCCACTGTTGATCAAGTACCGACGCCCACTGTTGATCCAGTACCGACCCCCACTGTTGATCCAGTACCGACCCCCACTGTTGATCCAGTACAGACTATCATTGTTGATCCAGTACAGACCCAATGTTGATCCAGTAAGGACTCCCACTGTTCATCCAGTAAGAACTCCTACTGTTCATCCAGTAAGGACCACTGTTCATCCAGCAGAAGCTCCAAGTCATTTTGATCCCTCATCTCAACACAGGTGCAACACCACCACAAATGTAAAATAAGCCATATTCATGTATCTCCAATTCTCCTATTTCAAACAAATGTTGGTGTTTCTTTATGGGAAATTAAAGCTTATATGGTTATGTGTTAAGTGAGTTTCATATGCAGTACAGTACCTAAGAAACACAAAACGAAAAGCACACACCATCATTAATAGGAATAACGTTTTCATTCCTTTAAAAGCTTTCTTGTTGGAGATTAGGGGTTTTCATCTAATGGCAGCAATATATCCTGTGATTGAAAGCCTTCAGTGTTGAGCCTGTCTGCCCTCCTCCTCAGGTCTCCAGTCCACATGAATGTGTTTCTCTCTGCTGTCTCATCCATCCAGCATGTATACTCTCCCAAACCAGTCAGGTACAACATCACCCACAACATTATCACTTTGAACATGTTCAGCCCTTTGCTCACACCAAGCCAAAATCATTGTACCACTTGGGTAAAACTGATTCAGAGTTGGATGTAGCTCGATTGTACAGCTCTCATCTGCATTTTGCATAGGAATTGTCATGCCCGCCCTAGCGAGCATTCAGTGTAATGCATTTGTGGACACGGCGTGGCACTGTTAAAGTGATCCTTTCATGTTTGTCAGTATTGAAATGGTCCATTCATGGACTCCAGTGGATGGACTTCATGCTACCTTGCAGCAACATTCTCTCCTCCTCTGTCGTCATTATTTCTCTGTTCTGACCATTCTGTCCACTGTCCTGTGTGGTGTTATGACGGGAACACTGCTGTGTGTGTGTGTGTGTGTGTGTGTGTGTGTGTGTGTGTGTGTGTGTGTGTGTGTGTGTGTGTGTGTGTGTGTGTGTGTGTGTGTGTGTGTGTGTGTGTGTGTGTGTGTGTGTGTGTGTGTGTGTGTGTGTGTGTGTGTGTGTGCGTGTGTGTGCGTGTGTGTGCGTGTGTGTGTGTGTGTGTGTGTGTGTTCAGGAGAGAGCTGCTTTTGAATCCTCTTGACTTCCTACCCAGAGCGGCCCCCTCTCCCCCTTCCCTCACCCCCAGTGCCCCGACCCTGCCCATAGCTGCTGCTCTCACTCCCAGGCAGGCCAGGTAATGTGTGTGTGTGTGTGTGTGCTTACTTGTTAGTGTGCACGTGTGTGTGTGTGTGTGTGTGTGTGTGTGTGTGTGTGTGTTGTGTGTGTGTGTGTGTGTGTGTGTGTGTGTGTGTGTGTGTGTGTGTGTGTGTGTGTGTGTGTGTGTGTGTGTGTGTGTGTGTGTGTGTGTGTCTGACATATCTCATCTATTGTTTACTCTGCTTTCATGATCTCATCATCATCCTTCTCCTAAGATGCTTCCTTTCCCTCTCTGCTCAATCCCTCTTTTCCTCTCTCTCTCTCTCCTTTATTTGTATTCTTCCCTTCCTTTCCTCTCCACGTCCTCCCCTCAACCCCTCTGTTTCCTGACCAGTTCAACCTACCAGAGCCCTCCTAGGCTGTCCCGGGGGGGCGGTGTCTCTCAGTCCTTATTGGACGCTCTGCTCATTACTCCCACACCGAAGCCCCGCCCCTCCGTCTGAGGAGGAAGAAGAAGCGCAGTGTCAGTGCTCTGCACCTGCCCAAGAGGTAGAGCCCAGTAGTGCAGGCCTGAGGGACAGACCACCTGATAGGAAGGTCAATGTTTTTTAATGGGTTTCATCAGCTCTGAATCCATGACATTTAAAAGAGAATTATGAACTTTCCATTCAGGTGAAAATAATAATAATAATAATAATAATAATAATAATAATAATAATAATAATAATAATAATAATAATAATAATAATATTAACACTTTGATCGCCATGGTTAAATTCATAATTTACCATCCCTAGCCAGCTCTATTTGTCTATGGAGAAGTTCCCCTTCTTTGCAGGGCTATAACTTTTTTAATTCTATTGCTAAATTGACATTATTAGGGCCCATTCAATGTCCTATATCCATTGTTCAGGGTGTAGCAACGATATACTTTTTCATTCACATATTCATACTAAAATATGGTCTAAAGTATAAGTATGTTTTTATCGTTTTCTGCAGCTTTCTTCAGAACTTGATTTATAGCCCCAAATGCATTATATTGATGATCAAATACAGTTTGGTAGCGATCGGTGCCATATGAAAAATTTCAACTGGAGGTACTTCTAGAAGTTACTACGTATCATCTGATATTGACCGGATGGGCGAGGGGGCGTTTATAATTCCGTGGGCAACGTTATACCATTCATCTAGTGTGGGTCATATGATCATCAGATCAGTTAGTATAGAATATGTTAGAAAATAACGTTGAAACTCACCGTATCTTCCTCGCGCCGTTGGACGATCAGCGTGGAGTAGACAGTTTTCGATTATGGGATGTTGATCCTGATGAACCATTTCCAGGTTGTATAATACTATATACGTCCAAATAACGTTGTTTATTGAGTTAGGGCGAGCGATTGATTATCCAGTGTGTTGAGATAGAGTCCTGCTAATGATCGCGAGTGCCTGGACGATTTATGGATGAGCACTTCCTGTTTGACGAGTCACTTCCTGTTTGCGATCTGCCGATCGGCCACCAGATGGCGCTCTTGAACCGCTAGAGAGTTGAGTGGAGATCAGCAGTATATCTCAGGTCCCCGGAGGAGAAATATGATTTCGATCACAGATTTTTGAAATATTGACATCAAAGACGAGTTACGGCGTCTTCGGCAGAATGAGCATGGCTAGGAATGACGTCTAAACACGTCATCGGCGATTAAAGTGTTAACAATAACAATAATAATACTAATAATAATGTATTGATGTAATACAATTTCGAATAATAATAATAATAATAATAATAATAATAATAATAATAATAATAATAATAATAATAATAATAATAATAATAATAATAATAATAATAATAATAATAATAATAATAATAATAATAATAATAATAATAATAATAATAAAAATAATCATGTATTAATGTAATGGTAGACATGGCATTTCTCCCGGTGAAACAGAATAATATGGAGACCGCTGAGCTGTGTGTGATGTGAACCTAGTAGTAGTTAGACCATCCGGTGTAGCATGCACACCATCCAGCGCAGCCATGAGCAGTCGCATTTCTAAGAGCTCTCGCCATAGAACCAAAACAACAAGGTTTTGTGCACATTTTCTCCTCCTGCTAATATGGATTAAGCTGCAGTACATTTACCCCTCAAGCTGCAGTACATTTACCCCTCAAGCTGCAGTACATTTACCCCTCAAGCTGCAGTACATTTACCCCTCAAGCTGCAGTACATTTACCCCTCAAGCTGCAGTACATTTACCCCTCAGGCTGCAGTACATTTACCCCCCAAGCTGCAGTACATTTACCCCTCAAGCTGCAGTACATTTACCCCTCAAGCTGCAGTACATTTACACCTCAAGCTGCAGTACATTTACCCCCCAAGCTGCAGTACATTTACCCCCCAAGCTGCAGTACATTTACCCCCCAAGCTGCAGTACATTTACCCCCCAAGCTGCAGTACATTTACCCCTCAGGCTGCAGAACATTTACCCCTCAGGCTGCAGAACATTTACCCCTCAGGCTGCAGAACATTTACCCCTCAGGCTGCAGTACATTTACCCCTCAGGCTGCAGTACATTTACCCCTCAGGCTGCAGTACATTATACGTTTACTGCAAATGTGTTTACTATTGACTAACCATTAACTATATTAATATCCTTTAATGTAAAAAGAAATATTTAAACCATTACAAAATAAGCTGTAATGCAAGTAATTTTTTTCTTTAAGCAGAGCTATTGAATTACCAAGCATATTGTACCTACATTGGATTGGGGTTGACTAACTTTAATAATATACCTGGTGTGTCCACTGTGCAGCTGTATTATCTAGGGAAATACAAATATCGTATCGGGACTCAAAGGCAGATACTCAATATCAATGACTCCGATCTGGATCAGGGGCAAACAAAAACAACCTGATCGGGATGTCCCGAGTGTTAGTCAGTAACTGATTCCATTGTTCCAATCAAAGAGATGTGGCAGAAGTGAAGGGATTTGATCGCCTGCTCCCTCCTGCTCCCTCGGGTGGTGAGGGCGTGGCGTAGTGAACTGACCTGCATCATTTATTCATTGGACCGGCACTTTGTAAAGTGAGAAAAACAACACCCGGTACGACGGGGATTCCCCAGAGGGGCAAGGGGCTAGGACAAGAATGGGATCCGGCCAGAGTCAGATGAATCCATTTTCTTTCCTCTCATCCTCATTCCTTTTCTCCCTCCTTCCTCCCCATCCTCTTATCATTAACCCCTTGGAGGTAACAATGCTCATAATGTAGCTGCAGTGACTCCAGATGGTCAGCGTTCTAACCAGCTCCTGTTGGATCAGACCAGCGGGGTGTCTCCAATCAATCACCCAATCACAGGCCAGCGGAATCCAATTAACCACTGCAGTAATTTACCTGATTGGTGGAGGATATTAACGAACTGTGCTGTAATTGGCCGTTATGAATGAAAGGCATGGGAGCATCTGGTTTCCTGCTCCACTTGTCACCTGTTGTTAGCACATTAGCTTGGCTAATGTGAACGCATGTTGTTAGCTTGTTCGTCTGGCTAATCTGACCAGCGTTTGGTCTTGGAAGGACACTCAGAGCAGCAGATACTGACCTTGTTACGGAACTAAGAATAAAGCACTGGTTACGGTACCCATATGCTGTAGGTACAAATATTACAAATATTGTAAGCCTCAAAGTACCCAGAAATGACCAACTGTGTCTGAGGGTCCCGTGGGCCAAACTGGTGACAAAGGGTTTCCGGGCCTTTGCAGTGATGGCGCCGACACTGTGGAATAAGCTCCCTCTCAAGATCAAGTCTGCCAACACCATACAGACATTCAAGGCCTTGCTTAAAACCCACCTTCTCGCTCTGGATGATCACTGAGTTACTTTATTGTTGTGTTGCGTGTCTGAGGTGTTCTCATGTTCTCTGTCTGTCCGTCTGCCTGGTTCCCTGTTTTCTTTGTCCTGTCCATTTATTCGTATAATTTTTTTCCCGGGCTGTGCCCCGGACCGATGTAAAAATTGGCTGGGGGGCGCATTATAAATTCAAATATCATATCATATTATACCATATCATATCATATCATATCATATCATATCATATCATACTTAAGTGAAAGTATGGGTAACGTCTCAAAATCGTACTCAAGTAAAAGTCAGAGTATCTGGCTAAAAACACACTAAAAAAGTTTCAACTTTTACATGTACTTAAGTACTAAAAAGTAAAAGACAATTTCTGACTGTCTATTCTTCTGATAGCAGGTGTCTAATCAAAGATACCCGCTTTCTAGTCTTGCACAAGGACCAATCAGCATGGGTATGGGCGGGTTAATTTTCCATTGTTGGGGATTTGATTGGCTGTTTTTAAATAAAGCGCGGCCGCAGGATTAATAACGTTACCGCTAGTTTGGCCACAGAAACAAATATACTAATTAAAATAGTTGGACCTGCGAGATTTGTACTTTGTACTTTGTAGGTCTGCATTTTAAATGTATGGAGTAAAAAGTACGTTTCTTTTCTCTTAAATGTAATTGAGTAAAAGTACAAGTATACAAACCTAATAATACTCGAGTAAAGTACAAATCCCCAAAAACAGTACTTAAGTACTGTAACGAAGTACAATTACTCAAGTACTTAACACCCCTGCTGGTTACTCATATGCTGTAGGTACAAATATTACAAATAGTGTAAAGGCCTCTACATGCTACAGCAACTTCAAAGCAACTTCAACACAACATCGGCGCGATTTCAACGCGCTTGTTGCAGAGAGTCTTGTAAACTGTGTTGCGAGGATGTTGTGTACCTGTCTCCAAAATCTAATCTAAACACCCGTTGCGTTGGTATTGCGTAGCAGTGATTGGTTGGTAGTGAATGGGGGCAGGGCTGTCATAGAATAATATTGGTCCGACTCCCGCAGCGAGGAATACCATCCGCCATTGTTGTAGCCAGCAAGCTATGCTATCAATATTAGCTAAATAATTAGCGTCATAACTGGCCTTTTTCTGAAAACCCAAGCAGATATTGTTCCATAGCATACGCCTTCAGTTGATCATGACAAATCCTCTCTTACCTTGACGATTAAAAAGCCTCCATAATTTAGTAAATAAAGCTGTAGCCAGCCAGCTAGCATTGGTGCTATTCAAAATGCTATCCACATTAGCTACATAGCTAACCAACTAAATACAATGGTATCCTGAGGTAATGTTAAATACAACGTTTGCTAGTCGAAATGACTGGACACACACAAGTTAAACATCAATCAATTAATTTATTCCAACAGGTAGTTTGAGCTGCATGTGAGCCGGTCTTTCTCTCCTCTCCATTGGAAACTAATGAAGTTACGTTAAAAAGCACAGAACCGGCTGACAAAAGTTAAGCTGCTAGCAACAGACACTATAATACTTCCGGTCGGGGGATTTCAAAATAAAAGAGCGACGACTAAAAGCACCGAAAATACGTTTATTTTGTACATTATCTAACGTTAACACGAACCTAAACTAACTTTAGATTAGTTTAGGTTCGTGTAACGTTAGATATTGTAAAAAATTAACGTATTTACGGTGCTTTTAGACTCGCTCTTTTATTTTGAAAGCCCCCGCCCGGAAGTAAAAATTATGCTTAATTTTTCTGCTTGTTATCAATGGGTTGGTTGAGAAGGGGAGCGTCATCTATCTAGGGAACCTAGCTACGTACGGGGTACAATGTTACATAGGCTGCGCGTTGATTTTGCAGAAGCATAAAGGTAGAGTGTCTGCAACACCGTTGCTTTGTCGATGTTGTGGTGCAGTTGCTTTGAAGTTGCTGTAGCATGTAGAGGCCTTAAGCCTCAATGTGCTATTGGGATATAGAGTGCAGTGCTGCACATGGACACCAGTCAGGCCGGAGGCTTTGAAAGCTCAAGGCATCGGGAGCACCGGGAGTTTTCCCGGTGGCCTGGCCTGCACAGATATATAAAAAATTATACATTATTATACATATTATACCATATTATACATTTTTATTTATTTTTTGTCAGGCCATTGTTTCTAGTTGTGGCGGCGGCGCTGCGCGATAGTTAGATAACCTAGGTGGGTGGGGAACAACCAGGATTTCACTGTCTGCGACAGAGTTGGAGAACTATCTGACTTTCTCTCCCGCATGATTTTTTTTCGTAGACGCAGTTTGCGTAGACGCTCTCTGATTGGCCACTGACGTTTCTGGTCATGTGACATGTGTGCCCCATTGCGTGATGCCTGTGTCTTTGCCCATTTCCGCCTCGAACCGCATGCAAACTACCTAACGCCTAGTTTATCACTGGTTAAGCTTAGGCGACTATTTCGAAGTTGGTTAAGGTTAGAGTTTGGAATCAGGGCTGGTGTTCTATCGCCCTGCTCTAAGACAAACTCTAACCTTAACCAACTTCGAAAGAGTGCCTAAGCTTAACCGGTGAAAGAAACAGGCGTCACACGATTGCCCGCACATGTCACACGACCAGAAACGTCAGTGGCCAATCAGAGAGCGTCTCCGCAAACTGCGGCTACGAAAAAAAATCACGCCTCTCTCCCTCACGCGGATCACACACACACAATGGAGCCGTGCTGCCGCTTGTGATTGGTGGAGGCGGGACCAAGCGATACAACTGATTGACAGCGGAGGCGGTGAATGGAATGGCAGATGGCACTCAGATGCAGAATAACAGCCAGGCAATGAGCCAGGTAGTGGGACTCGGGAGAGATACAGTAGAGCGAAAGTCAATTAACGTTGATGTCAAGATGGACAGTGGAAGAAAGAGAAAGGGTGGAGGAGAGAGGGATACAACAAAGAAAAAGAAAGGCCCTTACAGGAGATGCTGCTAAATCCGGCAACATTTATCAAATGTTTTCTTGCACCAAGGTCAAGGAACCAGCAGGTTAGTCAATGATACAAATAAAGATGTGGATGTTAGCTAGCTAACGTTACCATGCAATGCATCATCTCCCCTGTCAAAAGCCCAATGTTAAATCTGCCAAGAAACAAATAAATAATTTAACCCTTGTGTCTGAAAACTAAAGTGTTATACTCTTACCATATTAGGGGACTAAATTGAAAAACGCCATAAAAAGATTATATGTTGAAATAATTTCACACTTTCTTTTCCATAAATATTTTATTCAACTTCAGATAAAAAAATGAAATACTCCCACTTTTCTGAAAGGAGTTGTTAAATCTGACATTACAAAAATGTGGTGGTTATGATTGGGGCTGAAGTTGAATAAACAATTTATGAAAGAGAAAGTCAAAATAATTCAAAGATAATTCAAAGATTACACACCTTTGCCACATATATTGGCTACAAACATAATCACTGCAAAGTTATCAAAAAATAAGAATCTGATCAGACACAAGGGTTAAGTTGTTGTTCCCTTTCTAATTTCCTCAAAAACATCTAGTCTAGTTAATGTGATCAATATTATTTGACAATTGATGTTTTTTGTTGGAAATTTCAGTCAGTGAGCTCATACTTTGAGCTCAGTTTATAGTTAAAATGATTGAGACAACGCAATCTTCTGTCTTCATTGTGCATGCATGCGTGTGCTCACCACACGTGATACATGTGTCACTATTCTGGCAGTGGCTACTGTTATTATAGTATTGTAATGAAAGGTCTGTTATTTAATGTTTGTGTAAAGGGCAGTTCTATTATAACTTATAATGCCTGCCACGTTACAAAAAGATGACACAGCGTGTGTTACTGTGAGCACGTGTTCATGCTCACATCCAATATGTGTTTATGTTGGAACAAACAAGCTTTAGTCTGATGAAGAGCAGCTGTGCTGGAAACGTTACTACTAGTTGGTGTAATAAACAAGTGGACATTAGAGCCCTGCAGCCTGGCAAGCCCTCCTTGGCTTGGATGTGCGTGCACACACTCCTACGAACAAGCTATCCTGTGTCAAATCATATTTTTGTGTATATCGTGTAAATTCTTTTCTTGACTTCAATGTTAATACCATTCTGGGCCTTCATTTGAGGCTAGGTCCCTACCTACCCTTGAAACCATCACTCACCTGCTGTGGCATCACTTTGCATTTGAATACAGACATTAATGTAAACATAGGGGCGGCTGGGTGGCGCAGCGGACTATGCGTTCGCCTACCACCGCAGAGACACTGGGTTCGAATCCAGCTGTCAGCGGTACCTCCGGCTTGGTTACATCACCATTGTTGACCTCTATCAATTCTTTTTTGTTGTTCACTCCTGCGTTTCTCTCCATCCTTGTTTATCTTGCTCTCCTTTGCTCATTATCATCATGTGATCCCATTATCATCCTGTCATCTCATTGTCATCATGTCATCTACTTATCATCCTGTCATCTCATTGTCATCTCATTATCATCCTGTCATCTCATTATCATCCTGTTATCTCATTATCATCTCATCATCATCCTGTCATCTCATCATCATCCTGTCATCTCATTATCACCTGTCATCTCATCATCATCCTGTCATCTCTGTGCATTCCTTGTATTCCCACTCTTCCACCCAAGAGTTTCCTGGCACCAGTCAGCCACAGATAAGGGTGACCCTCTCCTCTCTTCTCCTGTCAATGCTGTCTATATATTTAGGTAAATATGGAAACCTCTTCTCTTCTCTTCTCTTCTCTTCTCTTCTCTTCTCTTCTCTTCTCTCCACCCCTAAATGTTCTATTTTCACGTTATTAACATCACATCTACCTTATTTTACCCTTGCTTTGTTAGCCTGTATATGCTGTTGTGAGCATGAGCGAGAGTCTATGTAACCGTGTCACAGACTTTCTCAATCTGCAATCTGCATCTGTGTGTGTTTGTGTGTGTGTGTGTGTGCGTGCGCGCGCGCGCGTGTGTGTGTGTGTGTGTGTGGATGGAGGATGGCCTCTTTAAAAGAGTAACTCTGTTAAACACTCCACACGGCATGAGTAACGAGGCTGAAACCCCCCCAGTAGCAGCCCCTTGGTGTAAACACACTCCTGTGTTAAATACCCCCACTTCTCCACCTGAATTGGATCCTTCTCTGGCGGTGGAATGTCTCGGCCCGTGGTATTTAGCTATCAGTGGTCACAGGGTGCCGGCGGGCAGAGGGTTGGCAGCTCCGGGCCAGCGGGACGACGGGAGAAGTGCATGCCAGTGGCCCGTGACCACCCGTTAGCTTTCAGAAAGGGGAGCTGCAGTAAATGGTTTTGAATGTAGTCCTGTGTACTGTGGCCTCCACCCTCCCTACAGGGACCACTTCATGTTATGGAGGACATCCAGTGTTTAAACGAGGTGTGTCTGGACATGGCACGTCAAGACTGGACCTGGGAGGGCAGCTGACACACATATACGCACGCGCTTGCACAGTACAGACACACAATTGTACAGTACTACAGACACACATATGTCTATGCACACACGCAGACACCAACACACACACCTCACGGTAGTCATGGCAGCAGTTGCCATAACACTTGTCTCCCAGGGGTTCCCTGTGGGAGATGGCAGCCCTCCAGCAGCTGGCACAGGCTACAGCTACAGCTATGCATTATGGGTAGAAAAGGCCTGGGTGAGTAGTTGTTGGCCCACCCAGGATCCTCAGCTGGCGAAGAATTCACCTGTGTTACACTGTTCTCTCTCTCTCTTCTCTCTCTCTCTCTCTCTCTCTCTCTCTCTCTCTCTCTCTCTCTCTCTCTCTCTCTCTCTCTCTCTCTCTCTCTCTCTCTCTCTCTCTCTCTCTCTCTCTCTCTCTCTCTCTCTCTCTCTCTCTCTCTCTCTCTCTCTCTCTTACACTCACACTCACACTCACCTACTCAGACACACACTGCACATATAAACACACACACACACACACACACACACACACACACACACACACACACACACACAGTGTGTGTCTCATAGAGGGCTCATTCATTCTGTGTCTCTAATAGGAGGTGGTGGTGAGGGTGGGGTGGGGGGGGTGGCAGAGTGAGGAGGTGACAGATTTGTCTCCCGTCCATCACTAGAGCAGGACCTCTGGCTACTCGCGCTACATCTGAACGGGCAACTAAGAGAACGTTGACACAAGAGAGACAGAGAGCCAAGAGAAAACGAGTTTCCCCCAAGAATGAATGTGTGGTCCAAAGGGAGACCACTGGACTGCCCCAGAGAAGAGAAGACCTATATGGGTGAATTGATTGATTGATTGATTGATTGATTGATTGATTGATTGATTGATTGAAAACTTTATTAACAGATTGCAGAATGGGTACAGTACAGTACGGCTCAATACATACAATTGTTAAGGGGATGCAGACCAGAGAAAGACTTTCGTCTTGTTTACATCAGGGTCCCCCATTTTCAATTCATCGTAACATATATGACATACATGACATACAGATAGACAGTACAGACAGAATGTGTTGGAATGACATGATAATATGTTGTCTTAAATGAGAGAGAGAGAGAGAGAGAGAGAGAGAGAGAGAGAGATAGAGAGAGAGTGTTTTCCCTATGATGAAATCTGTTATCTGTGGCATTACAAGTAAATGTGTTGCCCAAAGAGAGAGAAAGTTTAAGAGAGAATGTGTTGAGGTTTCTAGGAAGTTGCTATGTGAGGTTTTGTCCCAGGCCAGTGAGTCTCCCAGACAGGTTCCCACGGGTTCGGCGGGCGGCGGTGTTGAACGAAGACAGAGACAGTTACCCTAATGATAACTTTCTTGCTGTATGTACTTCCTGTATGTACACACAGCAAGCGACTCGGTTGACAGGTCATTCTGTTCTGATATATTGTGGACAGCGAGAGAGGTTCCAATGTGTTTTGACCACGGACGTGTATTTCTGTAGTCTTTCAACTATCAACTTTTATCAATTCTGTTGCGGTGAGGATGATAATCATTGGACCAGCAGGACCGGCGGGACATTTACTTAGGGCACTTTTGTCATGTCAGGAAGGAAACAAGGATTGTGCAGATTCTGCAGAAACCTGGTTGGCTACTGATGGAGGACATGTTTCCTCCGCTCTGTTGATTGAAGAGACCTACTGAAGGGAATGCGTTGCCCTGGAGAGATTCCCTGGTCTCTGCTTCATGGTCGTTCTGTGTGCTCTGCCTCCCGCACCGCCAGCACAGCCGTCACACGGCGTCTGTGTATATCTGGAACGGACAGCTCTTTATTCTAGCTTATTCTGCGGTGTGATCTTAAACCGTGACACCTCTTTATTCTAGCTTATTCTGCGGTGTGATCTTAAACTGTGACACCTCTTTATTCTAGCTTATTCTGCGGTGTGATCTTAAACTGTGACACCCCTTTATTCTAGCTTATTCTGCGGTGTGATCTTAAACCGTGACACCTCTTTATTCTAGCTTATTCTGCGGTGTGATCTTAAACCGTGACACCTCTTTATTCTAGCTTATTCTGCGGTGTGATCTTAAACCGTGACACCTCTTTATTCTAGCTTATTCTGCGGTGTGATCTTAAACTGTGACACCCCTTTATTCTAGCTTATTCTGCGGTGTGATCTTAAACTGTGACACCTCTTTGCTCTAGCTTAGTGTACTGTAGTGTGATAGTAAACTCTATAAGGATTTGAACATTATGAGTTGGAACTCCAAAAGGGATCTCGGTCTGTTTCTGGGTGGTCCTCGACAAATGCCACAGTACATAAGAGAATTGTCTCCATTTCATCATAGCTTAGTGTACTGCAGTGTAATCTTAAACTGTGACACCTCTTTGCTCTAGCTTAGTGTACTGCAGTGTAATCTTAAACTACGAGCTGGGACTCCAAAAGGATCACGGGTGCATTTCTGGGTGGTCCTTGCCGCGACAAAGTGCTGCATAAGATAATTGTCTCCATTTTCATCATCCGAGCTGGTGTTCTGCTACTGGATAGTTACTTTACATATAAAGTGAGCATCCTTAATATTGAGCAAGCTAAACCCACAAATCTGAGACTTAAATAAAAAAATTTGCTTTTATCCAAAGCGCTTTACAACTTGTGTCTCACCCATTCACTCACACCGACTGCAGTGGCAACCACTCATCGGGAGCAGTTAGGGGTTAAGTATCTCGCTCACGGACACTTCGACACGCCGCCGGGAGGAGCCTGAATCGGACTGGGAACATTCTGATTGCCAGACAACCACTCCTGCTCCACTGTTGTTTCTATACCCTGTACCGTAGGACCCATGAAAACATGTTAGTAAAGCCTTCATGTGTGGCCTAACCTGGAAGTAGACCTACAACCCATTTGGGGGTCATGATGACCCACCGTTTTTTTGTAGCCATCATAGACAGTTCTGCTCCACCGCCGAGAGCAATTGATTGGAAAATCCTTCTATACTATTGAGGGGTTGATAAAGGGTGGTGGGACTTCAGCAATAGTTACCAGTCTCTGTGTGTCAAGCAGGGCAGTGCATGTATGTGAAGCCAAGGTCTACACAGTAACCCTGGGGGTTTAGTCTCCACTCCATCGCTAGCGCTGGTGGTCTGGCATTTGTCTCCATCTGGAACGGACACCTCTGTTAGTTAAACTGTGCCATATTTCACTTCACTGGGGTGCATTAGTCTCCGCTCTAGTCATTCAACCCGATACTCCTGCTGTTTGTTTTGAAATAAGGTCCTTTACTGTAAGTGTGGCTCAGACCTGCTTGTCCCGTCTCCATCATTAGGTACGCGGCCTGGACTCTCTCCTGGTGTGAAAATTACGCCTCTCTGGAGGGGGAATGTTTTTTGCGCATACTATAGCAAAATATAGGAAGTGTCGCTGAGTATGACACTGTTTTGGTTGTTACTGTATTTACACTTAAGGTTGGAGGTCTGGGATTTAGAACTCTTGACAGGGAAGTGTGTGGTGTTGTTGTTGCTGGGCGTTGTTTTCTCTCCCCACAACTTTGAATTGTTCTTGATCTCACAAGGGCGTACGGATTGTAACTTTCCTGCAAGGTTGGATCTCGTTTATTTGGTGGAGAAAAAAATTTATTTGATGGAAATCCATCCATCCATGGTATGGTATGGTATGGTATTTATTTTAGACAACAAAACATATACAGATCATTACATCACATATTTGCTTTTGTCAAGGAGAGGAACGAAAAGCCAATGACTTATTTACATCGTTGTCCTTGGAAGTCAAGGATGCTTGAAAACAACACATACAACTCATTACAGAAAATCATTCACAATTATAACAT
>NC_140165.1:131322316-131422316 GCF_963971535.1 Notolepis coatsorum | reverse complement strand
ATGTGCAGCTACTGCCATGGGTCTGCACAGTTTCCTGCTTGTCTAATACCACAACCTATCTCTTGCCCTGAGAGCTATTTGGTTGACTATACATTTGACTGTCTTATTTGATTTGTCTTATTGTACATTGTCCCTGTCAAATAAACAAATTAAACAAATTACACAGATTGTACTGTATCTTTCTGCCTCTCTCTCTCTCTCTCTCTCTCTCTCTCTCTCTCTCTCTCTCTCTCTCTCTCTCTCTCTCTCTCTCTCTCTCTCTCTCTCTCTCTCTTCTCTCTCTCTCGCTCTCTCTCTCTCCCTCTCTATCTCTCTCTCTCTCTCTGTGTTTGCATCCCTCCATACGTTGAATTCTTCCTTCTTTCTGTCCATCTGCAGGTCCAGCTCTGCGGAAAGGTCTGATCACGCCATTGCTTGGCACGAGGGGTAACAGTACCGCCAGTGTCCCCAGAGGTCCGGTCCCAGCCCGCCCCGTACCCCAGCCCCACCCTAAAGACGAGGACTCACTGGTCCAGATGGCAGAACACATTCCAGCCGGAACCCGCACGCCCATGTGTGCCCACTGCAACATGGCCATCAGGTGGGGAAGAATGTCCAGAATGTCCATGGACAGTATACTGTGTGGCAGCCAGGGCCCCAAGCTCATTAGTACATGTTAGGGGGCTCACCTATTTTGGTTTACTCTGCCGCTTTGACTCCCTTATTTCGGAAAATAAATGATGGTAAACTTGGGAGGTGTATGCTAGTAAAGCTACAGGAATTCATATGCATGGTAGATTAGATTAGAATAAATGTATGTTGTCTCACACGGTAAATTTGTATTACATGTTGAAACGTGTTGAATGCACGCAGATAGTCACATACAGTATACAGACAACATAGGGGTGGACGTGTTAGACCCATGGAACACTATGCAAGCTAGCTTCCCGGCGAAAGTAGTCGTCAATAAAGTAAACTTGACTTACCATGGTGATACAGTGGTGTTATGTTTCTCATCCCATAATGAATTCCTGACATTAAAATAACATTTTTTAATTAGATTTGTTTTTAGCATTTTTACAGCTTTCTTTCGGATAGGACAGGCAGAGAGGAAAGTTGGGAGAAGATTTGGGGAGGACATGCAGCATAGGTTACGTGGTGCGCCCCGAGATCGGTCTTTTCGGATAAATTCTGTACATGTAGGCCCGCTGTCTCTGGTGCTGTGGTACCACCGGAACACAAAGGATGTATAGATGACCATATATGGTTCATATACACACAGATAATGCTTTATTGATTCAATCTGAGAATGGGAAATATGTCTCCGGTTCAATTATTGAAAATGTACGCTTCAAATATGCACTTAGAATAATTAATTGGAAGCATCTTGGGTAAATAATCTGGGTATGAAACTCTAGAGCACTGGTAGAAAAGGAAAGTGGCAACAGACCCTTCCCAGTATCTGATGTCAGCGGCCCAACTCAGCAGGGATCCTGTCGTGTAGATAAAGGTGAATTAAGTTGCCCTGTAGATGGTGATATGTTGATTAGAGTGGTGTTTCACACACAAACACACACACACACACACACACACACACACACACACACACACACACACACACACACACACACACACACACACACACACACACACACACACACACACACACAAAACAAAGTGAATACTTTAGAGTATGTTGATATCTGGGGTCAGGGTTGCAACTGCAGTAATGGTTTAGAGTTTAGACTGATCCCAAGTCAGCAGTATTCTGGTTCAGTTATGTGTGTGTGTGTGTGTGCTTGTGTGTGTGTGTGTGTGTGTGTGTGTGTGTGTGTGTGTGTGTGTGTGTGTGTGTGTGTGTGTGTGTGTGTGTGTGTGTGTGTGTAGGTGTGTGTGTGTGTGTGTGTGTGTGTGTGTGCGTGCGTGCGCGCGCGTGTGTGTGTGTGTGTGTGTGTGTGTGTGTGTGTGTGTGTGTGAGAAAGAGAATGTGAGTTTAAAGACAGCAGCACTACAAGATAGGTGTCAGGTTCACTACCTCATTAGCTTAGCGTTAGCACTGATGAATTTAACATGGCAGGAGGAGGACGGCCAGTTCCCTTCTCTGAGCCAATTGTAAAGTGATACCTTGACATTTAACATTTTAGACTGTGACTTTCTGCGGTCTTAGTAAGTCTATATATTGTGTTTGTCAGCTACCCAAAAAATCTAGGTGTGTTATTGTTGGTATCCTTCCTCATTGAAAGCAAAAGCACTGGTTTTAGTGTGGATTATGCTAAATATGCCTGCAAGCTGTTAGTTAGTTGGAGCAGAGACAGTTTATATAGCGAGGAGACGGAGCAAGTGGCCGCTTTTAACACTTTGAGTGCCACGCTGTTTGGTTAATTTACCTTTCTAGTCTTTTCCGTTGTTTGCGAAGCTGTGAGTGTGTGTTCTGTATTATAGCTGTAGAGAAACGGTGTGGCCCATTTCGACAAACATTACTTGTAGTCCAGCATGGGAATAATAGTTTGTTTCCACATGCTGTAGTTTGTAGTTTATTACACGCTAAACATCGCGCATTTCCAAGATAATAGTGTTTTTTCATACAGTAGATCGCGAGATAAAACGCGTTATGTGCAATAAGCCCAAACCGTTCTGGCTGATCCCCTGAAACCCTGAATACTCCATACATATAAATCACAGGTATATGACTTGTATGTATCATCACAAAATCATCAAGGGGGGGGGGGGGGGGGGGGGGGTTGTTTTAACTCAAATCTATGATCGCGTTTGCTGAGCATGTTTTTCGTCCGGTGAAACACAGAACTGTGATCGTTAGAAAAACATGTTTCAGATTCGGTAAAATAGACATAGAATATACCTTACCTTAGCCAGAAGGTATTCCAAAAGAATAATTCCAAGTGATCGCATCGCCATCCCGATTACCAGTGTATTATGTCTATACACGTTTCGATGGTCAAATACGCTTATGCAACGGAATTCCGAGGCGAGGACTGTGAATTTCTGTCCCAGGAGAAGGAGGGGCTACTAACCGAGGAGAGAATGAAAGTGAAGCTGACTATCAGCCCAGAGCCCCATGCAGTTCAGACACGGACGATACTTCCACCTGGTGATAGTCGATCAGAATGCAGTTCCAATGTGTCGGGACGTGCCTAAATGATGCAGATCGCTCTGGGCAACTGTGTAGAGCAGGGATCAAAGTGAAAAGATCAAACGATCCAAAAACTACTTTTTACGTTTATGGCACTCAACGGTCGGCGGCCAAACACGTAAAATGCCATTTTTGGCACAGACTGTGTTAATGGCGACAACCGTAACGCTAAAGATGGCAAAAAATATTTAAACGACTTGCTACGCAAACAAACATATTCAGAGAAAATGTATTTCATCTGATGTGAGTTTTAAAGATGTTTTAAACACTGAGAACTATGTACTGTAGGTGCAAAGTCGTTGTCTAAGCGGAAAAAAAAGGCATTTATCTATCACAAAATTTTCCTTTTTGACCATATTGACCATTCTGTGTCAGTAGTTTACCAGTGAATTCAAATGTGAAAGAAAAACAATGATATGTAGGACAAATTATTCTATACGGATGACTCCCCATTCAAAGAGATAGGAGTCAGGTCCCTGTTATCAAAATGGCGGCGGAGTGAAACGCCTTCTCTTTAGACAGACTTTGGTTCTAGTCCTGCAACATTTTATGATGTGTCTGGTGAATAATAAAAAAAAAAAAAAAAAAAAAATTGCTGCTAAATGTCAAAGGTCAAAGTGTCACTTTAACTTAGATCTGACTGGTGATGCATTCTCTGAAATTAATGAATAGGGAATAGCACATCTGTTGCTGTCGGGGCAAAAACCTTGCATCTTCAATTCTGAATTTGTTCATGTTTTTACTTAAATTGAAAGTTGACATGGTCCAATGGCCCATGCCCATGTCCCATATGACCTTAATATCGACAAAACCCATTCGCAACCCAATGTATCATTTAAAAAATGTATTTAGTTTTCTATAAATAGTAGTTTTTTTTTCTTTTAATTAATTTATCAAAAATGGATAGCAGAAGACCTGTCTGTGGATATGGACAGGGAGCTAGAACATATACAATGCAACGTGAACAAGGGTTGCCTTTATGCATTTTCAACTTAGAGATAAATCAGATGTGGTTTCTGCCTGTTTAGACAGGCCATCAATAGATTAGATCTGTATGAAGCTTATAATTACATCCCTTGTTGTGCTTGTGGACACATGGACAGTGCATAGCAGCATAATACAGTGAAAGGCAACAAAAGGCGGGCACAAATGATGGGATTTTCTACCCTTTGTGACACAGATATAATCTCTTCATGGCTGTGTAAACAGGGTTAGACCTCATCTAATTCATCCTTGGAATTTGATTCATCGCTGCTTTCAGACTGCCATGAAAAGAATGCGTCATTTGCTCCTATCAGATCGAGTGAAAGAAAAGTGGATCTGAACACCACTGCTGTGCGCTGGGTTATTTTGCAAGGCAGGTTTTTATTTTTTTTATTCCGTTGTGTTTGTTCCATGTGTACAGAAGAACCAGCTAAAGTTGCGTTGGAAGGGCACGCCTCTCTGGAATAGAACGCAGCCTCTTTCATTCTCTCTGTTTCTTCCCCAGAGTAATTACAGTTCATGCTCTCCCTCTCTTGTTCCTCCCCCTCTCTCCCCCTCCTGTCCGGTAGCTAAGACTGTACTAGCCTAGTCTATCTTCGCCTTATCTCCCAACTGGTGTAGCGTTACATTACATAGCACCCCGAGGATAGGGTTCTACCAGACGCTAACTGCTGCCAAGCCGGCGACTGTGGCCATGTTAGCTCAGGTTAGCCTGCCTATTGTGTCCAGTAAATTAGTCTCTGTTGTTTTCCTACTTAAGGTAATTATCCCATTGGAGAAGAGAGAGGTTCTGGCTGAGTGGAGGCCAAGGACGGGGGATAAGTAGGGTTAAGGAACAGGGTGTCTGCCGTGTCAAGTCCACTAGCAGCTGATCCTTTGATATTTGGTTGCAGCGTTGAAGTATATCTACAATGTTGTTACATTAAGCTGTTTAATATGTGGTCAATTACATACTTATATGTCATATTTTGAAAACGTTTCACTGTAATGACAGTGTAATCACTGTGGTAGCAAAAGGTAACAAGTTGCAAATCAGCAAGACGGTGTGTATTCAATATGTATGTGTAGTTCTGTTGTGTACCTGAACTATATAGACTTCATATTGGCATGACCAAATGTTCAGAGTCCAAACTTTTCTAATGGTTTAAAGTTAATGGTAAAGACGTTGGTGATCCATCCATCTGTCTGGTTCCTTTAACTGTGGGTTGGGATTCAAAGTGAGCTGTTTCTTTGAGTTCCCCATGTGACAGGAACACTAATGTTTCCATGAGCCCAGTTCTAGGAGGAGACTGCTTTTTCCCCCAAATGGGTTGAGAACCTCCTGCACATTAACATTTGTAGATATGGTGTACATAAAAACCTTGGAAATAATTTTTCGTGCTAAGAGTAAAAGCCTACCAGTTTGTATTCTCTTTCAACCAAGAGAAGGAAATTATAATTTAAGAGGGTTCTTATGTATTCTTAAAAACATGTAAAAAGGTAAGAACTAATGTAAAAGCTAGATGTGTTTAAATTTTGGGAGTTAAATTATGGAATAGACTTAGTGAAGTTGTGTACTTCTCAGGGGAGATTTAAAAAAGCCTTAAAGGATAAAATAATTCAGGAGTACAGTTTTGAGTAAAAACATCAAACATTTGTTTTTTCTTTAAAAAAAATTATATCTTGCAACATATTTTAAGTTTTTCTTTCTTATATAAAAATATATTTAGTTTTTAAGAATTTGTAAGGGATAGGCAAAAATAAGCATGTGCCTATTCCTTTTTTTCGGTCGTTGATTTGGGATTTTGTGTGTGAGCTTGCCTTACATTTGTGATTTTCTTTTCTTTTTTCTTTTCTTTTTGTCCACACGGGTGTGTTTTATTTGTCTGTAAACAAGACAGAAAAATAAACGTCATGAAAAAATAAAATAAAAACTCATCTTGGCATTCTTTAGCGGTCCATTCCTGGCGACAATAACTGCTATAGGTTAAAGCAATTCCGTTGAGTATATTAGATAAAAATGTCTTGTACGTCTATACGTCTGCTTTCCCAGAGAACCAGTCCTGGTGGCGATGGGTATATCTTGGCACGAGGAGGAGTTTTAACTGTCCGAGGGTTAAGGGCAGGCACGTGCACACATAGAGGCCAAGGGGTGCCTGAGCACCTGCCTTTTTGAGCCTCATCAAAAAAGTGCCTTTTTGAAAAAAAAATTAAATAATTTTTATTTTTATTTTTTTATTTTTACTGTTACGCATATAGACTGCCCTTCCAACTGAAAAATGTCAGGATAGAATCAAAATATTAGGTAAAGAGAGAGAGATGCCCCATATTCCATTGCAGTTTGCACGGCCTCCTCAGCATGCCTCTCCGCGGACCTATATATTTTATGCATAGCGTGGGTGGTGATGATGATCATGATAGAAACCGCTGTTGAATGCTGGTATTACACTCATTGAGGGACACAAAGAAGTCAAGTCCGATGGGATTTGGGAATCTCAAATACAAATCGGGATTGGAATAAAAAATGCATTTATATTAAACAATACAGAATATACAGCACTTCTTGGGGTCTGTAGGGTAAGCACTTATTCCCTCCGCCCTGAACATTTATGGAGATGTATGGGCCTTTTAAGTCAGTGATAAAAGTGTCTTTCAAGGATAAGTGAGCTCCTGCACTGATTATTATAGTTCAATATTCAATATTTGATCACCAAAACCCCCCAAAAAGCATAAAAAGGGGGCCCCCCGCCCGAAAAGGGCCCTTACAAATCGCGCTCGTGCGCTACGCGCGCTCGCTTAATATATACACACAAGTGTAGTGCCCTTTTCAGCCTTTGAGCACCTGCCCCTCTAAAGTCCTGTGCACGTCCCTGGTTAAGGGGATAGGAGGCAGAGTACAACGTTTGATTTAGAGTCAGTGTTGTAGTCGAGTCACTAAATCTCAAGTCCGAGTCAAGTCTTGAGTCCCCAGAGTTCGAGTCCGAGTCCAAGTCCGAGTCACCAAAGAAGAGCCTGAGTCAAGTCCGAGTCGAATCCCTGTTACCCTAGTCTGAGTCCGAGTCCAAGTCATCAAGGTTGAGTCCACTCCACTCTGTCATTCAAAGAGCTGACATACAAATAAAAAGGGTCTACATTAAATGACACAGCGGTCACCATTTCAAAGGGAGTTTATTTACTTTGTGACACAATAGCCAAACAAATGCACTAGCCATCAATATCTGTATCTTCTTTTTATTAGGGCCAATAAAAAAAATATATATAAAAATGTATTTACTGTATTCCGAGTCATCGTCTGCATCTGCCGAGTTCGAATGCAGTCAATGCTTGAGTCCAAGTTTGAGTCATCAGTGCTCAAGTCCAAGTCGAGTCATGAGTCCCGAAAATCAGTCCTGGACTCAAGTACTACAACACTGCTTAGAGTTAATACTAGGGCTGTCAAAATTTATGCTTTAACTTTGGAGATTAATTTAAATGATTTAAAGCATTAAAATAAATTAATCTAGATTAATCTATGGAGTGAAAAATCTTCAATCTTAGCACCGCAGATATAAGAAAGAGGTCTAGCTGAGTCAATGTTGATGGTTTTGTTGAACATTTGTATTTCACAGGAGAGAAACTGTATTCAAAGAAAGCTATTAAAATAGTCTTTGAATCTAAATATACTTTCTTTGTGTTGATTTTACATGAATTCCATGATTTTACTCAAGTAAATATCTGGTACAAGCTTCGGTTTTAAGTAGAAAATGCAATTTTTTATCTAGATTCATCTAGATTAATTACAGAAAATTATGCGATAGGCGTGGTGCAGTGGGCAAGGTGCTCACCACGAATACTGGAGACGCTGGGTTCACCTGTTCGAGCCCAGCGCTCCACATTGCTTTCAGTTTAGCTGGTCGTCCGTACTAATACACATTGGCAGTATTAGGGGGTGGGAAACTGATGGGTGGGGATCGGGCGTTGTGGACAGCGACTCCTACAGGTCGGTTGGTGCGCCTGCGTAGTAGAATCAGGAAGCGATGGGGGCGGCGCCCCTCCAAAGCGCAGACCCCTGACGCTGAAAGATCGCGCTGCACAGGTGAAAAGATGCGACTGCTGTTACCTCGAGTATCGGAGGGGACTCGTGCTATGTATGACTTAGTCCACATGGCAGCCGGCTTGTGGGAGGCAAGAAACAGCGTTAGAGACAGGGGAGGGTTGAATTGGATGATACGAAATTGGGATGGGAGAAAAATAGAAAATGGGAGAAAAAGTGGACCAAAAAAATTCAAATTTGTGAGATTAATTAGTTACTTTTTTTCTATCTATTGACAGCACTAGTTAAAGGGAAACTCCAACATTTTGGGAAATTAGCTTATTTGCCATCTACCCTGGAGTTAGACAAGAAGATACATACCTTTTTTCTTCTCTGTGCATGCAGTAGGAGTAGGAAGACACGCACCGTTAGCCTAGCTTAGCGTCAGTCACTGGAAGTAGGTTCCTCCATTAGCCTAGTTCCCAACGTCTTCCTACTCCTACTGCATGCACAGAGAAGAAAAAGGTATGTATCTTCTTGTCTAACTCCAGGGTAGATGGAAAATAAGCTATTTTCCCAAAATGTTGGAGTTTTCCTTTAATACATATCTGTTATACCTGTACCTGTGTGTTTCTCCAGAGTTAATACACATCTGTTCTACCTGTACCTGTGTGTTTCTCCAGAGTTAATACATATCTGTTCTACCTGTACCTGTGTGTTTCTCCAGAGTTAATACATATCTGTTCTACCTGTACCTGTGTGTTTCTCCAGAGTTAATACATATCTGTTATACCTGTACCTGTGTGTTTCTCCAGAGTTACTACATATCTGTTATACCTGTACCTGTGTGTTTCTCCAGAGTTACTACATATCTGTTATACCTGTACCTGTGTGTTTCTCCAGAGGTCCCCTAGAGTTAATACATATCTGTTCTACCTGTACCTGTGTGTTTCTCCAGAGTTAATACATATCTGTTCTACCTGTACCTGTGTGTTTCTCCAGAGTTAATACATATCTGTTCTACCTGTACCTGTGTGTTTCTCCAGAGTTACTACATATCTGTTCTACCTGTACCTGTGTGTTTCTCCAGAGTTACTACATATCTGTTATACCTGTACCTGTGTGTTTCTCCAGAGGTCCCCTAGAGTTAATACATATCTGTTCTACCTGTACCTGTGTGTTTCTCCAGAGGTCCCTTCCTAGTGGCGATGGGTAGATCTTGGCACAAGGAGGAGTTTAACTGCGCTCACTGCCGCACCTCTCTGGCAGACATTGGCTTCGTGGAGGAGCAGGGCTCGGTCTACTGTGAACATTGCTACGAGGAGTTCTTCGCCCCCGTCTGCAGCCGCTGCCAGGCCAAGGTCCTCGGGGTGAGTGAGCCGTGCGGGGTGGTAAACACTTACACACCGTACGTACGTATTCATTCAGAGACTTTCTGATAAAGGTTGGAGGACATATCCCTGCTTTTAGCTCAACCAGCTGTGCGTGTGTGTGTGTGTGTGTGTGTGTGTGTGTGTGTGTGTGTGTGTGTGTGTGTGTGTGTGTGTGTGTGTGTGTGTGTGTGTGTGTGTGTGTGTGTGTCGCTGTGATCAGTAGACCTTGTATTGGACATTAAAAAGGATTAATAGAGATGGATACAGGGAGACTGGGTGGATGGTACTCAGAGGAGCGGGGGGGGGTATGGGGGGGTGGGGGGGTGAGACAGTAGTAGATCTCTTAACGCCAGTCTAGATGGGAAAAGACCAGAGCCCACACTGTAGGGTATAACTGTGATTCTCTACATGAGAAGACCCAATAATTGTCCAAAGTATGAATGGAAGCGGACATGACCGGTTAGTTGGACAATGCGTAGGCTTCCACCCCTGCACAAAAAGGGCAGCAAATTAGACCCAGGCAACTACCGCCCTGTTTCTATCTTTACATCCATCTCGAAAGTCATGGAAAAAATAGTATACGAACAGGTCAAAAAGTACCTCGCGGAAAAAATCGAATCTACGAATTCCAATCTGGCTTCAGAACATCCCACTCCACTGACACATGCCTTCTCTATTTGAACGACCACATCAAGCAAGAGGTGGACGTGGGCAAATACTGTGGCATGGTCATGCTAAACCTACAAAAGGCCTTCGACACTGTCAATCACACCATTCTGATTGACAAGCTAAAAGCAATTGGTTTTGATAGTTTATCAGTGAGCTGGATACAATCCTACCTGGAGGGGAGAGAACAGATGGTGGAGGTAAACGGTACCCTATCCCCCCCCCCCTCACAGTGAACTGTGGTGTTCCACAAGGAAGCATACTAGGACCACTACTGTTCCTAATTTATGCAAATGACATGTCGTCAGCTTGTGACTGCAACTTGTTCCTGTTTGCGGACGACTCAGCCCTGCTGGTCTCTGACAAGAACAAGTTACAGGTTGAAAAAACCCTCAGCTCGGAACTAGGCAAAATCTGCATATGGCTCGCTGATAACAAACTATCATTACACATGGGCAAAACAGAGTCCATTCTCTTCGGTTCAAATAACAAACTCAGCAAGACCGAAGGCTTCTCAGTTACAGTGGGTGACAATATTGTCACAAGGAAAGATGAAATTACCTACCTCGGTTCCATCCTAGAGGCTAATCTTTCCTGTGACAAAATGGCATCCAATGTAATAAAAAAAGTCAACCAACGAACTCGATTCTTGTACCGGATCTCCTCTCTGGTAAACAAGAATACCCTGAAGACTCTGGCAGGAGCACTCATTCAAGGGTACTACGACTATGCTTGCACCTCATGGTACCAAAGCACCTCAAAGGCACTAAAAACCAAATTACAAACATCTCAAAACAAACTAGTCAGACTACTGCTTGACCTGACTCCTAGAACCCACCTCACCCCTGCACACTTTGCCAACCTAGGATGGCTTAGAGTAGACGACAGAGTACAGCAACTTGCAATGGGCCTGGTCTACAAGATACACTACACGACCAAGGTACCCATGTACATGTCAAAATACTTCCCAAAGGTCAGTGAATACCACGATCACAACACCAGAGGGAGCTCCACAAATCATGTAAAACCCAGATTCGGCTCAAACAAGGGACTAAACACGTTTCGCAATTATGCCACATCAATGTGGAATGCCCTACCCAAAGCTGTAAAGGAATGTGAATCACTACCCACCTTCAAAAACACTCTCAAAGAACACCTACGGGAGACTGCAATTCGAAACTGGCCCCTACAAATGTCCTAACCCAGTTGTACAATAAAGACCAAGCATGGCTTTGTCACTATTCCAATGTACAGTGCCCCCCCCCCCTACCCAACCCCCCCCCCCCCCCCCCCCCCCCCCCCACCTCCAATGTACAGCCCCACCCAACCCCACCCCACCTACCCAACCTCCTCCAATGTACAGTTTCTATGTCAAATGTATGTCAGTATTCCAATGCACAGTTTCTATGTCAAATGTATATACACTCTTTTTCTGGATTTTTTTAGTATCACAAACAGTACTGTATTTGCAAATCTGGTATGTCATAAATGTATAGATGTAGCAGTACTGTCTATCTGTATGTCGTGTGTGTCATATGATGAATTGAAAATGGGGGACCCTGATGGAAACAAGACGAAAGTCTTTCTCAGGTCTGCATCCTCTTAACAATTGTATGTATTGAGCTGTACTGTACTGTACTGTACCCATTCTGCAATCTGTTAATAAACTTTTCAATCAATCAATCAATCCATTCATTGTGCTAAGCTAGGCTAACGTGCAGCCAGATAGCTTTCTACTGAACGCACAGAGAGGAAACTGGTATCTATCTTCCTGTCTCTCTCTGGAGAAGACGGTAAGCTAATTTCCCAAAATGTTGCTGTGTTCCTTTAAACCGACGACAGTGTCAGACCGAACGCAGCAGGGAGAGAAGACTGCGACGTTCTCCATAGCCACCAATGCAGAGAGGCCAACGCAGGGTTCTAGTGTCTAGACGTCAGTGGAGCCAGAGGTGTCTGTGGTCTCAGCGTGGATCACAGAGGCCCCTGGCAGAGGCGACACACGCATCACCTCTCAGCACAGCTTGCACACTCCCACAGACAAATAACGGTGACACAGAACCAGGTTTTGGACGTGGGTCATGGGTCGTGAGTCATGGGGTCATGGGTTCCTTTAGCCCCACGGCGACACTGAGCATTCTGGATTTTGTTTCATGGCTCAGTCTTCAAAGATATTTTGGTGGTCGGACACATGGAAACACACACACAAACAGACGTGTGAGAGATGTTAAGTGTCCCAAGGCTCGGCGGAGGCTCAGGGGAGGCTTGAGGCAGGTGTACCTTGTACCTAGAGCTTCACCAGGCAGAGATCAGGGCGTCTCATAGCAGCTCTGACATTAATCCTCACGTGTTTTAGCCTCCTCGGTCACGATCCCTTTCAACCCTCCAATTCTCACACGTCTTCAACCAGCTTAGCTCTCTTATTAAGCCCTTTTCTCACTCCTTAATCCTCCATGTTCCTCCTCTTCGCCTCCATCCCTCCATACGTGACCCCTGTTCCTGGCATGTTCTCACATAGGAAGGGTGGGAAAGCGGTGTGTGTGTGTGTGTGTGTGTGTGTGTGTGTGTGTGTGTGTGTGTGTGTGTGTGTGTGTGTGTGTGTGTGTGTGTGTGTGTGTGTGTGTGTGTGTGTGTGTGTGTGTGTGTGTGTGTGTGTGTGTGTGTGTGTGTGTGTGTGTGTGTGTGTGTGTGTGTGTGTGTGTGTGTGTGTGTGTGTGTGTGTGTGTGTGTGTGTGTGTGTGTGTGTGTGTGTGTGTGTGTGTGTGTGTGTGTGTGTGTGTGTGTGTGTGTGTGTGTGTGTGTGTGTGTGTGTGTGTGTTCTAAGCTCTGTCATGTGGTTCTACAAAAAAAGGAATATATGTAAAAAGGAACATGTGAGGAATGGTAGGGTGTAGAGAGAGGGTGGTTAATTAGCTGCTGGGAAAGGAATAGAATGAGAGCAGTCTGTCTGAGGATAATTGGGTTCACCCTGCCGTCGTCTTGATACTAGCGACTAACAACAACTGACCCCTTACAGGGAGAGTATGGATGGGAAGTCATCTGTTTATAAGAATTTGTCATATTTATCATTATTTTCTTTCACATTTTAAGAGACTGGTAAATGACTGACAACACAGAATGGTTCATTTGGTCAAGAAGGACAATTTTGTGATACAGTGGTTTCTGCCAGATAATCATTAGTTCCCATAGCAACCACTGCACTGTTGATAGCCTTTTGGTAGAGATCGTGATTCATTTTAAAACATCTTTAAAATGTACATTTTGACCTCAAAATGCAGTAAATTCGAATTTTACTCAACATCATTACTCCCATAACATTTAATTATTTTCTCTGAATGTGCTTGTTTTGTAGTGAGTAGTGTTGTTGTTGTTGTTGTTGTTGTTGTTGTTGTTGTTGTTGTTGTTGTTGTTGTTGTTGTTGTTGTTGTTGTTGTTGTTGTTGTGTGTGTCTTCAATGTTAAATAAAATGTATTAAGCTACTGATGGAAATATATTTATTTTGAAAAGTACTCTTTGTTACCGAACTTCTAGACTTGACTAATGATGAACACAAACTGTCAAAAGTGCCATTGCTCTTTAGAAGAATAAAACAAACGGCTCCATTCAAAACCCCTGCAGTGCTCTGTCTCATTATATAGACTCAAAGGGATGGACAAGGAGACAGAGACAGAGAAAGCGGACGGTAGGTTAGAGAGGTCTGCAGAAAGGGAATAGAAAATAGATTTAGAAGGGAGGGATAATGGAAGAGAGGTGTGGAGATTAGTGTAGAGGAATGAGATAAGGAAGAGAACAGCAAACAGACAATCTGACAGTTGACACACACACACACACGCACGTATGTACATTGATGTCCCTAACCAAACATCTGCTACACTCCCCTGTTTGCTGTTTGTCCCGAGCAGGAAGTGATCAACGCCTTGAAGCAGACATGGCACGTCCACTGCTTCCTATGTGCTTCCTGTCAGCAGCCAATCAGAACCAACACCTTCCACCTGGAGGATGGAGAACCCTACTGTGAACAAGGTTGGTATGTCATAAATGTATAGTTGTAGCAGTACTGTCTATCTGTATGTCATGTATGTCATATATGTTATGATGAATTGAAAATGGGGGACCCTGATGTAAACCAGACAAAAGTCTTTCTCTGGTCTGCATCCCCTTAACAATTGTGTGTATTGAGCTGTACTGTATTGTACCCATTTTGCAATCTGTTAATAAAATGTTCAATCAATCAATCAAAGGTGAGCGCTGGTTGGGAGAACATGTGCAGAACTCAATGTAGCTCGACTAATTCAAAAACATGGAGAGAATTCTGCTGGAAAAACTTGACTAGATTCTTCATAACTCCCAAAATCAAATCCCGACAAGTAGGCATAGAGCAACCATGTTGGAGACAGTGCGGCCAGAGGGAGGCAAACCACTCTCATATCTTTTGGAATTGTCCAGGAATTCAACGTTATTGGCAAGATGTTCACTCCACCATGCAGGTTATATTGAATTTTAAGATACTGGAGACCTTCTCCTATTTGTACCTGGGTAACTTACCTGAGGAATTGGTAGGAGGAGACAGATATTTGATGAAAATATTTTTAGCAGCAAGTAAGAAAGCGATCACGCGTCTCTGGTATCAACAAGAACCTCCAACAAAAGAAAAATGGTTGGCCATTATAGGCGAAATATACACAATGGAAATACTTACTTTTACTCTCAGATTACAGGAAGAGAAAGGTTTGAAGTACTGGGAAAAGTGGGACTTTTATATGTTAATGACGACAACCAGTGGATGATGTATTGAGGTATAGTTGTAAAGAATATTCGCCATACCTATAGGGAAAGTAAGAGAATTGAGAACTCAGCATGTGAAAAGTATATTTTTGTAAAGTGACACTAATAATGCAGCCCGGGATTGTGTTTTTGTTATGTCTTGTTGTTTGTGATTGTTTGCTTATTGTGAAAAACAATAAAAAGAAAGTTATAAAAAAAAAAAAAAGTGAGCGCTGGTTGGCTGTGCTGTGACCAAGGTGAGATATGATTGGCCAAAATGTAAACAAGGTTGCAAATCAGAGGAGGGGGAAAATGGAGGTTATTATTGTCACATGGAGCTAGACATGGGGCAGCAGTCATGGTGGCGTGTGAACAAAATGATGTGTGATGTGATGTTTCACTTTCTCCATATAGACTACTACAGTTTGTTTGGGACCAGCTGTCATGGCTGTGAGTTCCCTATCGAGGCTGGGGACAAGTTCCTAGAGGCCCTGGGCTTCATCTGGCATGACACCTGTTTCGTCTGTGCTGTAAGTAAAGGCCATACATTATGTGATGTGATGTGATATGATGTGATGTTATACTATAAGAGTACACCATATACAATACTATACTATAGGTACTATACCATAAGTAGGCATTTTTGACATTTTGCAATAATATTTCAATGGTTTGGTTTAGGTCCCAGCTCAGGTCATTCAAAATGTTTAATGTGACAAATGTATGTCACTTGCAGGAAAACAAGACACGGATGATAGTATATTATAATATGCAATGATTTATGTTACAATATGTGTGTTACATACTGTACTGTATATGATATTCATTCAGAACATTTCTGATAAAAGTTAGTGGATATCCTTGCTTTCACCTCAGTCACTGGTGTGCGTATGTGTGTGCATACATGCTCGTGTGTGTGTGTGTGTGTGTGTGTGTGTGTGTGTGTGTGTGTGTGTGTGTGTGTGTGTGTGTGTGTGTGTGTGTGTGTGTGTGTGTGTGTGTGTGTGTGTGTGTGTGTGTGTGTGTGTGTGTGTGTGTGTGTGTGTGTGTGTGTGTGTGTGTGTGTGTGTGTGTGTGTGTCATTATGTATCTTCCAGGTGTGCTGCACCACTCTGGAGGGACAGAAATTCTTCTCCAAGAAAGACAAGCCCCTTTGCAAGAAACATGCCAACACATTCAAGATCTGACCCTCCCACAATATCCTGTCAGGGGTCCTTAAGCTTTATCAGCCCTGTGTATTCATAGTCTCATCCCGGGACCCTGGCTTCAATAAAACATGCTCAGCCCCTGCGACTCGTGGAAGCATCGATATAAACGGCAAAGTGCTAGACAGAGTGACTTCAGACAAACATGTTGTCCTTCTGTAGCCGCTACTCCTTTTAAATCTGGTACAGTCGGTGCAGTTGGCCGTCAGAGGTAGAGAGTCATTTTTATATAACCTGTTCGTATTTTATTTGATGTTTTATTTTCTGTGTATTGGGAGCAGCATCCCTCTTATTTTCCATAATGTACCATATCTAATTGGGGTTAGTATAATTTGGGGAGGGTTGAGTGAGTGAGTGGGTGGGGTGGTAGTTTCTTCCTGCTTTTTACTCCAGTGCCAAACTCCAATAGCCACAGTTTACCTATGCCAAGCCCCGCCCTCTTTTCTTGATCCTCCAATCACAACTGTTGCTTCCCTTTGTCCGCGGGGAAGTGACGGTTGTGATTGGAGGATCAAGAAAAGAGGGTGGCGCTTGAGATAGGTCAATTCCTCCTGTTGCCATAGCAGCCGGTGTTGGTGATTGTTGCCTTTCACTGTTCCGCAGTCAGTAAGAAGACACAGCTTTCATACTGTAGCAAAGCATCTGACAGTTTTGTTTTGTCTCGTCAAACTGTCAAAACCAACTGCCACTGAGCATGCTTTTAACTTTATGTTCAAATGTTATGATGTGTATATTTTTTAATACAAACTGTCAAAGAAAGTAGAGGCTTTATACAAAAAAAGAAAAAGGCTAGATGTAGTTATCCATCCCTGGAACCATAACCGCCATGCTACATACACTATACTTCATAGATACATTTCACCCCGTCCCAAAATAAATGAGTCTCCTGGACACTGTGGTTTTGTCATGTTTGCCATATTTCCTACCACATGTAATACAAGCTTTACACCAAACCACCTTTGTTATTGCTAGAAGAAATCACATGGCTGTTTGTAAGCCAGTAGACTGGTGAACGGATGAAAGTGTGAAATACCAATTTCAGCAGTCAGTTCCACCACCCTGGGAAAATGTTATGAGAGAGAGAGAGGGGGGGGGGGGGGGGTGGCAGGGGAGGGAGAGAGAGTGAGAAACGAACAAGAAAATACTGTAACAAGTGTGTGTGTGGGCGTGTAAGTGAGTGAGAGGGTAGGTTTGGGGTGAGTGAGTGAGGGAGGGAGTGAGATGCCAGCTGTAAGAAACTCTGAAAAGCATAAAATGAGAATTAAGGTCACATCTCGCCTAGATGATGTTTACTTTCCAAGCACAACGATGACCATTTCTCTCTGCACCATGTGTATTACACTATGACAGAATGTAGTATAGGCAGTAGTTCAACACAGCAGTGCTACTAATAATAAATATAATAAAAGTAGAGCTGTTTGTTGTGTGGTGGTGGTGTGTTGGTGTCACATCAAACATCAGGAATCTGCTACAATGTTGCCAATTTGGTTTCTAATTCTGGTTTTGAATGTAATGGTACTGTATACATTAGGTTGTGTTATGTGTGTGTTTAGACCACAGCCTACAGATGTAGCTGTCATAACACAGTACCCATGCATGATGAGGAACTTTTACAACCAGCAATGCAGTGGTCAAATAAAAGGTTACAACCAGTGTTGCAGTGGTAAAATAAAAAGGTAAAATAAAAAGTTACAACCAGTGATGTAGTGGTAAATTAAAAGGTTACAACCAGTGTTGCAGTGGTAAATTAAAAGGTTACAACCAGTGTTGCAGTGGTAAATTAAAAGGTTACAACCAGTGATGCCGTGGTCAATTAAAATGTTACAACCAGTGATGCAGTGGTCAATTAAAATGTTACAACCAGTGATGCAGTGGTAAATTAAAAGGTTACAACCAGTGATGCAGTAGTCAATTAAAATGTTACAACCAGTGATGCAGTGGTAAATTAAAGATGTACAACCAGCGATGCAGTGGTAAAATAAAATGTTATAACCAGCAATGTAGTGGTACAATTAAAAGTGGGTAAACTATGAACTCCAGTCAATGATCACACTAATAATACATAAAACAAGACTGATCATAAAACATTTTTAAATACATATTTTTTTTAAATAGTATAATTTTGTTTAATTTCCTCAAAAAGGTCACAATCATGAAATGTGAATTTCAGTCATAAAGATTTATATCAATTTAAAGGGAAACACCTCCCAAATGAAGGAGTCAAATGTAATTACCATGGCCTTTGGGAAAGTTCAATCACTATTGTGAACAAGACCTTGTCACCACAAGGTTTCATTCTAACAATCTTGTTTTTTGGACGTTCTCTAATATTTTTGGATTGTCTTAGACCAGGGATCGGCAATAGGCGGCCCGCGGGCCGACATTGGCCCGCCAGCAATAATTTCTGGCCCGTCAGATTATTTTGAGAATATGATATTTATTTGACGCGCGGGAAATATTCACTCGGGACGCCAGGGTGTCTTTTATTGTGAAGCTGTATCTATCTACCGGTAGTCATCAAAAGCATGTCTGTCACTATAGCCAATTGAAATGCTAGAAATGGTCACGTGGACTGGGAGAACCAATGGAATAGTCCCACCGGGCCCTGTGTATATTTCCCTAACGCACTTTCACTTTCTTGTTCGAGATGCGAGCGAGTTAAAAAAAAAAAAAAAAAAACATCTTTGGATAGCTTCTTTTAATAAACAGGAGCCATACTTAAAATACGGGTTTATCGCAACAGGTTGGTGATTCTTGCGTGCCGAGCCGACGTCCTCTCTGCATAATATGTGGCGACAACAACAACAACAACGAGGCAATGATGACAACTGTGTTCAAGTTGGCAGATAAAGTAGCTGCATTCAACGGCAATCTGGAATTGGAGGGTGGCGAGTGGATATGTGACATGTTTCAAACATTAGCAGGGATTTTGGAGGACTTAACAACAAACAAGGTATGTGGTGAGTCGTGTTTTCATGCATTCTGATCTGTTCATCACCCGCCGCGGTGATCTGCAACAGCTGATCTGCTGTTCATGAATGAATGAAAACTTTATTTAACAGATTGCAGAATGGGTACAATACAGTACGGCGCAATACACACAATTGTTAAGGGGATGCAGACCAGAGAAAAACGTTTGTCTTTTTTCAATATCAGTATATTAAATTAGCCATTGTTTTTTATCCTGGCCCGCCAAGCAACGGCTTGGGGAAAATCTGGCCCGTGGCCAAACCTAATTGCCGACCCCTGTCTTAGACCATAACACTAAACATTAATTCTTAAATTGGCTTTAACATGTGGCTAAACACTTTCACTAATAAGGAACATTTAGGTGAGTGTACACTTCATTACACCCATGTTTACAATGCTTACCAGTTTTACTGTGGGGTCTGGTCAAGAGTGACCACCTCAGTTAGTGGAAATAGAACCCACAGGGACTCTTTATCTTTATCTTTATTACGGATCCCAATTAGTTATCACCGCAGCAGCAACAACAAGTCTTACTGGTCCACACACAACAAAACAATACATACATATATATGTAGAAGGGTGGATTATCTAGCTAAGCGGGCATTACCTAAAATAATAAAAGGTGGAGCGCCCTCTCATGGCTCGGGAACGTGGTGGCTCAAAACGTGACAGTCCCTTCACTCTTGGCGAGCATGCTACGAAATAAAACGGGTGATAGTTCCCAACGCTGCAGGTGCGGAATGCACCTTTAATCCACTCGCCCGCACGGGAGGGTATATAGCCACGGTGCTGATTAGCCCTGCATACAATGTCTAGGATAGTTTGGCTGTAAAAGGTCCCGAGAGACCGTCACCTGTGGTACTCAAAGGCAGGGCTGGTATGGCGGTAAGTAGGTAGTCTGTAGTGATGCCATGGACGTCCAGGAAAGCCTCTTGGTGAAGTCCCTCTTTCGCTGTAGGAAGGGCGAGACGACGTGCTGAGCTAACAGGCTAATGTACTATACTTCAGCTAAGCTACTAGCCGGTGCGGCTAGGCTAACTCTCCGACTACACATAATAACACGCAGCGCTTTAATTGTCGTCGTCCCAGCCCGTCTGTCGAAAGTCCTCTTCGTCTTTCGCCCTAATCACTACACTTTGGGAAATAATCTTACAGCACGCAACGTTACTTCCACGTGTTCTGCAGGTAGAAGGCTCTCTGCCGACACGTCCTCTTCCCTCTGTGGAAAACGGCGAAGAGGCAGCCCCGCACGTGAGACTCCTCCTTGATACCAGCCTCTTCGTCACCTCTACATGTTGCCAGACCAACGCCCACCAGCTCCCTCTAGCGATAGTCCTCCACAATGCCCCGCTGAGTCCAAGAGCAAACAGGTCATAACAATTACACAACAGTTATAATGAATACAGTCAGACACATTCACGTGTCTACATATAACATTATAGTAGCATACATTTAAAAATATATTCCAATATTCCTACATATAAAAATAATTCCAAATAGCATTACAGTACACAAACAGAGTATCAGATCACAGAAAATACAATAAAAGGGATTAAACTCTCAGACAGTCATATCTTTACAGTGTACACTACAGTATCCTTTAATGTAAACTTATGTATTTTTGTCAATTTATTTATTCAATTTATTTTTTAAACGTATCTGTGTAAGATGTACTGGCAGTTTGTTCCAATATGACATGGCTCTATATAACACTGTTTTCTAATAGGCACAATCTATAGACCGCCAGAACAGAGTGGCTTCTATGACACACTTGATGGGTGTTTAGCTGGGGTGGAGGGTGTAGAAAAAATTATTATTGGGGACTGGAACACGGATATGCTGCGTAAAGCAGCACCCGTCTTCAGGGCCTTCAGTAGGTTTTCTGATCTGCACGGTTTCAGCCACCGTGTCGTCCGCAAACTTCACTATGGAGTTAGAGCTGAACCTGGCCACACAGTCATGTGTGTACAGTGAATATAGCAGGGGGCTCAGATCGCAGTAGATTGAAATAAAGGTGTTCTATTTCTATTTCTGATTCAATTGGATCTTTGTTTCCATATGAAGTATCATAAAATGTATCATATGAAATGTATAATTTATTAAATGTATCATAAATATATTAACATTATAGACCAGAACATTACCTCAAATGACTTTACTTTGCAGTAACATTTAATTTGTCAACATGCTGATAATGGGCTTTGGACTGAAGACTTCATTATGTCAATGTTTAATTTTCTTTCATTTAGGACACCTCATACATTTACTGATGTAACTCCCTGACCATGCATGCTATATTTACACATGTGGTATTGCTGGATTCAGCACAACCACACCTTTCCGGAAAAGCCCTCATATGTGTTTCTATGACAATCCATGGCAGAGCTACTACAAAGTAAATGAGAACATTCTGCATAGATATTAATTTTTTACATTTCCGCTTATTTTAAGCATGTGTACATAGGTATATATTTCCTACATGCATAAATATATTCACATCCAGGTTTTTCTATTATGTTAAGCAACTGTCTGACTGCTAGCATGTCAAATTTGAAAGCTCTTGGAGCTTGTATTATTAATCTACATGAGTTTATATGTCTCAACTCCCATACGGCCAGGCTATATTTTGGTTATTTTTTCCTTTGGGAGTGTATAACAATATCTATCAATTTAACAAGTTTTGCAGTAAAATATTTGTATACAAGAATCCATTTCATATATGGGAGACCTTAGAGATGAGGAAAAACATGGTTGTGTTTTGTTCTACCTCTGGTAAGGGTATCTCAAAAACGAAAGCTCTTTTTGACAGTTTGTCACAGCACTACTAGGACCCAGGAGTACCGTGGCCAGGTATTGCCAGAGTATGTAGAGGAAGTATCACGCAAGTGAGACTCGACTTCACGTGTGTTGCAGTCTGTTGAATGGAAGCATGATACATTAGCAGAGCCAAGTTATTCGTGCTGCCCCACGCTTTTAAGGTATGAGCAGGCTAAACACCTTTTTTGTTGGTAAATCTATTCCATCATTTCCGACCTACAACTCTTGTATGTTGTGTAGACATACTTCATGTGGTGGGCGCTAACGTTACATTTGAATTATGTGTTTGTTCCTAATGTGTGCTCAGTATATTGCGGTATGTGATGATGACACGAGGGTAATAATTATTTGTATGCTCAGGCTGTATAGGCGCCGATACAGCCTGAAAATACAAATAACGGCTACACAACATATAAGAGTTGTAGCTCGTAAATGATGGAATAGATTTACCAACAAAAAAGGTGTTTAGCCTGCTCATACCTTAAAAGCGTGGGGCAGCACGAACAATACCTGGCCAGGGTACTCCTGGGTCCTAGTGCCCCCCATGTTACACTATATGTTATGCACATGTATTTTATATGTTAATAAAATTGCATTTATTTATAGTCCTAATTCTGTCACTGTTTGATGTCACAAAGAAGGGTGTATCCGAAAGCTGTCTACAACATTTGTAACAGGTGATGAAAAAGTAAACAAATAATTAACTGTATTAGACATTTGTTAATGATGAATAGGCTTCACTTTAGATTAGGGCACACAATAGCATCTGCAAATGATTTATAGATGTTTTATGAATGTCTTAACAAATCATTTGTTGAACATGAACAAATAAATGGAGGTACAGTGTAGTCGTTTTTTCATATCCATTTTTCAAAGCATCTACAATGTGTTACTACACATTAAACAGTATTTAATGATGAACAAATCAAGTACAAACAATGTTGATAATGAGTTATAAATAATGTAGAACTAATTTGTAAATGGTATACAAATATAGTTATAAATGATTTAATAACCATTTATGCATGTATATTAATGGTTTGTTCATGATTAGTTCATTATCTACAAATACCTTATAAAGGTCTTATAACTGAGTGTTATTATAAAGTGTTACCGATTCTTGTACCGGATCTCCTCTCTGGTAAACAAGAATACCCTGAAGACTCTAGCAGGAGCACTCATTCAAGGGCCCTACGTCTATGCTTGCACCTCTTGGTACCAAAGCACCTCAAAGGCACTAAAACAGATTACAAACATCACAAAACAAACTGGTCAGACTACTGCTTGACCTTACTCCTAAAACCCACCTCACCCCTGCCCACTTTGACAACCTAGGATGGCTTAGAGTAGAGGACAGTACAGCAACTTGCAATGGGCCTGGTCTACAAGATACACTACACCACACAGGTACCCATGTACATGTCGAGGTACTTCCCAAAGGTCAGTGAATACCACGACCACAACACCAGAGGGAGTTCCACAAATCATGTTCAACCCAGATTCGGCTCAAACAAGGGACTAAACACGTTTCACAATTATGCCACATTAATGTGGAACGCCTGACCCACAGCCGTAAAAAAAATTTAATCACTACCCACCTTCAAAACCGCTCTCAAAGAGCACCTACAGGAGGCTGCTATTCGAAACTGGCCCCTGTAAACATCCAATCCCCCCCCCCTCCAATGTACAGTTTCTTCCCCCTCAAATGTACAGTATATGTGACCTAGGCCGACTTGTGACGGCGAGTTACATTCCTCAGAAATCGCGAAAATGTCCCGCACTTCAGAAATCTGTACTTTCATATCATGTAAATTGTGTGTATTGAGCCGTACTGTATTGTACCCATTCTGCAATCTGTTAATAAAGTTTTTAATCAATCAATCAATCAATAGTGTTTTTTACAGTGTTGCTTGAATGTATGTGAACACCTTTGGAATAGTCAAATATTTCACGCATTAATCTTTATTATATCTTCATCTGAATGAATGAATGAATGAAAACTTTATTTAACAGATTGCAGAATGGGTACAATACAGTACGGCTCAATACACACAATTGTTAAGGGGATGCAGACCTGAGAAAGAAGTTAGTCTTGTTTCCATCAGGGTCCCCCATTTTCAATTCATATAGATACATTTTCTGATAAAACATGTTATGATTGAAGGGACATTGGGACCTTTGGGACACTTTGAAATACTGAGAGTATATTTGAAATATAAAAGAGTTCAATGATGAAAACTAACCAAAATCCATCAAAGCACATGCAAGAGACCAGTTCTGCGGAAATTTAACTTCTACCACTGCGCAGTAGAGAGTGTGCTCACGTACGGACTACTGGTGTGGTTTTCCAGCTGCACCAGGGCAGAGAAGGAGGCCCTCCACAGAGTGGTCAAGGCTGCAAGGAGGATCACTGGAGCTAGCCTCCCAGATATCTCCACAGTCTTCACTTCCCGCTGCCTACGTCGTGTGAATAACATCTTACAGGACCAGTACCACCCAGCACACCATCTTTTTCAACTGCTGCCCCCTGGTCGAAGGTATAGATCCATCCAGTCCGGAACTAGCAGACTGATCAACAGCCTCTATCCACGGGCTGTCAGGCTGCTCAATGATCAACAGGCTGCTCAACGACCCCCCTCGCACACCCCGTCCCCAACCCCCGGTGACATAACTCCCACTTCTCCATTACAACAATAACTGTGAACCGGACTTGCATTGCTGCACTATACACTATTTCATTCATTGCAAGTCAACCCCCCCCCCCCTCCATCCATTAACTCACTGGACTGTCACTGTAATATTTATTTATTTGCACTAGCACTATTGCACTTGGGACATTGATGGTATATTATTATTATTGAGGGCATTGGGACATTGATACTATATTATTATATTATTATTATTATTATTATTATTATTATTATTATTATTATTATTATTATTATTATTATTATTATTATTATTATTATTATTATTATTATTATTATTGTAGCTGAGGGGTACAATTCCCTGACTGTATTGTTAGATATGATATTTAATACCACTACCTCATGTACTTCTGGCCACCCAGTACAAGATATAAGTATGATGAACACTTTCCCACCTGATGAAACGAACCAACACAAATGTACCAAATCGAATATTTAATACAGCAAAAGGTGTATACAACATTCACTTAATTACATTTATGATTTGAAATATTGAATATGCACTTTTATGGCAAATGAGTATCCGTAGGTAAATCAACATTGAATGTCCAATCTCTGGTTGCGCAGGGAGTAAGTATACAACCTGGAATATTTAGGAAACGATAGCGATGGTACTTAAATGATTATAGCTGGATACACTAAGGGGGGGGGGGGGGGGGTCCCGCTGGTTGTAAGACAGTAGGAGGGGGGGGGGTTAGAGAAGCCGCTGGCGGTATCCCATCTGGCCGATGGTGTCTTGGGAGAATCCAAAGTCTTGGACACAGTGCCCACAGAACCTCGGGCCGCAGACGAATACAGCTGGACCCTCTGTGCAGGGACGTGCACAGGACTTTAGAGGGGCAGGTGCTCAAAGGCTGAAAAGGGCACTGGGCCTGTGCTATTTTTGGGGGCCCTTTTTGGGCGGGGAGGGGCCTTTTTATGCTTTTTGGGGGGTTTTGGTGATCAAATATTGAATATTGAACTATAATAATCAGTGCAGGAGCTCACTTATCCTTGAAAGACACTTTTATCACTGACTTAAAAGGCCCATACATCTCCATAAATGTTCAGGGCGGAGGGAATAAGTGCTTACCCTACAGACCTCAAGTCTGTTAGGACAGCAGACTCGGTTGGCACTGCTCAAAACTTACCTTTTTAAAATAGCTTTTAAATGAATTATTATCTTTATTTCATTGTCTTATTTTTCTTTATTTCTATCAATTTTACTTAAATATTTTATTATACTTTGTATTATACATTTTACTCAACCTCAGCCAATCGCGCACTGCCCACTAACCAAGGGAAAAAAGTATTTCAGCAGCAGAGATCTGTCTGATGAAAAAACAGCTTCAATTATAGTCACGCGCCGCATTTTTTGGCAGTAACAGTAAAGGCGTTATTCAGATTGGAAGAGTTACTGAAAAAACGAACTCTTACCCGTTATTTATAACGCTATAATTCCCATCACTAGATGTCACAGTATGATGTCATAATCAAACATTCAAGAACATTTGTGATGTCACAGTATGATGTCATAATAGAACATTCTAGAACATTTGTGATGTCACAGTATGTCATAATCAAACATTCTAGAACATTTGTGATGTCACAGTATGGTCATAATAGCAAATTTTTTAACATTTGTGATGTCACAGTATGATGTCATAATAGTACATTCTAGAACATTTGTGATGTCACAGTATGATGTCATAATAGAACATTCTAGAACATTTGTGTACAGTATATATCCAACAATTCTCTCAGAAGTTCTCAGATCTCAGAAGACTACTTGTCTGTAAGCTTGAATATATTCTGTAGATACCATTTTAAAATCACCACCTGGAAAAGGAAACAATGTCCTGTACAATCCTTAATGAGGGAAGGTTCTGTGATGTGGTTATTAAAGTCAACAGCACTGAGTTGAATGCCCACAAGGCCCTCCTGTGTGACTGCAGTTACTATTTCAGGTAAGTTTAGCTTGGTTCAGGTTAGCTTGGTTCAGGTTAGCTTGGTTAGTAAACAGATACCATACTGTACTTTTACTGTAAACAGATACTATATTGTACTTCTACTGTAAACAGATACTACTGTACATCTACTGTAAAAAGATACTATACTGTACTTCTACTGTAAAACGATAATATACTGTACTTTTACTGTAACCAGATACTATACTGTACTTCTACTGTAAACAGATACTATACTGTATGTCTACTGTAAAAATATACTGTACTGTACTTCTACTGTAAACAGATAATATACTGTACTTCTACTGTAAACAGATACTATACTGTAAAAAGATACTATACTGTACTTCTACTGTAAAAAATACTATACTGTACTTCTACTGTAAACAGATACTATACTGTACTTCTACTGTAAACAGATACTATACTGCACTTCTACTGTAAAAAGATACTATACTTCTACTGTGCTAAGACCCTATACTTCTACAGTGAACATATATATGACTACACAGGACAGAATGTTGCTTACTGTTTACTCATCAGATATCTCTATACTCTGCGTCCCACAGAGCCCTCTTCACTCGCTGGAGCGACTCAGAGAAAGCAGTCTACACTATCCCTGGGGTGTCCCCGGGTATGATGCAGCTCATCATAGAGTACGCCTACACCCGCTTTGTGCTGGTGACAGCAAAGAACGTGGAAGAGCTTCTGGTGGCTGCAGACCAGCTTCTCGTCACTGGCATAGTAGGAGCGTGCTCTGACTTCCTAGAGGGCCAGCTGTCTCTGGAAAACTGTGTCGGCATCTGGAGGTTGGTGGACATCTACTGCTGCCCTGACCTGAGGCGCAAGGCCCATCTCTTCATTGTGTGCCACTTTGAGGAGATGTTGCACGTCTCACAGGAGTTTGTGGAGCTGTCCCTGCAGCAACTGGTGGACATCATCGAGAGGGATGATCTGAACGTGAAGAGCGAGGAGACGGTGTTTGAGGCCGTCCTCCATTGGATCGACCACTCCCGTGAGGAGCGTAAAACACACATCCCTTTGCTGCTGCCCAAGGTAACTAATTGTATTAGTGTGCATTACATTAAAACAACACTAGGTTCCCTAGTACGGTGGTTCTCAAACATTTGGGTCCAAACTGTTCCCTAGCAACAGAAACCGTCTACAACCGATGTCTAAGTTGTACCCGCTGTCTCTTCCCAGGTTCGCATGGGCTTGATGAGGCCTGACTACTTGCTGAACAACATCCAGAACAACCCTGTGGTGAGGGACAGCCACGACTGCAGGGCCCTCATCCTCAGCGTCCTGAACCCCCCTGGCTCCGACAGGCTCCCAAACCCCCTGATGCGTCCACGCCTGCCCCAGGAGGTCCTATTGGCCATCGGAGGTGTGGGTGGCAGCATCCTGACCATGAAGGCTTACGATATCCGAGCCGGTGCATGGATGGACGTGAGCGTTGAGGGGGAGAATCCCCGGGCCTGTCACGGCACCGCTTATCTCCACGGTCTGGTCTACTGCGTCGGTGGCTGGGACGGCGTACAGGCTCTCAACAGTGTGCGCAGGTTCAACCCCGTCACTTGCAGCTGGCTGCAGGCGGCTCCCATGCACTCACGCCATTGTGACGTCAGCGTGGTGGTGTTGGACGGCTGTATCTATGCCATGGGAGGGTGGGACAAATGCGTGGTACTGAACACCGCCGAGCGCTACGAGCCTGAAACCGACCAGTGGACAGTGATCTCACCCATGCTGGAGCACAGGAGCGAAGCCGGGGCAGCAGCCCTCCAGGGCAAGGTGGGTGGAACTGTGGGACACAGGGTGCTAGATGAACACAAGGAACGTTAGATCAGAAATCATAAATGTCTTTATTTATTTATATAAGTAAGCTTGCACATACAAAAGATGTGTCTGGGTCCTTTGGTGCATCAACATTAACAGACAATTAAAGTAGAATGAAATCAAATGGAATATATAAACTAAATTAGAATATTCTTTCTTATTACAGGTTTACATCTGTGGTGGCAGCAACAGGACAGAGGAGGTTCTGCTCACAGCTGAGTGCTACAGCCCAGACACCGACCAGTGGACTCTGATTGCCCCCATGAGCAGCAGGCGTGCCGGAGTGGGAGTCGCTGCGTACGGAGGAAGAGTCTATGCGGTAGGTGCACACGGAGACAAACGCTTTATACTAGATATTTGTAGATATGTATCATTTAACTTTCAATGCCTCTGTGATGCCCTAATTTCCCTAAATGGATTAATAACGTGTCTGCCTGCCTTAACCACACACTAAAACATTCCTCTCATGTGTCCTGTCCTCAGGTGGGAGGGTGGGACGATAGAAACATCCTGCGTAGCGCGGATGCCTACAGCCCCTTGACTGACTCCTGGAGCGCCCTGCCCGCCATGCTCACCCCCCGCAGCCACTTTGGCATCGCGGTGCTGGACGACCTGCTCTTCGTGGTCGGAGGTGGCTTTGTCACTGATGGCTTCACCTCCATCTCCAAGGTGGAGCGCTACGACCAGAGCAGCGACAAGTGGACTGTAGCCGAGAACATGACGACCGGGCGCTGGGGCCTAAGCTGCTGCATAATGCATGGCCTGCCATTTTACATGAGCCAGTATGCCGCTCCCCATGGAGGAGGAGGAGGAGGAGAGGAGGAAGATGAGGAAGATGAGGAAGAGTAGGAGGAGGAGGAGGATTAGGAGGAGGAGGAGGAAGAGGAGGAGGAAGAGGAGGAGGAAGTGGAGGAGGAGGCAGCCGGGGATCCATCTAAGAACCTTAAACATTTATTAGACCAAAAGAAATCCTAGGAAATTAATAAATTACTATCAGCCAAAGGTGGTGCATTTCTTTCTTCTAGTAATTCAGACAATATCGGTTTTTAGTTTGTGTAATGTAATGTAATGTAATGTAATGTAATATCTGTTTTTAGTTTGTGTAATGTAATGTAATATCTGTTTTTAGTTTGTGTAATGTAATGTAATATCTGTTTTTAGTTTGTGTAATGTAATGTAATATCTGTTTTTAGTTTGTGTAATGCACATAATATGGGAACTTTTATCCATATGCTAGCCCGGCATAAATTACACACGGCTTTGTGTTGTCAACTGATAGAAATTGTGCGTTTCTCTATTCCGATGATTTCTACAATATAATATATATAAATAACTGTCTTTTACTAGTACCTTACTACTATGTACTATGTTACTATCCGTATACTACCTACCATGCTAATATGTCTATTATACTATGCACTCAGTGTGAGGATTGGTTCTTTCCCCACCACAGGCTTCTTAAAGTACTGTGATGATTGGTCCGTTCCCCGCCACACGCTCCGTTCCTTTAAGGTACTGTGAGGATTCTGTGATGATTGGTCCGTTGCCGAACGCACACTTCTAAGTCAAGTATCAATTACCATCACGCACCTGATGTGTGTTCTAATCAGCGCCCCAGAGGCTTCATATACTCTGACCTTCTGTCATTCGATGCCGGGTCGTTTTGTGTACTACTGTTCTGAATTACACCTGCATATACCTGCTTTCCCCGTCGCTGTTGCTGTTTTTTTGCTCTCCAGGATCTTTTGTGGAGAACTGCTGTGGAGAACCTGGTTCCCCGTTCGGAGCTACGCCTCGTAATCTGCCCGCTTCTCGCATTGCGCTCTGGTGAGTTTTTGGAAACTGTCTTTTGGATTATCAGTTTTTTGTGTGTTTGGTGAACACCGAAGAGATCCCGTTTTTGTTTGTACTGGACTCACCTAATTTTTGTGTTAGTTTAACACTGAAGATACCGTATTGTTTTTTCTCTGGACTCTGCTAACTTGTGTGTGGTACACCGAAGATCAAGTCACTTGGATTTATACTGGATCAGTCACCTCTCTGCCTCTGTGTGTGCGTTGGGCTAACTCTGATTTCTCTCTCTCTCCGTTTCCACCGGGAGTGAAAGCTGGGAGAATCTGCAGAGCCGCTTCAACGTCACTAGCCAATTCCTCACCACTACCTACTGGGAGTATCTGCAGAGCCGCAACATCTTCACATGCCAGATTCCCCGTTTGTTTCGATTACTGTACTTCATTCCATCTTGTGACTCTGTAAATAAACACGCCCTAGCTTTTGGCTAACTCTGAACCATTCTCTCGGTGCCGTTGCGTTTGAGGTCGGTTACAAACCATAACACTCAGGGTGTAACACTCAAGTTCAACACTATTTGACGAACAATGCCACTGACTATAAGCTGCCAGAGATGCACATCTCCTGCTGACCAGAAAACCACACACTTTTCTGATAGTGGGGTGCCTGGACACTCAGTAATTTAAAATGTATATGCGAAAGTTTCGTTTTCACTTCTAATTTGAAGATAAGGATCTATAGAACAATTTTGGCTTGAGTGTCAAGGAACCAGTTGAATTTAATAAAAATGTATCCAAAATGGCCACAATCGAAATCATGAATTCTTTAAAAACGTCTTAATGTTCACACAATTGCTGTGTAATATAATTTTGTATTGCTATTTTAAGTTAATACTGTGTGAGGAATCAACTGGAGTTCAAATATTGATGTTTTGAATATTCTGGTATGGCAAAAATCAAAGATGGCTGCAATTTCTGTATTTATGCTCATACCTTTTATTCTATTGAACCTAGAATGGTTATGTTGGTGCCTGTACCTAGGTTTTCATGAATGCGTAATTGAATAAAAATAAAATAAACATGATTGGAGCATATCTTATATGATATTTCACCAGTGATGCCGGTAACGCGTTACTAAGTAACGCGTTATTGTAATCTGATTACTTTCCCCCGAAAATAGTAATCTAACGCGTTAATCTTTAAAAGCCAGTAATCTGATTGCAGTTACTTGTCCAAGTGGCTGTGCGTTACTATTTCGTTACTATCTCATCATAAATTCATAATGCAGGCGGAATGCAGTATTTTATTTCGTTTTCAACAGTCAAAAATACATGTTGAGCTGTTTTTCTTATTTGGGAGTGACGTGGTGTGGCAGTGAAAGGGTTACACAAGAATGTGTCCCGCGGCGTGACTGGACTCTCTGTCTGTGAGTGACTCTGCTTTGGCCCAATCACATTCCCCATCCACAGTCTGCGAATCAGAGGCAGAGTAGGGCGGGTCTTCACAGCACGTCATGTGACATATGCGCCAATCGTGTGACAGCAGGGCTCGTCTGCATTCGTCTGAGAATTCCACCCCAAAACGCTCGTCTAAACAAAAACAAAAAAAAACAAAAAAAAAAACAATAAAAAAAAATCTAACCCTAACTAACCGTACTGTCATGCACTTGTCCTAATAAACTAACCTACACTGTAGCACTCAACACTTTGATGAACATTGTTGCTCAGCTGATAGAGTTGTGCCCTTCCTGATGGCTTGTCGTACAGAACTTGTAAGTCGCTTTGGATAAAAGCGTCAGCTAAATGACTAAATGTAAATGTAAATGTAAATGAAGTGAAACCGCAGGAAGACTTTTGCGGTTTCTGTTCAGACTTCCACCCCAAAACGCTTGTCTAAACGTAGCCTCAGTCAAAATATTGTCTACCGCTAAAAACAGCACATCCAATTGCATTGAAAGCATCTGGAATCACAACACTAGCCGACGCTTCGACTAGGTACAGGAGGACTCGGAGGCCAGCCAAACAGCAAAAGAGAGAGATTGTTTCTTTCCCTATTGATTAATGTATATTTGATGGTGGCAGAGCAAAAGCTCTTATTTGCCAGATTTACAGTTAATTTACATGTTAAAGAGAGACTGATTGTATGTTTATAGAGAGACATTTATAAAAACAATTTAATAGTTACAGTTGATATAATTGAATAGTTCAGCCTGCATTTGTTAGATGTGAATGGATACACTGGTTTTGTAAAACCACTGGCTGGCTGCTCTAATGCTGTGAGCATCATAGACTGTTGCTTTACCATACTTGATGGTACAGAAGCTGAAGCACTAGTTTAACAATTTACGTTATGTGCAGAGAAACAAGTTAAAAACAATTTATGCACTTTCAATAAAGCGTTTAAAAAAAAATGTTGGGGGAACGACGACGACTTCGTAACCTAGTTACTTTCAAAGTAACTAAGTTACTCTGATAATCAAGTAATCAGTAAAGTAACTTGGATTACTTTTTAAAGGAGTAATCAGTAATCAGTAATCGGATTACTTTTACAAGTAATCTGTGGCATCACTGTATTTCACACAATGAGACAATAAATATGTGGAGAACTAGAGTTAGATATGAGAACTGTAAACAACAGTTGATTGTGAAGAACAAACGATGATTGTGAAGAACGTCCTCATCACAAGAAAGGATCTGCTTCTCGACATCAATGTCCGCCATGCCAAAGACCTGATGGAGGTGTTGCTGAGCAATGGGAATCCCTTTGAGGAGGGCAGTAAAGACCTGGTTACATTAGACAATAAGGTGTGTGAGTCTGCGGCTGCTGCCGTATCTGTCCATCAACTCGAGTCTACGGGACAAGAGCAGTACAACAATTTCAGGAAGAGTGCTTGAATCAAATGACAGACTTCTGACAGCACCGATCAAGCGAAATGCAAAGCTCTATGCAGAGCTCTATGGGAAAGCTTTTATTGTGCTAGACACAATACACGTCAAGTAGAGATATTTCTGTTGACGAGCAGTTAGTTGCGCCAGGTGTAACAAGACATTTTCTCATTCCTGTCAAATAAGTTGTTAACAGATGGACAGTTCCCAGATGACAATGATGTCTACATCACTGCAGGTGATCAAGTCCACCATGTTGGAAACAGTCCACCAATGGATCAATGCAACCATGAGGAAGCTGACACTCGTGTCCTATAATACATCTCCTCCACGCCCTCCAAACATCATCACTTGGGAGGGTGCATACTGGAGATACAGACGTTTGTCGTAATCTTTCTGACTAATCTCCATCACATCATTTTAAGGGCCCTTTTCAGGTGGGGGGGCCCCCTTTATGCTTTTTGGGGGGTTTTGGTGATCAAATATTGAATATTGAACTATAATAATCAGTGCAGGGGCTCACTTATCCTTGAAAGACACTTTTATCACTGACTTAAAAGGCCCATACATCTCCATAAATGTTCAGGGGGGAGGGAATAAGTGCTTAACCTACAGACCCCAAGAAGTGCCCTATATTCTGTATTGTTTAATATAAATGCATTTTTTATTCCAATCTCGATTTGTATTTGAGATTCCCAAATCCCATCGGACTTGACTTCTTCGTGTCCCTCAGTGAGTGTAATACCAGCATTCAACTGTATGCGCCACAGCGGTTTCTATCATCATCATCATCATCACCACCCACGCTATGCATAAAATATATAGGTCCGCGGAGAGGCATGCTGAGGAGGCCGTGCAAACTGCAATGGAATTGGAGTGCTTGCATTCTTTCATTTATTTGCATTTATTTTAAATTTGTTGGACCTTATGGTGTTCTTGTTCTGTTCTTGACTTATTGTTATGTTTTCTTCTTGACTTGTTTAAAGAAGACCTGTACGGCCCATGGGGACATTAACGTGTGTTGTCGGGCCTTATAAATAAATTTGATTTGATTTGATTTGGAATATGGGGCATCTCTCTCTCTTTACCTAATATTTTGATTCTATCCTGAAATTTTTTCAGTTGGAAGGGCAGTCTATATGCGTAACGGTAAAAATTTAAATAAAAAAAATATATAAAAAATATAAATTGTTTTCAAAAAGGGCACTATTTTTTATGAGGCTCAAAAAGGCAGGTGCTCAAGCACCCCTTGAGCTCTATGTGTGCACGTGCCTGCCTCTGTGGAACGGTATCTGCCGGTCCACAACGGAGAGACGTGGTGCGACCTCACGTGTAGAGCGCCGCCTCACCTGGAGTCCTCTCCGGGGGGTAATTCCAACACTCGACAGTGTTGGCCTTTATCCATGGAATAATCAAAGCACACAAAGCATAATCCAAGAGCCGTGGAAGGCTCGCCGTCGTCGGGTAGAGTAATCCAATATACAGGTCCAGTCGCTCTTGACCCGGAGCTCCTCGGATGCAATCACCACTAGGGGTCTGACCAGCCTGGATAAACGTCCAGATAACGTCAGGAACGATGGGGGTACTGATAACTGTAGAACTCGAACCGAACGATGCACCATACATAAATAGACTATTATTAGCTTAATAGAATACGTCCAACTCGACGGTATGGTGCCAAACTATGACCATTCAACTATTAATCTACACGATATCTCAATGCCTATTCTGGGCCAAGTAGGCCCTACTACACCGCACGTGCGTCGTGGGGAGGCTTTTGCGTCTGTCACTCTGTTGGAGGGTAAAGAACTGGACTAAAAGAAAGTTCTACTTTACGAGCGCCATATATATATGCGCTATGAACAAATAGTACCATTCGTATTTCGCCCGGCGTATTACTGCGCGGAACCGGGGGTTGCCTCGACATGTTAGGCGGCACGATTGAACTTGGACCTAGGGGTATGGCAACCTGGCGCCAGGTTCTCGTCCAATGGTAGAATGAAACTATTATGGGCTGTTTAGTAGAAACGGGGATATTCAATGCATATTGTACAAGGAATATACAGGGGATATCAAACGATATACAAATACAATTAAATATATATATATAAATAAATATACATATTCGGTTTAATCTGATCCTTCACAACAGCCGCCCCCTAATTAGTCCCACCTAATTAGCTAAGCAGAGACAGATTAATTATTCCACTCAAGGTCCGCTGTAAGGGTCAGTCAACTCACAAAGTCATAGGGTCATGGTCATCATCGATAGTATCTGGGAGTCGGGGCAGTTCTATGAGCCTCGCCACGGGCCGTGTGTAGGTGCGCCCTTGGACGAGTACTTCAGCTGCTCGGACCTTGCCATCGGCACCGGTGATCACTTTGCTTACGCGGCCAGCCGGCCACATAGCTCTGGGGAGTGACTGGTCAACTATCATGACGACTGTTCCTTCTGTCAAATTGTCTCTCTCTTTTACCCACTTCTGGCGGGTCTGTAGAGACGGTAGGTAGTGAAGTAGGAAGCTGCTCCAAAACTTGTCAGCTAGTACTTGGCTGTACCTCCACATTCTTCGGCCGTTCGCTTCTTCGGGCCTGTACATTGTCTGGGGTAGCGCGGGGTCCAGCCGCCCCATTAGGAGTGTGTTGGGGGTGACTGGGTCGACATCTGCTACATCACTGGAGACGTAACCGAGGGGCTTTGAGTTCAATACTCCCTCGATCTCCGTGAGGACTGTCATTAGGACTTCCTCTGCCACAGTCTGGGCTCCGAGTACGGCATACAGGGCTGTCTTTATAGAACGTACTTCTCGTTCCCAGGTTCCACCGAAGTGGGGTGCGTTCGGGGGATTAAACTGGAAGTCAACCTGGGCTGGAGCGAGGTGGGTCTTAAGTTCTGGGCCCATAGCTTGGAAGCTCTCTCTCAGCTCTCTTTCTCCGCCTTTGAAGTTGGTCCCGTGATCAGACAACAATGTAGACGGTTGTCCTTTCCGTGATATGAATCTCCGGAAGGCCATAAGGAATGAGTCTGTGCTCATGGTCGGAAGGAGCTCGATATGTATCGCTCTGGTGGTCATGCATTTGAATACAATACCCCACCGCTTCTCGGTGCCTCTTCCTCTCTTTATATACAACGGGCCAAAACAGTCCATGCCTGTGGAGTGGAATGGCTTGTCGCCGATTCGGAGGCGACAGGGGGGTAGGTCAGCCATCCGTGGTATGCTGGGCTGCGCGCGCCACTTACGGCAGTCTAGACAGGTTCGCTGGAAGCGCCGTACTGCTTCTCTGCCTTGCAATATCCAATAACGACGTCTGATCTCCGCGAAGACTCTCTCTGCTCCTGCGTGGTGCACATCCTCGTCGTATTTCTTTATGATCAGCTCTGTGACCTTGTGTCGGCTGTTCAAGACGATCAGGTGCTTAATGTCATCTGGTAGATCGGGGGCTCTCCGCAGGCGACCACCCACTCTGATGAGATTATGTGCGTCACTCTCTGGTGCCAGGTGAATCAGTCTGCTGTCTGATGGGACGGGGTTTCCTCCCTGTAGACAGTCTAGCTCATCGGGGAACGAGTCTCTCTGGGCTCGTTGTAGTAGAAGAAGTTCTGCTTCTTCGTAGTCAGCTGCTGACATGTCAGTGGTGGACTGAATCTCTGGGTGGTGCCGCAGGAATGTTCTTTGTTGCGCACTCTCTAGGGTAATGCAGTCATCTATGTTCGGGTCTGTGGAGGCGACAGTGCTCAGTCCACAGAACATAGGCTTCTTGTTCTCAGCCTCCTCTCTACTTGCTTCCCTCGGGGTGGGCGTAGGCCAATCTCCTTCCGGGAGCTGGAGGAATGCTGGTCCGTCACTGTAGATGTTGCGACGGGTTAGGTCATCCAGGGACATTCCCCGGGTGATGACGTCAGCTGGGTTGTGTTTTGTATCCACATACCTCCAGCTTGCTTCTTCTGTTAATTCTTGAATCTCGGTGACTCTGACTCCCACGAAGACTTTGTATCTGCATGAATCAGACTTAATCCATGTGAGTACTGTCGTGGAATCTGACCACAAGATTGTTCTATGCACCGGAATGGTGAGTTCACGTTGGATTAACGTGGCTAGATGCGCTCCTGCGAGGGCTGCGCAGAGCTCTAGACGTGGGATAGATTGTTGCTTACGTGGGGCTATTCTTGAGCGGGCCAGTATGAAAGCAGTGTGTATCTTTCCTCCCATCTCTTGGGCACGCAAATAGGCAACCGATCCGTAGGCTACTTCGGAGGCGTCGCTGAAGACGTGTAGCTCAATCTCGCATGTCTCTGGCCTCACTGTGGATGGGAAGTAGCTGCGGCGTATATTGACACCTGGGAGTGAGCGGAGTTCCGTCTCCCACTCTCTCCATGTTGAGGCAAGGTGTGCGGGTATTGGGTCGTCCCAGCCCTGGTCCTTGTCCCATAGTGCTCGTACAATCATCTTTGCCCTGGTGGTGTAAGGTAGAATACATCCCAGCGGGTCATATTGTCTGGCGAGTGTTCTGTACACACTCCGTCTGGTGGTCAGTATCGCCGCTGACCTTCCTTGCTCTGGAGCCAAGGGTTTGTGTCTGTAGTGGAGCGAGTCTGTTTTGAAGCGCCAGACTAATCCTAGTGTCATTTCTTGGGCTTCTCCTGGGATTGTCGCCATCCAGGTCTCGCTGCTGGCAGCCTTGTCTGCGGAGGAGAGGCTGCGCAATACGTGCGGGTCACTGCTGGCCCACTGCCTGAGATCAAAGCCTCCTTTGATTAGGGAGGCGCGAAACTTGATTAGGAGAGCCTCGGCTTCTTCTTGAGTCGAGACGCTTTGTAGACAGTTGTCTACGTAGAAACTGTTCTTCACACTGTGTTGGACCTCTTCATCTGCTGCTGGGTCCTCTGTGACGTGTTTCTGTAGTGCAAATGTAGCACAGCACGGGCTGCATGTGGTTCCGAAGGGGAGTACTTCCCACTGGTAGATGGATGGGTTCTCATCTCCGATCTCCTCTCTCCATAGGAACCGTAGCAGAGGCTTGTCCTCCTCTACTAGTCTCACTTGCAAGAACATCCCTTTGATATCCCCGCTTATAGCCACCTTGTCCTGGCGGAAGCACAGTAGCACGCCTAGTAGGGAGGGGCCGAGTGTGGGGCCGGGCAAGAGCTCTTTATTCAGATTTTGGGATCCGATCTGGTAGCTGCAGTTAAACACAATGCGATCCTTGCCATTGTGATGGACCTTGTGATGCGGCACGTACCATGATTCGGTCGTCTGATCGGCCTCTTTAATGTCAATCTTTGTTATGTGTCCCGCTGTGATTAGCTTCTCAATCTCAGCTCGGTACACACTCTGTTGAGCGGGGTCTTTGGCTAGGCGCCGCTCTGTGTTCAGTAGATAGCGCTCCGTGGCGTCTTTCTTTGCGTGAAAGGGGGGCATTCCCTCTCGCCTCAGGAGTGGAGTTGCGTATCTCATCACTCCGCCGACTGTGACTCTCTTTGTCCCCTGCTCGAGTAGGTGGATGGCGTAAATGTCTTCTTTAGAGCGAATGTCTTTCTTTTCGTTCTTAAAGGGCATTGTCTCTAGGGTCCATAGCCTCTCGACATGCTGCAGGAGAGTGGTGTCTTCTTCTGTCGTTCTGGAGTGGAAGCAGCTAGTGGCTGCGGTTCGGTTGAGAGATTTAGCGAGGGGGCCTTGTAATGTCCATCCTAGGCGGGTCTCGACTGCTGCAGGACAGCCTCGGGGGCCTGTATGGACCCGGTCAATCGGGACTATGAGTTCTGCATGGTCGGAGCCTATCAACAGGGTCGGGGTAGCGCCGTCTATGAGCGGGATAGGTAATTGGCGCAGGTGCACATATTTATCCATCAACTTGGTGACAGGGTAGGTGTACTGCGAGAGTCCTATTTCTTGGCTGGTGAAAGCATTTGTGATCTTGTACCGTCGCTCTGGCTGCCCGTTGGCTGCGATAGTGAAGGAGACATTCTCGCCCTTTATCGTCTTTAAATCTCTTCTTATTGTCCGAATCGTCATTTCGTTCTTGCTCCCCCGCAGTCCCAGCTGAGTCGCAGCGGAGGCGAGCAGAAGGGTCTTCTCTGACCCGTCATCAAGGACGGCGTAAGTGTCCATGACTTTATCCTGGTAGCTCAATGTCACACGGACTACCTTTAAGAGCACTTGAGCTCCGTTGCTGCTGGCGGGGTCAATGTACATGACACTTGCCTTGGTGCCGCTCCGTGGTGCAGGTATAGGCCGTCTTCCGTTACTATCGTGTAGTATATCTAGATGGGCTCCATCGCACCGGCTGCACCTTTTCTTTAGGCGGCATTCGGCTGCCATGTGGGGCCGCGCACATCGATAACAGCGCCGGTTGGGCTTTATCCATTGGCTCACTTCTTCTGCATTCATCTTTGTGAATGAGTCACATTGTGACAGCCAGTGTTCTTTCTCACAGTAGGGACACGCTATCTTCCACTTCTCCTTTCTCGAGGGGGTGCTGTGACTCCTACTGCTCGGTACTGACTCTGATTGGTGCATGACAGTCACCGATCTTCTTCCATCACTTATTCTCCTGGGTCCCTCTCTGGAGCTTGGCGTGCTCCGCCCGAAGGTGTCCAGTCGTAAGCTGCTGACCTCTCTCGCCAGGAAGTCGGCCAGATCAAGGAGGGATGGCTCGGGGCCGTCGGGATCTCGGTAGTCCCTCTGCCGCCGAAAGCGCTCCTGTCTTGCGGGTGGCAGCTTCTCCAAAATCCTCTCAACGTTAGAGTTGGCGTACAGCTCATGCCTGCCCTTCTCCCGTTGAGCTCCCAGCATCCCCACCAGGGACTGCACTTTGATTGACAGGTCGTCTAGTGAGCGATTGTCTGTGGCTGGGGGTAGGCGGTCAATATGCCTTATCTCCTGGATTACGTAATCCCATATACGTCCATATCTTTGATCCAGCGCTGCAAGGGCCGCTGTGTATGGGGTCGAGGAGGTAGCATAGGCTAGCGCTATATTGTGCGCTTGCGGTACTTTCAGGTGCTTCAATAATATTGCATACTTGTGGCGTTCATCAGCGACATCCACCATCATTGTCTCTAAACACATCCGGAGCTCCGTGTACTGTGCTCGACTCTCATAGGCGAAGTCTGGGAATGACGGCGTGGCGTTGTATGACGCCGTGGATGGCTGATACATCGGCGAGCGTTGGGGGAGAGACCTCCTGGGCGAGTCCCCTCTTGCGCCTCGCTGTGGGCTGGTACTGGCAGGGTACCATGGCCCGCTGGTCCAGGTACTGTTCCTCGGGGCTGGTTGTGCGTCGTGCTCACCCGTAAATAGAGTCGGGGGTCTGTAGCGCAGCGCCGCGGGGGTATAGCCTGGACTGTATGGGACCTCCTGGTCCGGTGGAGTACTGTGCTGTCGTCGGGCTTGGTTCTCCTCTTCTCCCTCTTCTTCTTCTATCAAATCTTCCAGATCTTGTAATCGTTTATTTAGCTTCTCCGCAGTGTAGGCCGCTCCTTCCTTGTAGCTGGGTCTCGCTTGGACCGGTATGGGAAGGGGGTCTGCGGGGGGTCTAGACTCGGTCTGTTGGTCAAGTTCAGGGTCGCTTGCTCGTTGCGGTGACGCTGCTCTTGACTGCTGTCTCGACGAGTTCCTTGAGCCCCTGGCGGAGGGAGAGGGAGTTGTCCTTTTGATCAGCTGCTCTATTAGTTGCGCTTGTAGTCTGTCGCGCTCTGCGTCTCTTTGGGCACCGGCAGCGGTGCGCTGGGCGTCGGCGTCGGCGCGCTCTGTTTCTCTTTGGGCACCGGCAGCGGCGCGCTGGGCGTCGGCCCGGTCTCTTGCCATATTCTCTTCCATCTGGAAGCGTCTCATCTCCAGACTTGTGCGCTGTTCTTCGCTCCGTTGCTGTGCTTGGAGGTGTTCGCGCTCGCTGGTCGCCTGTGCTTGGAGACGTTCGCGCTCGCTAAGCGTCTGTGCTTGGAGCCGATCGCGTTCGGTAGAGGCTGTCAGGCTGACGAGGAACGCCTGTTGTAGTATCCTCTCCGCTTCGCTGGGGGAAGGCGGTAGTGGAGGTGAGCCGCTCCTGCGTGAACCGCTCCTGGGGGTACTCGTTGGGGAGTCCTGGAGCTCTAGTTCCTCGGCGCTCTCCTCTTCTTCTTCCGTGCAGAGTTCTCTCTCTGTAGGGTTATCTTCCTCCCGGGGCGTGTCGGGGACTACTTCTTTAGTAGTGGCGGGGGGTAAAGGCATGTCAATTCCCTCCTGGTCCCCACCGTGGGCTTGGTCAGTTACATTAGGACCTACTAGGGCCTCTGTGGTCGGGGAAACCTGGTCGTTAAGGTCAGACATAATTTTACTTTCTACTTTTACCACGTTTACCGTTTGTCGAAGGCTAGGTAGTTGACTGACAGTGTAAGCCTCTAAGTACTGAGGTGTCTGTCGTCTGCGCCGCGGGCGTTCTAGGTTAGGAGGATCGTTTCGTGGAGTGTTCATCATAGGCCATTTCGATATTAATAACACTATATTAATATTACACTAGTTACCCTCCGGCTCGAAGGACCAATTGTAGCTGAGGGGTACAATTCCCTGACTGTATTGTTAGATATGATATTTAATACCACTACCTCATGTACTTTAACTTTTGGCCACCCAGTACAAGATATAAGTATGATGAACACTTTCCCACCTGATGAAACGAACCAACACAAATGTACCAAATCGAATATTTAATACAGCAAAAGGTGTATACAACATTCACTTAATTACATTTATGATTTGAAATATTGAATATGCACTTTTATGGCAAATGAGTATCCGTAGGTAAATCAACATTGAATGTCCAATCTCTGGTTGCGCAGGGAGTAAGTATACAACCTGGAATATTTAGGAAACGATAGCGATGGTACTTAAATGATTATAGCTGGATACACTAAGGGGGGGGGGGGGTCCCGCTGGTTGTAAGACAGTAGGAGGGGGGGGGGTTAGAGAAGCCGCTGGCGGTATCCCATCTGGCCGACGGTGTCTTGGGAGAATCCAAAGTCTTGGACACAGTGCCCACAGAACCTCGGGCCGCAGACGAATACAGCTGGACCCTCTGTGGAACGGTATCTGCCGGTCCACAACGGAGAGACGTGGTGCGACCTCACGTGTAGAGCACCGCCTCACCTGGAGTCCTCTCCGGGGGGTAATTCCAACACTCGACAGTGTTGGCCTTTATCCATGGAATAATCAAAGCACACAAAGCATAATCCAAGAGCCGTGGAAGGCTCGCCGTCGTCGGGTAGAGTAATCCAATATACAGGTCCAGTCGCTCTTGACCCGGAGCTCCTCGGATGCAATCACCACTAGGGGTCTGACCAGCCTGGATAAACGTCCAGATAACGTCAGGAACGATGGGGGTACTGATAACTGTAGAACTCGAACCGAACGATGCACCATACATAAATAGACTATTATTAGCTTAATAGAATACGTCCAACTCGACGGTATGGTGCCAAACTATGACCATTCAACTATTAATCTACACGATATCTCAATGCCTATTCTGGGCCAAGTAGGCCCTACTACACCGCACGTGCGTCGTGGGGAGGCTTTTGCGTCTGTCACTCTGTTGGAGGGTAAAGAACTGGACTAAAAGAAAGTTCTACTTTACGAGCGCCATATATATATGCGCTATGAACAAATAGTACCATTCGTATTTCGCCCGGCGTATTACTGCGCGGAACCGGGGGTTGCCTCGACATGTTAGGCGGCACGATTGAACTTGGACCTAGGGGTATGGCAACCTGGCGCCAGGTTCTCGTCCAATGGTAGAATGAAACTATTATGGGCTGTTTAGTAGAAACGGGGATATTCAATGCATATTGTACAAGGAATATACAGGGGATATCAAACGATATACAAATACAATTAAATATATATATATAAATAAATATACATATTCGGTTTAATCTGATCCTTCACAACAATTATTATTATTATTATTATTGACATTATTATTTTGCACATGCTATATTTTATGTTTGTATGCCAGTGGTGATGTTCCAAACTAAATTTCGTTGTACCAACAATGACAATAAAGATTCTATTCTATTCTATTCTAGAATGCCAGCTCTCTGAACGGTCTGGGAAAGGTTTAGTTGAAGCCATAGGTGCCAGCAGCTGCTGGATCCCAAGGGTTCACATACTGTAGTTATGGACACAAGGATATTTCATGTTTAATCATTGTATTTAGTAAATAATCAAAATATATGCAAACTATTCAATCATGACATGCTTTATCAGAAAATGTATCTTAGTTGAAGATATAATAAAGATTCATGTGTGAAATATTGAAAACTGACTTTTCCAAAGGGGTTCACATACTTTTGAGCAACACTGTATGTCCGTCTGTTCTCTGGTCTGCATCCCCTTAACAATTGTGTGTATTGAGCTGTACTGTATTGTACCCATTCTGCAATCTGTTAATAAAATGTTCAATCAATCAATCAATCAGTATGCTTGGAAACAGGCATTTTCAATAAATGTATCCTCGTCACTCGGTCGAGCTCCAGCTCTGTCACTCAATGACTTTTCCTAAAAGTACCCGTTTTATCTGGCACGGTTTCTGAAATTTCAAAATGACTTCAGGAAAATGTAATTAGAACGTTATTCCACATATGGGCCGTTGGAACAGACGAAAGTCACAGCACTTTGCGAGCATCTAGTGCAGGGGTGACCAACCCGTGGCTCACGAGCCGCATGTGGCTCTTTGTCCGTCAATGTGTGGCTCTTCCATAAAAAGAAATAAAAGAAATATATATAATTGTTATTATTATATATTTTTTTTTATATATATATTTTTTTTTTATGTCACTCAAACCTAAATTTCATTGTGGTAAACATCATATTTTTATATTCAGAGGTAATTATATAGTTTAAACTGTTTATTTTTCTCATATTTCTCATATAAGCTGTCGGGTCATCTGACCTGTTCCTGGCGGGAATTAGTGGCATTTTCTCCGTGGCTGTGCTAGTGTTAGTGGTATTTCTTTGTTAAAATAAGTGTTAATTTTTTACATTCTGACAGCCATCATTGATATAGTGTTTGGTCATTATATATAATATATAATTTAGTCCCTCCACTCCCTTCCCACTTTATCCAATCAGGAGAAGACCCTAGATATTTGCCAAGCCAAATTTTCTTACTGCATTGATTGATTGATTGAAAATGTTATTAACAGATTGCAGAATGGGTACAATACAGTACAGCTCAATACAAACAACTGCTAAGAGGATGAAGACCAGAAAAATACTTTCGTCTTGTTTACATAAGGGTCCTCCATTTTCAATTCATCAAGACATTTATGACATACAAGACATACAAATATACGGTACTACTGTGTAAGAAATAGAGAACATAAATAAAATAAAAGTCCGAAGGGGAAGAAATTGTAGGGGAGAACGGGGGACGTTGTCACACTTTTTACTCTAGTGTGAATTGCTCATTATCAAAACATCTTTCAATAGTCATTCCTACATTAAATTGAAGCTTAAGATGTTGGCTTGAAATGTGTATCCCTCTCATTTTCCAACATATTGTAACAAAGAGTTAATCACCTATCAAAGACACTGACACATTGTGACAACCAACCCCATCATGTCACCATGTGTTTTTATTTTTTTTTAAGATTTTTTTTTTTAGCGTTTATCGCTTTATTCTACTGGGCAGTCCAGTAGAGAGAGAGAGAGAGAGAGAAGTGAAATGGGAGACAGAGTGGGGGGAAGACATTCGACAAATAACGACGGGTTTGGGAATCGAACCCGGGTCGGCGTGCCGCGACTCAGCGCGTTATGTGGTTCGCCACTGGGGCGCCCCGTCACCATGTGTTTTAATGGGAACAAATCTTAAAAAGAAGACAAGAAGGCAGAACTAAATTTGAAAGTTTAATTGCATTGACAAGTTGACAAATACATAACTTAATGCATCTTAACATGAACATAAACAGGAACACATCTTTAGGCCATCCTATATATATATAAAAAAGAAAAAAACATACATTTACTTGTTACAGTGATGGCAAATGTAGGGTCTGGGCACTCCATGTGACAACCAACCCCAAAGAAAATGTGACGACCAACCCCAACTGGAATGTCTTGATAGCATCAAGGCTAACAGCCATCTAACAACTAGTTAGCTAGCTAACAACAATCTAAACTATAGCTATCCCTTCACACTTTTTAAGGTTAATAATTGTTTCATTATAAACCAATTGTGTAAAAGCCTAGAAGAAAAATACTGAGGAGCGGAATATTTACAAATGGACATGAAAAACACAAAAAGCCCTCTCACCTCAAATTCAGCTGTTTCACTCCAAAGATGACAATGTAGGTGAACTCTGACCCCAATTCTGGACATTTAAATACCAAAGTATGGGAGACAGGACTCTCTGGTGATGAAATATAATGAGTGTGACAACCTACCTGTGTGACAACGTTACGTCCCCCGTTCTCCCCTACATTAGAGGGGGTGGGGGCATAGGCGGAGTTTGAACTTGACGCCAGGGGGTGCGACTGCTCTGCGAACTATACCCGCGCAGCGGGCGCGCGCGATTTTTTTTGACCTTTATTTTATTATTTTAGCGTTTTTACAATGCCCTAACCCCTAATTTTTTATTTTATTTAGGTAGTACAGCAGCACACACACACACTCACACACACAGCACTACGGGGGATCATTTTTAACTGACTTAGGCTCTAATTATTATTATTCATAGAGACTCTCGAGCAATAATAATTATTACAGCCTCCATTTTTCGTGGACGAAAAATATACCAGGCTATAGATATCAATTTTCCCGAAATAACGCTACCTGCCTCGACAAAATTCGTGCATTGGTTATCCAGATACATTAATTATCATCTCAGAATAAGTGGCTTTGTATCGCGCTGCTGCTGCTGCTGCTGGCCGCGCGTTGCCGTTAACCCTTTCACTGCCACACTACAGAAGGTTCGCCTTATAATGTGACATGATTACTACTATAAAATGAATGTATTGTAAAACAAAACATAATAGAATTCAGATTTGTTTCTCACAATTATTATAATTTTATTAAAATAAAAATAATCTTGATTAAAAAAAGAAAAAAAAAGAAAAGGCAATTTCACCCCCGGCCACCAGGGGGTGCAATGCACCCCCTGCACCCCCATAAACTCCGCCCATGGGTGGGGGGTGGGATTTTGACATTTACCGGGGCCCGTTTCTAATTGCAGCCACCAGTAGGTGCTCTTTGAGAGCGGTTTTGAAGGAGGGTAGGGATTCACATTGCTTTACGGCTGTGGGTAGGGGTAGGGCATTCCACATATGCATAATTGCTAAACGTGTTTAGTCCCTTGTTTGAGCCGAATCTGGGTTGAACGTGATTTGTGGAACTCCCTCTGGTGTTGTGGTCGTGGAATTCACTGACCTTTGGGAAGTATTTCGACAGGTACATGGGTATCTTTGTGGTGTAGTCGTGTATCTTGTAGACAAGGTCCATTGCAAGTTGCTGTACTCTGTCGTCTACTCTAAGCCATCCTAGATTGTTAAAATGGGCAGGGGTAAGTGTAATGTTATGTCTAGTAACATCAGGGACTAGATTACGCTGTGCAGGATACCTGTGTAATACGAGTCAGCCTACAACAGGACGGAGCATGCGCAGGACCATCCCGCGAGTAGCCGGCCAAGCATGCAGTCGTGTTCCGAGTCAACCCATACCTGATGTTGAATAAAGAGTGTTTACTAAACCAACCAAGTGATTATATAACATTACATGGTGTCAGAAGTCAACCATGGCAAAGTTCCCACCGCCGAGCAGTTTGGACTTCAGCCATCCGGAGCAGTGGCCTGAATGGAAACGCAGATTTCACAGGTACAGAATCGCAACCAAATTAGACAAGGAGGAAGAAGAGGTGCAAGTGCGCACTCTGCTGTACGCTCTTGGAAGTGAAGCCGAATCGATCATCAAGACCTTCGTTTATACAGCCGACGGAGATGAAAAAGTATATGCAATTGTGCTGGACAAACTGGACAAATATTTTGTGCCGAAAGTTAACGTCATACACGAGCGAGCAAAGTTCCACCAGCGTGCACAGAAGGATGGAGAAAGCATGGAGGAATACATCCGCTGTTTACACGAGTTGGCGAACACGTGCAGCTTTGGAACTGTGAAAGATGAAAATGTAAGGGACAGACTCGTTATAGGAGTATTGGATAAAGAATTGTCACAAAAGCTTCAAATGATGTCGGATTTAAACCTAGAGAGGACATGCAGACACGCCAGGCAGTCAGAACAGATCAAAGGACAGATTTCCGAACAGAGTGGAGCCACTGAGTTGTGTGAGGTGACGCACACACAAAGACGAGCCTACTCCGCGCGGCCGAGAGGCGCATTTCAACCAGAGAGGAGAGGCAGCTACAGACCCCCCAGGCAGCAGCAGCACGCAGGCACAAGAAATGCAGCTCAAGGCAACTGCGACAGGTGCGGCAACCAGCACGCCGAGAGTGATATGTGCGCAGCCAGACGTGCTGAGTGTCGCAAGTGCGGTAAGAGAGGCCACTATGCTATTGTGTGTCGCACTCTACAAGTCAGTGATGTGTATGCAGAAGAGCAAACCGAACCTGATGGTTATTATTTCTTGGGCTCTATCACTGTGCAGGACTCTAATAAGCCATGGCCAATAAAACTGCAACTCCGGGAAGGTGAGGTTGAGTTTAAGATAGACAGTGGAGCTGACACCAGTGTTATTTCTCAACACACCTATGACGCATTGGTGACAAGGCCGAAGCTGGTGTATACACATACTGTTTTGGATGGTCCAGGGGGCAGACTAATTAACAAAGGCAAGTTCAAAACATTCACTTGTCACAAAGGGACATAGTACTGCTTCGACATACATGTTGTGGAAGGTCCCACAGTTAACAACCTACTGAGCAGAGAAGTGTCAGTAGCCATGGGTCTTATACAGAGAATGGAAAATGTGACAAATGTGCCCAGTGAGTCAGTGGTACCCAGCGAGTCAGTGGGACTTTTAAAAACAACTCCAGTGAAAATAAAACTGAGAGAAGGTGCAGTATCCTACTCTGTCCACACATCTCGCAGAGTCTCTGTACCCTTACTCCCTAAAGTGAAGGAGGAGCTTCAGCGGATGGTCAAATGTGGAGTTATTGAGGAAATAACAGAACCAACTGAATGGTGTGCCCCGATGGTGGTTGTGCCACGAAAGAATGGTCGAGTGAGAATATGTGTGGGACTAAATAGCCTCAGCGAAGCCGTGCAGAGAGAGAAGTATATCTTACCGACTCTAGATGATATACTCCCCAAGCTGGCCGGTTCAAGCATGTTCTCACTGCTGGACGCTGCTACAGGATTTTGGCAAATTCCTCTGGAAAAAGACTGTGCCAAATTAACAACGTTCATCACGCCATTCGGAAGATATTTCTTCCACCGCCTTCCGTTTGGTATATCCAGCGCTCCAGAAATATTTCAGAGGGAGATGAATAATCTTCTCAAGGACCACGCAGGTGCAGCAGCCTTCATGGATGACATAATAGTCTATGGAGAAACCACAGAGGTGCATGACCAACGCCTGAAGACGGTACTGAAAACGCTAAGCGATGCTGGATTGAAGCTCAACGAAGAAAAATGCAAACTGAGACAGTCACAGGTCCAGTTTTTAGGCCACATCGTTGACAAGCGTGGTGTCAGGCCTGACATGGGAAAAGTGGAGGCTATAAGAAACATCCAGCCACCTGGAAACACCACAGATCTGAAGCGGGTCATGGGCATGGTGCACTATCTTGGATGCTATCTGCCCAACCTAGCAGATGTCACACACCCACTCAATGACCTACTGAAAGCTGACACAGCATGGATGTGGGGCCCGGCACAAGACAAGGCTTTCACTAAAGTCAAGCAGATGTTGACAGAGGCGCCCATACTAGCCTTCTACGATGTCAGCAAGCCGACAGTTGTAAGTGCCGACGCCAGCAGCTATGGATTAGGAGGTGTTCTCCTTCAAAATCACAGTGGACAATTATTGCCAGTCACATACTGTTCTCGCACCTTGACAGATGCTGAGACAAGATATGCTCATATTGAGAAGGAGTGTCTGGCGGCAGTCTGGGCATGTGAAAAGTTCTCCAAATACATATACGGCCTGGACAACTTCACCATTCAAACAGACCATAAGCCATTGGTCCCACTCTTCAACCTCAAAGACATTGATGCAGTGCCACTTCATTGTCAACGACTGCTCCTGAGGATGATGCGATTCAACGCGAAAGTGGTGTATGTCCCAGGCAAACTGCTTGTAGTAGCAGACACGCTCTCAAGGCATCCTTCTGCAGCGCTGCACCTGGAGACGGTTGAGCTGTCAGACGACATAGCGGCTCTAGAGGAAGCCACACAGGCAGCATGGCCAATGTCAAGTTCACGTCTGGATGAGGTTAAAGAGCGCACAAAAGAAGACCCAGAGCTACAGATGGTGATACAGTTTGTGAGAAATGGCTGGCCAAGATACGCATCCAAAGTGCCAAGCAGCATCATGCCATACTATGCAGTAAAAGATTCCCTTTCAGTATGCCGCAACCTGATCATCTATCGTTATTCCCAAATGCATGAGGGCAGTACTAGTGGAACGACTGCACGACGGCCACATGGGCATTGTGAAGTGCCGTGAATGCGCCAAGCAGAGCGTCTGGTGGCCGGGCGTCGGTAAAGCCCTGCAGAAGTGGATTGAACACTGCAAACAGTGCCAGGTGACAAAACCCACCCAGAACAGAGAGCCGCTCATGCGACGCCTCTACCCGACAGACCCTGGTCAAGAGTGGCTGCGGATATCTGCGAAGTGGACAAAAGAAACTACCTGGTTGTTGTAACTGAGGGGTACAATTCCCTGACTGTATTACTAGATATGATACTTACTACCACTACCTTTGTACTTAATATTCGGCCACCCAGTACACGGCATAAATATATTATCATGAACACTCTCACGTAGATGAAACGGATCCAACACAAATGTACGAATTAGAAACAGGTCTTTATTTCTACACAGCGATGGTGTGTAGAATAAGCACTTAATCACTTAATTACATTTATGAATTGAAATAGTATGCACTTTTATGGCAAAGAGTATTCGTCTGTATATCAATAGAGAATGTCCAATCTCTGAAGGCGCAGGTGGTAAATATACGACCTGGAATAGTTAAGGAATAACAGCAATGATACTTTAATGATTATATACTAGATACACTAGAGGGGGTTAATCCGGTCGCTTGTAAGCCGACAGGAGTAGGAGGGGGGGGGGGGGGGTAGAATCCGGCTGCCTCGTCCGGCCAAGGGTATCCCAGGTGAACCCACTGTAGTGCCGTTCAATGCGCCGGCGATCCTTGGACCACAGATGAAAGCAGGTGGACTCTTTGTGGGCCGGCTCTCTCCGGTCCACGGGAGAGAGACGTGAAGCGACCTCGTCTTGCAGAGCGTCTCCTCACCTTGCGTCCTCTCCAGGGGGGGGGGTTCCAACACACGGCAGTGTCGGGGGTCTTTATCCATGGAATAATCAAAGTATCCAAAGCATAATCCGTGCCTGGGAAGGCGGGCTGTCGTCGGTAGAATAATCCGGTATACAGGTCCACTCGCTCGTCGGCTCTGGGGCTCCTCGGGTGCAGCTTCACATAGGGTCAACCACCCTGGGTAAGCAGCCAGTTCTCTGCCCGAAACGATGGGGTACTGACTACGGTAGTATTCTCACCGCACGAAGCACTATATATTAACAGACTATTATTAGCTTAATAGACTACGTCCAACTCGACGATATAGTGCCAAATATGACTATTCAAATATTAATATACACGATGTCTCAATACCGATGGTAGGCGAACTTGGCCTTACTCCCACACGTGGCGTCGCGGGGAGGCTTTACGTCTGTGACTCTATTGGAGGGTAAGAAACTGGACTGAAAAGAAAGTCCTACTTTAGTAGCGCAGTATATATACGCACTATGAACAAATAGTCCCATTAGTGGTGCGGTAGCCAAATTCCTACGCGGAACTAGGACTTGTTCGTACATGTCGAGCGGTACGTTTGAACTGGGTCTGAGGGGTATGGCAGCCTGGCACCAAGGTCTCGACCAATAGTAGAATGGAGACTATTATGGGATGTTCAGTAGGCTAGAATGGATATTCAATGCATATTGTACAAGGAATATACAAGGGATATCAGGGAATATTAGAGAATATACGAATATAATTAAATATATATAAATAAATATATATATTCGGTTTAATCTGGCCCTTCACAACAGCCACCCCCTGAATAGGTCCCAGACCTAATCAGTTAAACAGAGACAGATTAATCGCGTTGTCTATTTACACATAAGGGTTTGCTGTAGGGGTCAGTCAACTTCACAAAGTCATAGGGTTGTAGGGTCATGGTCATCATCGATTGTGTCTGGGAGTCGAGGCAGTTCTATGAGCCTTGCCACGAGACGGGTGTAAGTGCGACCCTGGACGAGCACTTCAGCTGCTCGGACCTTGCCGTCGGCACCGGTGATCACTTTGCTTACGCGGCCGGCCGGCCACATAGCTCTGGGCAGTGATTGATCAATAATCATGACGACTGTTCCTTCTGTCAAATTGTCTCTCTCCTTTACCCACTTCTGGCGGGTCTGTAGAGACGGTAGGTAGTGCAGTAGGAAACTGTTCCAAAACTTGTCGGCTAATACTTGGCTGTACCTCCACATTCGTCGGCCGTTCGCTTCTTCAGGCCGGTACATTGTCTGTGGTAATGCAGGATCTAGCCGCCCCATCAGGAGTGTGTTGGGGGCTCTGCGTAGGCGACCACCCACTCTGATGAGGGTATGAGCGTCGCTCTCGGGGGCCAGGTGAATTAATCTGCTGTCGGATGGGACGGGCTTTCCTCCCCGTAGACAGGCCAATTCATCGGGGAACGAGTCTCTCTGGGCTCGCTGCAGTAGAAGCAATTCTGCTTCCTCGTAGTTAGCTGCTGACATATCAGCGGGGGACTTGCACTCCGGGTGGTACCGCAGGAATGTTCTTTGTTGTGCACTCTCTATGGACGTGCAATCGTCTATGTTAGGGTCGGTGGAGGCTACGGTGCTCAATCCACAGAACACAGACTTCTTAATTTCCACCTCCTCTGGACTTGCTTCCCTCGGGATAGGCATGGGCCACTGTCCTTCCGGGAGTCTTAGGAATGCGGGGCCGTCACTGTAGACATTGCGACGGGTGAGGTCATCCAGGGGCATCCCCCGGGTGATGACGTCAGCTGGGTTCTGTTTTGTATCAACGTAGCGCCACTCTGTTTCTCCGGTTAACTCTTCGGTTAAGTCTTGAATCTCGGTGACTCTGACTCCCACGAAGACTTTGTACTTGCATGAGTCCGATTTGATCCAGGCGAGTACCGTCGTGGAATCTGACCACAGGATTGTTCTAGACACCGGTATGGTGAGCTCACGTTGGATGAGCGTGGCTAGGTGCGCTCCGGCTAGGGCTGCGCAGAGCTCTAGACGTGGGATAGATTGTTGCTTGCGTGGGGCTATTCTCGAGCGGGCGAGGACAAATGCTGTGTAGATCTCTCCCCCCTGGTCTTGGGCCCGCAAGTAGGCTACTGATCCGTATGCGACCTCTGAGGCGTCACTGAAGACGTGTAAGTCCATTTTACATGTCTCTGGCCTCACCGTGGGTGGGAAGTAGCTTCGGCGCATATTAACGCCTGGGAGTGAGTGGAGCTCCATCTCCCACTCTCTCCAGGTGGATGCAAGGTGTGCGGGAATGGGGTCGTCCCAGCCCTGGTCCTTGTCCCACAATGCTCGTACAATCATTTTTGCCCTGGTGGTGTACGGTAGAATACATCCTAGCGGGTCATATTGTCGGGCGAGTGTTGTGTACACACTCCGTCTGGTGGTCGGCGCCGCCGCCGGCCTTCCCTGCTCCGTAGTCAGGGGCTTGTGTCTGTAGTGAAGCGAATCTGTTTTGAATCGCCACACCAATCCCAGGGTCATCTCCTGGGCTTCTCCCGGGATTGTAGCCATCCAGGTCTCGCTGCTGGCTGCCTTGTCCTCGGAGGAGAGGCTGCGCAGTACTTGCGGATCGCTGCTGGCCCACTGCCTGAGATCAAAGCCGCCTTTGATCAATGAGGCGCGGAGTTTAATCAGGAGAGCCTCGGCTTCTGCCTGGGTTGAAAGGCTTTGTAGACAGTTGTCTACGTAGAAGCTGTTCTTTACGCTGTGTCGGACCTCTTCGTCCGCTGCTGGGTCCTCTGCTACATGTTTCTGTAGTGCAAATGTCGCACAGCAGGGGCTGCACGTCGTTCCGAAGGGGAGGACTTCCCATTGGTAGATGGCTGGGTGCTCATCTCCTGGCTTCTCTCTCCATAGGAACCGTAACAGGGGCTTGTCCGCCTCTACTAATCTCACCTGCAGGAACATTCCTTTAATGTCCCCGCTGATGGCCACCTTTTCCTGGCGGAAGCGGAGTAGAACGCCGAGTAGGGAGGGGCCGAGTGTGGGGCCGGGCAGTAACTCTTTATTTAGATTTTGGGATCCGATCTGGTAGCTGCAGTTAAATACTATGCGGTCTTTACCGTTGTGATGGACCTTGTGGTGGGGCACGTACCACGATTCAGTGGTCTGGTCAGCCTCTTTAATGTCCATCTTTGTGACGTGTCCCGCTGTGATGAGCTTCTCAATCTCAGCGCGGTATACACTCTCTTGGGCGGGGTTCTTGGCTAAGCGCCGCTCCGTGTTCAGCAGGTACCGTTCTGTGGCATCTGTCTTGGCGTGGAAAGTAGGCATTCCTTCTCGCCGCAGGAGTGGCGTGGCGTATCTCAACACGCCGTTGACCGGGACTCTCTTGGTCCCTGTCTCGAGGAGGTGAATGGCGTAAATGTCATCTTTAGAGCGAATGTCTTTCTTTCCGTTCTTAAAGGGCATTTGTTCTAAGGTCCATAGCCGCTCTACGTGTTGCAGGAGTGCGGTTTCTCCCTCTGTGACTCGGGAGTGGAGACATCTAGTGGCTGTACTTCGGTTGAGAGATTTGGCGAGCGGGCCTTGGAGAGTCCATCCCAAACGGGTCTCGACTGCTGCAGGGCAGCCTCGGGGTCCGGTATGAACCCGGTCTATCGGGACAATGAGGTCTGCATGGTCGGAGCCTATCAACAGGGTCGGCATAGCATTGTCTATGAGCGGGATCGGTAACTTGCGCAGATGTGCATATTTCTCCATCAGCTTGGCGACGGGGTATGTGTACCGCGACAGTCCTATTTCTTGGCTGGTGAAAGCGTCTGCAATCTGGTACCGTCGCTCAGGCTGGCCGCTTGCTGCGATAGAGAATGAGACATTCTCGCCCTTTATCGTCTTCAAATCTCGTCTTATTGTCCGAATTGTCATTTGGGTTTCGCTTCCCCGCAGCCCTAGCTGGGCCGCAGCGGAGGCGAGCAGCAGGGTCTTCTCTGACCCGTCATCGAGGACGGCGTAAGTGTCCAGGACTTTATTCTGGTAGCTTAGTGTCACACGCACTACTTTTAGGAGTACTCGGGCTCCACTGCTCCTGGCGGGATCGATGTACATGACGCTCGCTTTGCGGCTGGATGGTGCAGGTGAAGGGCGCCGTCTGTTACTGTCGTGAAGTATGTCCAGATGGGCTCCATCGCACTTGGTGCACCTTTTCTTTAAGCGGCATTCGGCTGCCATGTGTGAGCGCGCACAGCGAAAACAGCGCTTGTTGGACTTTATCCATTGACCTGCTTCCTCCGCGTTCAGCTTGGGGAAGGAGTCACATTGCGCTAGCCAGTGTTCTTTCTCACAGTAGGGGCACACTATCTTCCACTTCTCCATTCTGGAGGGGGTACTGTGGCTCCTGCTGCTCGGTACTGACTCCGATTGGTGCATCACAGTCACCGATCTTCTTCCATCATTTAGTCGTCTGGTTCCTTCTCTGGAGCCAGGGGTGCTCCGTCCGAATGTATCTAGCCGTAGGCTGCTGACTTCTCTCGCCAGGAAGTCTGCTAGATCGAGGAGGTTCGGTTCGGGGCCATTCGGGTCTCTGTGGTCCCTCTGCCGCCTAAAGCGCTCCTGACGAGCGGGCGGCAGCTTCTCCAGGATCCTTTCCACATTTGAGTTGGCGTAAAGTTCATGCCTCCCCTTCTCTCTTTGCGCTCCCAACATCCCTACCAGGGACTGCACTCTGATGGACAGGTCGTCCAGTGCTCGATTGTCTATTGCTGGGGGTAAGCGGTCGATGTGTCGGATCTCCTGGATCACGTAATCCCATATGCGCCCATACCTCTGGTCCAATGCTACCAGCGCTGCTGTGTATGGGGTGGTGGAAGTCGCGTAGGCGAGCGCTATATTATGTGCGCGGGGTACCTTTAAGTGCTTCAGTAGGATGGCGTATTTGTGGCGTTCATCCAATACATCCACCAACATGGTCTCCAGACACATGCGGAGTTCTGTATACTGGGCCCGGTTCTCTTGGGTGAAGTCGGGTACCATAGGCGTGCCAATGTATGACGCTGACTGTGGATACATCGGCGAGCGTTGGGGGAGAGGCCTCCTAGGCGAGTCTCCTCCCGCTCCTTGGTATGGGCTGGTACCGGCAGTGTACCATGGCCCGCTTGTCCAGGTGCTGTTCCTCGGTGCGGGTCGTGCGTCGTGCTCACCCGTGTATAGAGTCGGGGGTCTGTAGCGCAGCTCCGCGGGAGTATAGCCTGGGCGGTACCGGACCTCCTGGTCCGGTAGAGTACTGTGCTGTCTTCGGGCGTGGTTCTCCTCCTCTTCCTCTTCGTCTTCAGTTAGGTCATCCAGTGCTTGTAGTCTCTGGTTTAGCCTCTCCACAGGATATGCTGCTCCTTCCCGGTTGCTAGGTCTCGCTTGGACCGGTGGGGGGAGGTGGTCTGTGGGGGGTATAGACCTCGTCTGTTGGTCAAGTTCAGGGTTGTTTACTCGGCTAGGGGATGCCGCCCTGGAGGTGTGTCTAGACGAGTTCCTGGAGCCTCTGGCGGAGGGAGAGGGTGTTGTCCGTCTGATCAGCTGTTCTATTAGTTGCGACTGCTGTCTGTCGCGCGCTGCGTCCCGTTGAGCACCGGCTCGTTCTCGGGCCACATTCTCTTCCATCTGAATGCGTCTTATTTCTAGACGTATCTGCTCGTGTTCGCTTCGCTGCTGGATCTGCAGTCGGTCGCGTTCAGCAGCGGCGTTCAGGCTGATGAGGAAGGCCTGCTGTAGGGTCCTCTCTGCCTCGCTGGGAGAAGGCGGTTGTATAGGGGAGCCTTCCCTCGGGGTACTCCTTGCGGAGCCTTGGAGCTCTATCTCCACGGTGCTCTCCCCGTCTTCTTCCGTGCCGAGTTCTCTCTCGGTAGCGTTGTATTCCTCCCGGGACTCATCTGGGACTACTTCTTCAGTACTGGCGGGATGTGAAGTCATGTCTGGTTCCCACTGGTCCCCACCGTGAACTTGGTCAGTTACATTAGAGCCCGTAGGGGCCTCTATGGTCGGGGTAGTCTGGGCGTTGGGGTTAGACATACTTTTACTTTCTAGTTTTACCGCGTTTATTGTTAGTAGAAGACTAGGTTGTTGACTGACAGCGTAAGCCTCTAAGTACTGAGGGAGCCGTCGTTCGCGCTGCAGGCGTTGGTTAGGAGGATCGTTTCGTGGAGTGTTCATCATAGGCCATTTCAATATTAATAACACTATATTAATATTACACTAATTACCCTCCGGCTCGAAGGACCAATTGTAACTGAGGGGTACAATTCCCTGACTGTATTACTAGATATGATACTTACTACCACTACCTTTGTACTTAATATTCGGCCACCCAGTACACGGCATAAATATATTATCATGAACACTCTCACGTAGATGAAACGGATCCAACACAAATGTACGAATTAGAAACAGGTCTTTATTTCTACACAGCGATGGTGTGTAGAATAAGCACTTAATCACTTAATTACATTTATGAATTGAAATAGTATGCACTTTTATGGCAAAGAGTATTCGTCGGTATATCAATAGAGAATGTCCAATCTCTGAAGGCGCAGGTGGTAAATATACGACCTGGAATAGTTAAGGAATAACAGCAATGATACTTTAATGATTATATACTAGATACACTAGAGGGGGTTAATCCGGTCGCTTGTAAGCCGACAGGAGTAGGAGGGGGGGGGGGGTAGAATCCGGCTACCTCGTCCGGCCAAGGGTATCCCAGGTGAACCCACTGTAGTGCCGTTCAATGCGCCGGCGATCCTTGGACCACAGATGAAAGCAGGTGGACTCTTTGTGGGCCGGCTCTCTCCGGTCCACGGGGGAGAGACGTGAAGCGACCTCGTCTTGCAGAGCGTCTCCTCACCTTGCGTCCTCTCCAGGGGGGGGGGTTCCAACACACGGCAGTGTCGGGGGTCTTTATCCATGGAATAATCAAAGTATCCAAAGCATAATCCGTGCCTGGGAAGGCGGGCTGTCGTCGGTAGAATAATCCGGTATACAGGTCCACTCGCTCGTCGGCTCTGGGGCTCCTCGGGTGCAGCTTCACATAGGGTCAACCACCCTGGGTAAGCAGCCAGTTCTCTGCCCGAAACGATGGGGTACTGACTACGGTAGTATTCTCACCGCACGAAGCACTATATATTAACAGACTATTATTAGCTTAATAGACTACGTCCAACTCGACGATATAGTGCCAAATATGACTATTCAAATATTAATATACACGATGTCTCAATACCGATGGTAGGCGAACTTGGCCTTACTCCCACACGTGGCGTCGCGGGGAGGCTTTACGTCTGTGACTCTATTGGAGGGTAAGAAACTGGACTGAAAAGAAAGTCCTACTTTAGTAGCGCAGTATATATACGCACTATGAACAAATAGTCCCATTAGTGGTGCGGTAGCCAAATTCCTACGCGGAACTAGGACTTGTTCGTACATGTCGAGCGGTACGTTTGAACTGGGTCTGAGGGGTATGGCAGCCTGGCACCAAGGTCTCGACCAATAGTAGAATGGAGACTATTATGGGATGTTCAGTAGGCTAGAATGGATATTCAATGCATATTGTACAAGGAATATACAAGGGATATCAGGGAATATTAGAGAATATACGAATATAATTAAATATATATATATAAATAAATATATATATTCGGTTTAATCTGGCCCTTCACAACAGTTGTAGTCGACTACTTCTCAAGGTATATCGACCTCGTCTACCTACCAGACATGACAAGCGCCACAGTGAGGTCTCGCCTCAGCGCCATCTTTGCAAGGTGGGGCTGTCCCACGACCCTGGTGACGGATAAAGGGGCCTCACTTCTGTGGGCATCAGTTTCAGCAGTTTGCAAAGGACTATGACTTTCACCATGTCACAACGAGCCCACATTTCCCACAAGCAAATGGAGCTGCTGAGAGAGCAGTGAGGACGGCTAAACACATTCTGAAACAGAAGGATCCAGCACTCGCTCTTCTCAGCTACAGAGCAACTCCCATCCAGGCAACAGGATACAGTCCAGCCCAATTGATGCTGGGCCGCCAGATACGTACTCCTGTACCCATATTGGAGGAAAAGCTTATTCCCCGGTGGCCAGACATCAGCCTGGTGAGGGCAGCAGACTCCAGAGCCAAGGCTGCCTACAAACACCACTATGACAGACGTCACTCAAGCCGCCCATTGCCCCTACTCAAGCCGGGTGACCCTGTTGCTGTCAAACTTGACAGTCAAAAAGGGTGGACTACAACTGCCACTGTCCTGGACAAATGCGGTGTTCTTCGCAGGAACAGGCGACACCTGCGTCTGCTGACTTCACCACTTCCCCAGTCCGAGCATGAGGAGGAAGAGGAAGCAGACGGGGTAATCGAGGATGAAGCAGACAAACGACAGCTAGAGACGGTGACACCAATCCAGACACCAGCCACGGTCACCACATTGAGAGGCAGAGTGGTTAAAAAGCCATCACATCTGAAAGACTTTTTCACCTGAAAGACTGTATAGTGAGTGCGTAGGTTGCCAATGAGGCAGAATAATCTTCGGCACCTATGTGGGCAACCGGTAGTCTGACCCGGGAGTCTAGTTCAGGTTCATGTGACAGGGTTTGAAAATAAACTCTAAAAGCATTCACTAACGTTAATTGTTGAATCTAGAGGTTGTATGTATGGTTGTAAACTAACTGTAACTGTCCTCTACTGCTCCCATGACTGCATATATATCTGTGTCCACTGGAGGGCGCTATAGGCGGAGCTTCTACTGTCTACTCCAGGTTGGGAGTATATAAGCCTTGGTTCCCTCCTTCTCTTTCTTCTCCCCACATCTGCCTCTCCCGGAGAGGAGATCACATGAGCTGCTGTGTTATGAATCAATGTGAATGAATAAACCGCTGCCAGCAGAGCAAGGCCAAAGATAGAAACCATGCCTCTTGTACATATTATTGTCACCCCATAGCCAATTCTGATAACAGAATAATATGTTAATTAAAATAGCTAAGGTTAATATTGTAGTCATGTTCCATGGACTGCTAGATAATTTAATTGGTTTACTTCCCTCAGGTTAAGCTACTCAAAGGAGGGAAGATGTAATGTTATGTCTAGTAACATCAGGGACTAGATTACGCTGTGCAGGATACCTGTGTAATACGAGTCAGCCTACAACAGGACGGAGCATGCGCAGGACCATCCCGCGAGTAGCCGGCCAAGCATGCAGTCGTGTTCCGAGTCAACCCATACCTGATGTTGAATAAAGAGTGTTTACTAAACCAACCGAGTGATTATATAACATTACAGTAAGGTGGGTTTTAGGAGTAAGCCCAAGCAGTAGTCTGTAGTTTGTTTTGTGATGTTTGTAATCTGTTTTAATGCCTTTGAGGTGCTTTGGTACCATGAGGTGCAAGCATAGTCGTAGAAACCTTGAATGAGTGCTCCTGTTAGAGTCTTCAAGGTATTCTTATTTACCAGAGAGGAGATCCTGTACAAAAATCGTGTTCGTTGGTTGACTTTTTTTTATTACATTGGTTGCCATTTTGTCACAGGAAAGATTTGCCTCTAGGATGGAACCCAGGTACTTCATTTCATCTTTCCTTTGTGATAATATTGCCACCCACTGTAACAGAGAAGCCGTTGGCCTTGCTGAGCTTGCTATTTGATCCAAAGAGAATGGATTCCGTATTACCCAGGTGTAATGATAGTTTGTTATCAGCGAGCCAGGTGCAGATTCTACCGAGTTCAGAGCTGAGGGCTTTTTCAACCTGCAACTTGTCCCTGTCAGAGACCAGCAGGGCTGAGTCGTTTTAGCTTATCAATCAGAATGGAGTGATTGACGGTGTCGAAAGCCTTTTGGAGGTCCAGCATGACCATGCCGCAGTATTTGCCTGTGTGTATCCACCTTGTGTTTGAATCACACAATGTGCAGATCACAAAACCTACTGAAATATTTGAAGACGGGTGCTTCTTTATGTTGCATAACCGTGCACTATTTTACTTGTTCAAGCATAGTTGCAGTAAACTAAGTTGCATTTCTCATTTTGGTCAGAACATTTTTGCAGAGCGGAGGGACAAGGATACCCACTATAGGCCTACTGACCAAACACTCAGTGATGGGTGTCGGAATGTAGCACTATTTTAACGATAATAATAAAATAATAATAATTTTTCAACCATGTCCATGTCAAAACACATAAGAACATGTTGGCTCAACATGTGTTAGATATATATTCTACTGGCATAGATCTGCCCATTTTAACACACCTACTGTATACATATGTGTGTGTGGACTATTGATTGATTGATTGATTGATTGAAAAGTTTATTAACAGATTGCAGAATGGGTACAGTACAGTACAGCTCAATACATACAATTGTTAAGGGGATGCAGACCGGAGAAAGACTTTCGTCTTGTTTACATCGGGGTCCCATTTTCAATTCATCATAACATATATGACACACACGACATACAGATAGACAGTACTGCTACATCTATACATTTATGACATATCAGATTTGCAAATACAGTACTGTTTGTGATACAAAAAGTGTCCAGAAAAAGAGTGTATACATTTGACGTAGAAACTGTACATTGGGGGAGGTTGGATGGGGTTGGGTGGGTGGGTGGGGGCTGTACATTGGAGGTGGGGGGGGGGGGGGGGGGGGGGGTGGGTAGGGGGGGGGGCACTGTACACTGTACATTGGAATACTGACAAAGCCATACTTGGTCATTTACTGTACAACTGGGTTAGGACATTTGTAGGGGCCAGTTTCGAATTGCAGTCTCCCGTAGGTGTTCTTTGAGAGTGCTTTTGAAAGTGGGTAGTGATTCACATTATGTAGGACCGAATCCTTAAAAACAATTGCCTCATTATTTACTGCATCTCCCCGAGACGCCGGTAGCTGGTGCTAAGTTTAGAGCAGTTTCTGAGGAAGGTATAAGGTTTTCTTGCAGAAAGATAGAGAGCATTGGCTTCAAGTGGGAACGTGAGTCTGTCGACCTGACGCTGTCTTCTTCGGTGTTGAAAAGAGAGACCGACCTACATCTGTAACGGAATCCCGAGGTTACCGAGTGCGTTTGTTTTCCATCGGGATATAACTTACTTAGGTAAGTAAACAAAGGTGAATGGCTTTATAATGCGCGTGTAATACGATGTATGGTTATCGATTCGCAGCAGCTGTAACCACCTAAAAGTTTGTTTATCCGTTTGTGTAGGGTGCTGGTGACTATAGCAGCATGCATGTTATTTTACTGTTTATTTATTTTACACATGTCTGTCTGTAGCCCAGCCAGTGAACTTCTGTCTGCATTCCGTTGTATACTTTCCACACGTTGATGCGCGCAAATTGCTTAAGACACCGCGGAGAAACACTGATTGAAGACAGCCTGAGTTTACTGTATGCTGTCCGTCTGTAGTGGAAACTGTGGAATTACAACTAGAGAGAGTCTAACTCTTTGTTACATTGTATCAACTACCCTGGTTACATTATCCTCGTTATTTATAGCGTGATTGGAAGGTAATCAACAACTAAGGCCACGCTGTTATTCATTATTCAAACCATTTAGTTCAGTTAAAATACGCAGCTACCTATGAGACCGATGAGAACAAATAATGAAATGACAGCGAGTTGTTCAAGCCATTTAGAGAGTCAATCAATCAATCAATCATCAATCATAGTTTATTATTTTGTATTCACACAATGCTTAAATACAATTGTACATACACTTGCCAAGGCCAGTACTACCCATAATAACTATAGGACTAATATGTAATTATATTATATTCTAAATAGAATATCTGCTGTGTTTTCCAAACTGACGCACATGTATACAGTATTCTAAGCTAATAGGCTGCCATAAAACAGTTTCTGCTTGTATTACACCAAGTGACCTGTGTAATTAGTGGATACTAGTCAATTATGCACCATTACTGTCCTAGCATTAAGACCATGACATCTATCTTAACTGTAACATTGGGGTGGTGATACAGGGCCACACGATGGGGCAATGTGCTTGCCAACAGGACATTAAGGGAGACAGAGGGACAACTATACATACAACTAAACTAACTACATTTATATATGGGGATCAGGTTGTTGCTGCGCAATCAGTACGCACATATTTAATTTGATACATCCGCTTGTCCAACGTTGCCCAACAGTGTTGCCCAAAAAAGTTGTCCAGTGCGTCACCCCCACTAGGATGGGATTTGTGTCTCTTTGTTTTGTTGCCTCCATCAAGGAGGTTATGTTTTCACTTGTCTGTCTCTTTGTTCTGTTACCTCCATCAAGGAGGTTATGTTTTCACTTGTCTGTCTCTTTGTTATGTTACTTCCATCAATGAGGTTATGTTTTCACCCGTATAGACAGTCTATTTGTTTGTGTGTCTGTCTGTGAACCATATATCTTAAAAAAGATTGACCAGAGAGATGGCCATAATTAGCTGGTTGATGCTTTCTTCTAGCATCACCAGGGGAGGAAATTAGGCCACTTTACTCGCCAAATGCGAGTATTTTTTACGTTTGGCGAGTAATTCATGAAGAGCACTCGCCAGTCTGGCGAGTACTTGTAATTACAAAACAAACAAAAAAATCATTCTGCAATCTGCTGATTCGCTCACTGGCACAAGCCGAACTCTGACTCCCCCCTTGATTCCTCCCATTTGCGCCTCAATCCAACCATAACCAATGAACATCATCGTTGTACAGATGCGCTCCAAGCTCCTCCAATGAACACTCATTTTCTAGAAGATGCCGCCCATCTAGGGGAAGTGGACAGATCACTGCGCGCGGACCCATAGATATATATCTATGCGCGGACCTACAGACTCCTGCCACCGGCTTGACAACGTAGACAAACTTAGACAAAAACACATCAGTGGATGAAAATAATTGCATGTAGTGTCGTCGCTTTCGGATATCAGTGCGGTCTGACATGGGGGCGAACAATAGCATGCGACGCGTCTCCTTCGAGTCGGATGAGAATGAAAAGTCAACCAGGCACCAGCATTAGCCGGCTAGCTACCTAGCATGTAACAAGCTACCATAACGCGCGTTCAACATAGTGGACGACTATACTGAGCGGCTTTGCTTAAATGCAGCCGAGTGACATTTTATTATTACCGGGTTTCCCCCCATATCACCACTCGCCTATATGCCCTTCACAACGGTGATGTTGTCATACTTGGCATTCAGAATACACCTGCTGAACCCCTAGCGTTGTCGATTCGGTTCCAATGTATTGTCATCTTACAGCACAAGTACAGTACAACCAGAATACATTTGGCATACAACCAGAGTGCAAATGTAACAAGTCAAGTTGTTTTATTTAGCTATTACATTACAGTGAAATGTTTGGTTTTTTCACTGCCCAACTCAGTCCAACCTAGACCAGTCCAACCTAGTCCAGTCCAGCCCAGCATCTTTCACTGCCTAGTTCAGCCCAACCCAGTCCAGAATAGTTCCCTCTTTCATGTTAATATGTGATATCCTAATATTTTGAAGAGTAGAGACAGTGTGATTAATACATGTTGTATGCTAATATTGTGAAGAGTAGAGACTGTTATTAATGTTTTATGCTAATAAATATTTTAAAGAGTAGAGACACGGTGTGATTTTTACTATGATTGAAAATCAATTTAGACAAAGACATACAAAGAAGTAATTATCACAATTAGCGATTTTTTTGGGCTGGTAAAAAATCAGTTTGTCTGGTAAAAAAAATCAGATACTCGCCAGTTGGCTGGTAAGCCAAAAAGTTAGTTTCCTCCCCTGAGCATCACTATCAGGGCCCTGTTTCTTGTACGTGGTTCAACTAAGTCGATCAAGATGTCATTATCCAGCTTCAGTTAACCCGATGTTTGAAGCCGGGATTTTCCTGTTCCACGAAGGTGGATTCAGTCTCGTTAACTCAAGCCAGACTTGCGACTCAGGCTAAATGCGCGCGGCCGCTTTAGGTGAAAAGCCAGCACGTATCGATGGCAGAGATCCTGATTCTCTAACGGCATTGATTGATTAATTGATTTAAGACTTTATTGACAGATTGCAATACGGCTCAATCGCCTCGCCGACAAGTTAAATGCGTTATCTATAGGCTAATTTTAAGTCCCTCATTACCTCAATCAATCAGATTATATTTCTTTAAACTTGCCTGCTGGATTGAATAATCAAATGAGATCTTGCTAGCGAAAATAATTAGTTAACTGTTATACAGAATTACGATACGGCTCTCTTACCCATTGATTGATGTATAGTCAATCTTTAACTTATCTCCAATGTGGTCTAACGGGTTGTTCTTTTGACTTTCACACAGACGACCGGGGTTCGAGACCCTAGTCGTCTCCTTCTTTTTGCAATATAGGAATAATTCAATTTGGTGCACGTTGAGAGCTATATAAAGAATGACATCCTCAATGCATGTAGATTTATAATATTTTAACTTAAAACCAGGCTACTTTGGCGTATAATCATTAATATTATATTCAAAAAAATCATATTGGAAACACCGGGTTTTGAACCCCGGTCACTGGGTTGGCAGGCTTGAGCACTACCGCTGCACCACTGTGCCAGATGGGATAAATTCATTGTTTATACATTAATGAACGAGAGACCCGTGTTTAGAATATCCTTTGTTTTGAATGAAGTTTATCTCTTTATCCTCATTCATTAATGTGACGTCAACGGCTCATTCAATTTCTCAAATCCGTCAAACAGCGCATCTCATCAGACATCTTAATCCCAGTTACAATTAAAATAACCACATAATGTGTACATCGCACGAGCGAGCGCCACCGTCGCCACGGTATATATAACGTGCATTATTTAGGACAAAGTGAATTTAGTATCAGCATTTTGGGTCTATTTTACATTTCAAAAGCCCCCTCTGGAAGAATGGAGCACAAAAACGTAATTCAGAATGGTATAATGCAGATCGTAGACTGTGGGAATAGTTTCAGGAAACGGGCTGTCACTTCTTTGCGGGGGCGTGGCGATGGGTCAGGCTAACTTGAACTTAAACTCTGCTTTCGACCAGGCTCAAACTTTTGGATCTGTTGTCATGGTGATTTGGAAAATCCACGTACAGGGAACCGGAAAGTCCGGCTTACTCAGTTATCCAGTTAAAGTTATCCGGCTAACTCAGTTATCCAGGTACAAGAAACAGGGCCCAGATCAACCCTTCAGTTTTTAAGTGAGTATCTCCTGACCTGTTTCTCGTGCAGTCACAAAACCAACCTCACATTTGCCATAAGGACCTAAGGTATGAAGTTTGGAATTTTTCATCATTTTTGATTTTCAGTACAGTCATAGCAAGGAGGCCTCAGGCCTGTGAAGTTTTCAGTCATGGTGCCACAGAACTAAAAGTCAACAGCTTGTCATGTTCATGATGATGACATTTGAAATGTGTTTGTGATACCTAACTGATTACACATTATTTAGATGAGTTGATACGCCAAACTGTATGACCATCAGATCCAATACATCTTTGTGAAAATGTATAATAAACAGGAATAGGGTTAGGTTTTATCAATAACAATTCCTTAATGATTTGATTCCTTAATGCTCAAAAATACCAAACCTAACTGTCTAACTCTGACCTTTATTTTCATGTGAAGGAGTTTCCAGGGAAATTCCAAAACAAACCATGTAGTGAATGTCCAACTTGTTCTTTTATCATGTTAGCCAAATTAAGAATTTTTTTTGGACCATTTAGCATTTTCTCTCTGACCTGGATATTGGTACACGGACCATGCTGGAACGTTTCTGGTCCCTGGTTAACGTGGCTTTACATGACATTCTTTCTTAATAAGTAGCAGAATAGGTGGTGAGTGCTAGATGGGCTAAGTGTAGGCTGGGTCATTCTGGGCATGTCAAACAAGTAATATTCTGATTAGAATTAATTCTGGGCCATGTAAACGTGGTTCAGCTTATTTAGCGTCCATGTAAACGGTTGATCTGAAATGTCCAGTCTGAATGATTTCAATCGGGTTGGGTAAATATTGTCCATGTAACCGCAGCTGGTGTGACATGAGCTAATTATCACCATTGTTGATATATAAAACATGGATTTACAGCCTGGGTGTGTTGGGATTGGTAATATAGGCAACTCTCTGTCATCTACCCAGTAAGATGTTATGTGGGGACTGGAGATTGTTAAGCCTTGGGGAAGGTCTGCACTCTACTGAGTATATGTTTTCTTTTGCCGTAGTGAGTGACCAGTCGCTATGCACCAAATCACCCCGATCTCCAATTCATATTCCCAAATAGTTCTCAGGTGTAAGGAAACCGGTGTGAGGTTTTCTCTAAATATTATCGTCAAATGGACTATGATAATGTTCTAGCCACCGGAAGCTTCCCTGTTTTATTACCCCCCCCCCCCCCCACACCTCTGAGGTATAACACACCAGACTGGTTGAAGTGTCTTTTGCCTTTCTTTCTTTCAATGCTAGCATTCAAATATGTCATCCCGAATAATTTCAGTGATACATTAACCTGTCCAGAAGTCTAACGTTCCGTGTGATATTGATTTGAGAACGGAACATTCTAATGATGATGTAGCCTCACAATAGTTAGTTACTGTTCACCCAAACCTATGGAGTTCTAGAATCCATTTCGACAAGAAATTAATTCTATAGCATATCTCACTGAATACATACAGCTCGCTCACTCTATATCCCTTGAGCAGTCAAAAATAGGTTGCAGGCTTATTTCTTCTAGGTTCCCACATGATGAGAGTAGGCTACCAGAATGTTTTATTACGCTTGGCTTGCTTCCTGGTGTGACACTAAATTTGGAATACACACCAGGGACACAACCTTTGTTTGTCCGAGGAGAGCAACAGCTGTGATTGGAGGATCAAGAAAAGAGGGAGGGGCTTGAGATTGGGTCTCAGGTTGAGAAAGTATCTATGTATGTGGGAGAGAAGGGGACGTATAGTAGGAGTCAGTGTCTATCCTGATTATTCAGACCAGGAGGTGAAGAGGACCTGCTGCTTCAGGGGCTCAGAAAGAGAAATAATAAGAAATTGAGAAAGAATGTAAATCTACTACCTTACTGTAGCCTCCAGCAGAGACTAGCCGTCAGCCCAGCCATACTACCACATACTGTACTAACTAACACACACTGCATACAACCTCACTAACACACACACACATGCACACACACTTACTTCACCTCCCTCCTCTGAGCCCGGTAACCAGGTCCAGCTGTCTGTCAGTGTGCGTTATGACAGGCGTATGTCTGAATGTGTGTGCATGTCTGTGTGTGTGCATGTCTTGCTGCCTTCTTATGTGTGTGTGTGTGTGTGAGTGTGTGTGTGCATGCATCACTGCCTTGTAGTGTTGTCACAATACTGGAATTTCGACTTCGATACGATACCTTGAAAAGTATCGATACTTCGATACCATTTCGATATAAAAAAATATATATATATATAAATATATATAATATATATATATATATTTTTTTAAACAAATTTAGCTTTTGTTGCTGGTTGATTCTCCTCCGCTTCTCTCTGGTACTATAAGAGAAGATAAATATAACACTTTTAAAACCCTTTGTTTATCTTTAGATCACACATTTAACTCTTTCAGTGCCACTCACGAGATTTCTCGTGTTTTTTTATAGGTGGTTGCTAGCCACTCACGAGATTTCTCGTTTTTTTTTTTTTTTTTTTTTTGCTATCTGAAATTTTTTTGCATCACCCGAGCCTACCCGAGTATAGCCGAGGGGCGCCGACGATCACTATGGAAAAAAGCGCCCCCTGTCGTCTCCCAGATGACATAAGTGATTTTGGAATGGACTCAATGAAAATGAATGGGGAAAAAAATCCGGTACTCCACATTTTCCAGTTCACTGATCCAGCCGGGGTTACCACAGTTCATTCTGGAGCCTCAGATCCCCGCGGATCATAGAGATCTACTGTGTCGCGTTGGATCCATACACTTATCGATTTTTTCGAATGGTGATCAGGAATTGGAATATACCAGTTGGATACCATCTGATGTCAGGTAAGGACTCTGTGTTATCAGTGGTAGGATAATCGGAGTAAGTTTGATGAAGTTATAAGCTGTTTTGTGAAATGTCTTCTTTCGGTTTCATTGTAAAAGTCAGAGAGGAAATCAACGGGGCGATTATCAGTGCGCGGCCGTAATGTGCGTGCATGCACGTATAATATTGATCATCTAGAGTTTATTTGAAAACGATTCATAAAAAGGCAGACGAATATCAACGTTGTGGAATATTCCACTAAAAGACGATTTTCATAGAATGCTCCAGAATGAGCTGTTTTTTATATCAAAACGGGGGCTTTTCTAACTGCTCTGAAACGGAAACGACGCGATAAAAAAAGAATCTGCCTTCACAGCACTGACTGGAAAATAGTATTTGATAATGCGATGGGCAGATTAGACACATAGCCATAATTTAAAACATAGATTAGGCGATATTAACGTTAACATTGGCGCCGATGGTGGCATTCAAGCGGTAAAACGGAAAACCAGGCATGGCATTGAAAGAGTTAAAAATAACTGTTCATCTCACTTCAATCATTTTTATTGCAAATGCAGAACATGGTATTTTCTCAAGCAGACAGATGTAAACACTGTAATCTGTGTTGCATGTACCTGACAAACTGAACTGTTTGTATTACAGTTAGTAACAGTTTCGATTTTTATTTAAAGATAACGAGAGCGAGCGAGCGAGAGAGAGAGGTAGCGGTAGATAGAGAGAGAGACAGAGAGAGAGAGAGGTAGCGGTAGATAGAGAGAGAGAGAGGGAGAGAGAGAGAGAGAGGTAGCGGTAGATAGAGAGAGAGAGATAGAGAGAGAGAGGCTATGCTCGGAGCATTTTAGTAACGTTACATTTTCAACAAGATTGTTGCTATTTAAACACTTGATGGAAACGGGGTAACGTTAACCTTATGTCGACTGTAGTATTGTATGACCTCGACATAACGTTTAAACGTTAACGTTACTCCATTTCCATGCAGTATTTATAACGGTGGCCAGCTAAGCTAACGGAGCTAACTGCTAGCAGTAGCTAACGTTAGCTGGTAGCTGTAACGTTACAACGAATCAGCTGTTGATATTATGCGCCATCAGTAGACAACGTATCATGTATTAAACTAGAGTTAATGGTTTAATGCTTCAGTCACAGTGACGTTGAAAGAGCAGCTGTCACGAACCTCTTTCATTTATTTATGGAGATCCGCGCTGGCACTGCTAAAATGTTTGTTTACTAACTGAAGACGGCTCTGTGAGGGGGAGGGCTGGACTCGGAGCAGGCGGAGGGGCAAGCGTGTTCTGAACACAACAGCGCGTCAACAACTTGCTGTAGAACACTCGCCAGCTGGTACCGATACTGCAGAAAGTATCGGTATTTCGGGAAATGAGTATCGAAGCCGTTTTAAATATTCAGTATCGATATGTATCGATACTTTGATATTTTTGACAACACTACTGCCTTGTGCATAAGTGTGTGTGCGTGTGTGTGTAAATGTCCATGTGTGCATGCATGTGTGTGTGTCTTTGTGTGTCGTCTATGCCAGCGTGCTTATGTGTGTGTCCAGATGGTATTAGACTGTAGGTCCAAATATGACCTCACGTCATCCATGCTGTTGGGGTGCAGCATCGCCAAGGGACCATGCAGGAAAACACTCAGCAAATATGAATGAGTGAAGCAGAGAAACAGATGTGTGTGTGTGTGTGTGTGGGTACATGCTTGAGTTCAAATTTGTCTTTGTGCTTATAGTGTGTGTGTGTGTGTGTGTGTGTGTGTGTGTGTGTGTGTGTGTGTGTGTGTGTGTGTGTGTGTGTGTGTGTGTGTGTGTGTGTGTGTGTGTGTGTGTGTGTGTGTGTGTGTGTGTGTGTGTGTGTGTGTGTGTGTGTGTGTGTGTGTGTGTGTGTGTGTGTGTGTGTGTGTGTGTATAGTTTTTTACCTGTTTTAGAAAAGTGGACAGATCTCACAGATCTGTGAAGCAGGAGGACACATTCTCAATTGGCTGTGTAATTGAGTTTAGGAAGGCTGCCATAAACACAACTTTTCTCTCACACATTGTGTGTATGTTGTGCGTGTGCGACGTGCATACACTACATGCATGTGTGTGTGTGTGTGGGGGGGGGGGGGGGGGTAGTAAGCGGTCAGTGAAAGGAGCATTTGAGACACTTAACTTCATCAGATAACCTTGTGACGATTTTGTGCAACTCCATGAATCACATACTGTAGATTCTTAATACAAAGTATACGATAGTAGTACAAGCCCCGGGATAGAGCATTCTGCAGGGAAACAGCTCAACAGAGAGAGTGAGATGAGGAAGGAGAGAGTGAGTGAGAGAGATAGAGATAGACAATTTGTAGTCATTGAACAAACATGTCTCTGGGAATTTGGGGAAGTTGGTGTTCTCCACAGCTGCTGTTCACTAATGTCTAATTTCCTGCAGGTGAAAGATTGAGCTGATAACCGTTGAGAAAAAAAGATCAAACCTTTTTCACCCGAGGGCTGATTTCTCCTGATAGACCTCCGTCTCTCTCATTAGAATGTCACCGTGATTGATGAAACAGTTCCAAGTGTTTTTGCTCAACCTGAAAATGGAGCTAGAAGCCGTTCCATCACTCTGTGTGCTATTGAACTCTGTTAGTGTCGGTTTAAAAAGATGTCTTGATTTCTCCTGAGGCCAGTGCAGTTGGGGGCCAACCATGGTATTTACAGTAGAAGTAGCTGTAACTCAAACAGCTTGTCAATGAAATTGACTGATAAGGCTATTGGGGAGTGAGTCACAAGTTCACGCTCTCCCTGTTGCTTCTTCTTCTTCTGCTATTTATTTTGTGTTGGTGACAGTAGGGCTGTATTCACAAGGGAATAAAACCCCTCTGTGACCAGGATCAAACTTCTACTATCTATAAATAACCGATGGAATAAAAATCTGTCCCCCATATGGTTAAAAATGATCCAGCCAGGGGCGCCCTCGTTGCGCATACCATAGTGCCTCGCGCACCTACGCGGCCGACCCGGGTTCGATCCCAGCTCCCATCGTTATTTGTTGCATGTCCTCCCCACCTCTCCTCCCGTTCGCCCTCTCCTCTGTCGGTCCTGCGTGACAAATAAAGCTGTAAAAATGCTAAAAAGATATAATAATAATAAAAAAAATTAAAAAATTATCCAGCCCAGCTTTTACTTGATGCTATTGTTGCTCAGCGACAATGTTGCACAATCTCGCACTAGCAACTGAAGAACATTTGGTATCCTTCAGCCTCTCTAGGCTGTAGACTAATACTGTAGGCTAAGACACATTTTATGACTTTTCATCAAGGATGGAAATCCCTTGAAAAAAAAAAGCCTGTGTGTTGCTCGTACAATATCTGCAAGTGTGAAGTTGTCCTCCTTCGCCAGAGGTTGAACAGGGTTTGATATGATGCCAATACCACAGCTGAGCTATAGTGCCTGGACTCACTGTGTTCCATCCAGTGTCAGGCCATGTTTTCCACCAGCACAGTGTAGGAGCTGTTTGTGTTCAGGCTGCCAGACAGACACGCTCTCTAACCAACACATGGTAAACAGCAGTGGGGGATTTGTTCAGATTTAACAAGGGCAATTGTGGGCAGGTCAATTGTTATTTTCCCTCACTCTCTCCCCTACAATTTAGAATCAACGAGGGGGAAGCATTTGATCATTTCTGCCAGTAAGGAAGTTGCGGCCTTCCCTTCAAATTGTAGTGGTTAGATCTCATCACCCAGAAGGACATTTTAGAATGTACTTTTAATTTGTAGGCAGTGGGAATACGTAAGGTAATGATTGAGGCAGTGGTGTAGTCTAGTCTGTAGTAGTGGGCATACTGTGACGTTATGCCCCCCCCCCCCCCAAATTCTGTAGGACAATTAATCATTGTTGGCCAATTATCTTGTTATTTCCTGAAAAATACCCTATTTTCATATCACAATCTGATACTACTTAGTGGGCTACTATGTTCTATGCTATGGATTTCAATCATAAAGATTTAGGCTAAATCAGTAAACTGTTTAAAAAGGATGTGAGTAAACTGAATCCCTCTCTAGGCCTAACCTGGGTTTATCCTCCACTACATCCCTCTCTAGGCCTACTCTTCATAGTAACCTGGCCTTACCCTCCACTATATCACACACTACACTATAAGACTTTGCCACTGTATTGCTGGGGTTGGCATTTTTCAAATATGTTTTTTGGGAAAATTGGACGTTTACATGGCTCTCATGTCTAGGGTCCATAATTACCCCAATATCTAAAAATGAAGCTGGTTGTGTTTTTCTTATTAATTTATTTTAGATTTTAGATTTTTTTATACTGGTTTATACACGGTTTTCTCAGCCTTATACTCGGCTCTTTATAAATACAGTATGACTTAACTTACAATAATTCACCAATGTACATCTATGTGTAGCAGGGTGGATTATCCCTGCTTCGTGGGAACGGTTGCTGGCAGTCAGGAGGTAGCTGGACACAGTGGAACTCTGTCTGACTGCACCCTCGTCTTTGGGCCTGGGGCGTCGACTGGAGGCTGGTAGTGTGAGTGGATGGGGCCCGGGATTTACCAACCTGGTCTGGTACTCTGGTCTTCCTTCCCTGCCGCAGGGCGGTCAGCAGTACTCCCCAACACGCTCCCACTCCTCCCAGTTGCTCCTTAGACCCTCCCACACCTCGTGACTGAATTGTAAATAAATACCCTGAGTTCCCCCCGCAAGCAGTACCCTCTCTCAATGACCCTAGAAACCTTACAATGAAGAGGGAAAGGTGGGATAGGAAAGGGTTAATTATATTAACATTACCCACACCAAAAGGGTTAAGATAGGCTCAATAAAAGACACACACACCGTGCTCCCATTCAGTATGATTATTATTGTATCATTGGCCTAGTTACACAATAGCTACGTCTGGTGATTATTGCACCACGGTTATTGTTACACAATAATTACAGTCTGATAATTATGTAATCACACCTAGGCACCAAGTGCTCTCGCTATACCCAGACTAAATGCTGCCCACGTCTGGGCTAATCACAGTATCACTACCTTCCCTAAGGGTTTATATATACTGCTCTCGTACTCCGTAATATGGGGAAAGAAGGGGGAACATAGAGGAGGAAATAGACGGGTTCACTGAATGGGAAATATTATTACATCACACATGTTATCACGCTCAAAGGAAATGAAAATAAAACAAAATGTGAGCCCACAATTACCAAAACAAAAGCCCTATGCTAATGCCGGCATGTAATGTTTGGGGTTTGGTTCGCCCGCAGGCTGCACCACACTGTGTATGATGTAAGGATCCGGAGCATAGCGTTTATACTCATCAAAAATGGCCGACTCGCCGCGCCACTGTTGTCCGTGAGGCAAGATGGCGTCGAACACTCTCGGCGAGGACACCAGCAGGCGGAGCTGTAGCAGAGAGGCAGTGCTGGCTGAGCTTGTGCTGGGCGATGACGACCTCTGCTGGTGGGAAAGAACTCCCGTGTCCTGCAGGCAGCCAGGAGCAGGTCTGCTGTAGAACGCCGGTGCAGACAGCTGTTGACGCCCGGGGCAGACTGCTTGTAGGTCCCGCACGTATCTGGGTCCGCACTCTATACCGGCACAGTAACTGCTATAACCCGACTACTGTGAACTCAGATCTATTATTAGCCGCACGCTACCTATACCGCTCACTGTAACTGCTATAACCCGATACTGTTAGTCCTGTGTTCTGTACCGTTTGCTCTTACACTATCACTGGTACCTCTAGGATATCACATCCACTAGTAAGTACTTTCTATCACCCGTCACTATTCCACGGGGCTCTTCAACAGGGCTCGTCCAGAGCACACGCCTGCTGCGACTGTTCGTGTTCCAAGTTCACTGCCGAAGAGAGCGTCTTCCGTTTCTCTCCTCCATATATCTCCTCCCAACTCTCTCCGCCACTCTCTGCCTGCTACCGCCCCCTGTTGGTCCCGCCTGCCAGTCACAAGGGAAAAGCATTGTAGAATATGATCCAGTACTGTCGTTTATAATCCATATTCCAGTGCTCTTCGGAAGGGGACGCTTGTGTCATTGTTCGTGTGAATATCAATGAAACTAGTTAGAATGTCTTGGTGTAGAAAGGGGAGGTAAAAAGGCATATCAGCAGCTCTGAATAATAAGCAATACTTCAGGCTGCTACATATGTCATATGTGATATGTACAAGAGTCATTATTTGATATACAGTATTATTTCATAAAACACGATGGGTTGGATGAAGGTAGAGGGCTGCACAACACTGAAGTTCAACTGACATTAAATATTAGAACTATTGTAGTCATTGTAAAATGTAAAGTCTGCTGCATGATAGACAATGAACAAAGACATATAATTAAGTCCTAATCAACACCATGAGCTCGCCAGTGAACACGAGTGTGAGAAACAGGGTCAGCACTGTGTGTGTGTGTGTGTGTGTGTGTGTGTGTGTGTGTGTGTGTGTGTGTGTGTGTGTGTGTGTGTGTGTGTGTGTGTGTGTGTGTGTGTGTGTGTGTGTGTGTGTGTGTGTGTGTGTGTGTGTGTGTGTGTGTGTCCATGCACATGGCTCTCATTGTGTCTGTCTTTGTTTTGGCTTGGCAGTGCACTCTGAAGCTGGGGTGAGTTAAAATCTTGACACCAAACTGTTTAAGAGGGAGATAGTGATTTATCGCCTCTACTGCTTTGATATCTACGTGCAGTGCACCCACAAACTGTTACACACTCTCACATACATATTCTATTCATAAGTACATGGTACACACACACTACAAACACAAGTATGCACAGAAATGTACTGAAAGACACACACAGCTATGTTTGTATACATTGTGGGGACATTTCATAGACTTGCATGCATTCCCCAACTCCCTGACTCCTTGTTCACAATTAGGGTTGGGTACCGTTCACATTTGAACAGATAACGGTACCGGTACCAGTACCCAACGGTACCTTTTTCCGGTACTTTCATTCTAACAAAAATACTATCTAAAATACTACAAACAAATTATGTAACAGAAAAATGTGATCACAAAAAAAGAAATTATTATGTAATAACATTTAATGTTTTTAAAATGATTTTTTAATAAACTTCTCAATTTCAACATTGTTATTACGCCACACAAACTACAACCCCTCCCTACATCCATCTCCCAAACCATTCCTACAACCATTTATTTTAGGTTGCATGATCATGTATACATTTATTATGTATTATTATTTTTTAAGTTTAAATATCAACATTATCTGGCCATCCTCAGTAAATACTATCAAACTCCTCTGACCTCATCTGGTCTTGCCAAACGTGTGCACACACACAATCACACACACAATCACACACACACACACACACACACACACACACACACACACACACACACACACACACACACATACACACGCTTAGCTTAGTTAGCATCAGTGGCTAACATTAGTTATCTTAGATTAGTTAGCGTTATCAGCTAACGTTAACGCTAACACTAAGTTAAGGTTTTTACCGTGACGTGGACATACAGGAATGGCAAGGATGCAAATGTGCAAAGCATGTTAGACGCATTGGACCCGTTGCTCGCACTGGTCTGTGCCTATTATGAAATGACAATTGCGCATCATTGCACAATTGCGCTGGTCTGGTCTATAATGAAATGACAATTTTGCGTCATTGGAATTCTGATTATTTTCTAACTGGGTGGGTCTTGGGTATCGAAATGTGGCATTGATTGATCTAATGTGAAACGGTACTCTGTAGTACCGACGTAAATCGGTCGGTAACCTTAAAAGTAGCCTACCGAGTTCCTATTCACAATACCAGACATTGACCTAGGACTAATAGGAACCCAAGGAGGACAATAACACTACCTTAGGCATACTGCACCTTATGTGGATACTATACTGTGAATAATGTATATTTCAGTTAGTTAGATAGTAAATTATTATGTCCCGATCATGTTTTTTTGCTCCTGATCCGATCCCGATCATGTGATTTTGAGTATCTACCGATACCGATCTTTCCCGATCCGATCAACACATTTTTTTAATTTTTATTTAAAAAAATAAAATTAAAATTGTTTTTTTATCCCAATTTCTCACATTACATTCACCCTGAATGTTGACGTTATCCAGGTGAAAAGTTAACTTCATTCAAGCGAGGCATTGCAATCCTTGACATAAATCATTTGATGTATAATTAAATCAAAGGAAATGCGTTTGGGTCTGAGAGTGTGGCTGGTCTGCCGTTCTGCAGCTGGATACTATTGGTTTGTTTTGGCAAAATTATTCTGCTGTGTGACAATACATAAATGAATGATGATATGCAATTTAAAACCAAAACTAAGGCCTCAGTATGAGTTTAAGACGTGAACATGGTCATGTTTGTTGAATAAAAAAATTATTCAAAAAAGATTTCCAGATTTTTTTATTTATTTTTTGCCGATCCCGATCTTCGGAAAATCACGTGATCGGCCCCGATCCCGATCACGTGATCGGATCGAGACATCCCTATAAATTATAACACTACCTGATGCATACTGCACCTTATGTGACACTGTGAATACTGTGAATATATATTTCAGTGCAATACTACACCTACTGTAGACCTCAGTATATTTTTACTGTATTTATTTACTGTATATTTTATTCCATTTTATTCTATTTTACTCTACTCTTATCCTAGGCAACTTGATTTGATTTGTTTTATTACTCTAATTCGTGACCTGTTCTGTCTAAATGTTTAAATGTTGAGCGATTTGCAGTGTCAAATTTCCCACGGGATAATAAAACATTTCTATTCTATTCTATTCTATTCTATTCTATTCTATTCTATTCTATTCTATTCTATTCTATTCTATATAATTTGTTTCCTAGGTTAACAGCTATCTATTTACTAAACTGACACAAACAGTGTATTCAATATCCTATAGAGCAGCGGTTCTCAACAGGGGTGCCGCCGCAGAGAGCTGCCAGGGGTGCCTTGAGATAATTTTTTTTTTTTTTTAATTTTTTTTTAATAATTTTTGGATTACAGAAAATGATCACTAAAGTGCTACTGTTGCAGCTGCACTGTTTTCCATGAAAATACCATATTTGGATAAGTTTGACCATTTCTCAAAATCTGAAAATCATTATTTAATAAAACACGGAAAAGGATCACCAAGTTACTCTGGATAAAAAAATAATCACAGATAACATTGAGACAAAGATTCCTGACACATCTCCATCCAAACTCTTGGAAGAACTCATTGAAATCTCATCTGATACCACCTAGAGTTGTTCCGATACCGATACCAGTATCGGAAAAGCCGCCGATACTGCCTAAAATGCTGGTATCGGTATCGGCGAGTACCCTCTAATTCTGCGCTCCGATACCATATGACGTAATTTATCAACAACACTGCGGTCTGTTGAGTAAGCATTATAAAACAAACGTGTGCTTAATCGATTAAAGTGTCAATGCCATTTGTAATTTTAACAGCAGATACTTTCTTAATGTCATCGTCCCGACAGAGTGGTGTTGACGGGGAGCTCATGGGTTCGCTTGGTGGCTGGTGTTATTAGCATTGAACAGCTAACCGAAAGCTAGCTTTAACATTACCTTGGCTAAAGTTGGGGCTATTCATAATCCAGCAATAATGGCTGCAGACCTGCAAGCAAAGTACAGCAAGTTGGCAAAGGGGTATTCGTTAAATCACAATGTCACCAGTAACGTTACAGTCTTTTCATATACCGGCAGCTCATGCTATGCTAACTTAGCTCACGTTGACGTCGTCACTGAGACCACCTCGCGTACACAATTAATGACATGTTGCGGACAGCCATATTGGTGACAATGTTTAGCTTTTAGTGCCAAATGATAAGAGTCTGAGGCGGAGTCTCAAAAGAGAATGTTGAATATTTATTGTGCAAAAATCACAACAGATCCGACTGCTACTGAAACGGAGCCTTGTAGACAGACTGAGTAGGGTATATCTGCAGAGCCAGTGGGTAGCGAGTGCAGCAACGTATAATGTCCGTGTGGATCATTGGAGTAGGGTATATCTGCAGTGCTGAAGCCCCATACTCATTGATTAATGATACTAATACAAATCTATACAATCACCTGTTGTTGAATAAATACCATTACTTTCTAGTTATTACTAAAAAACATATCTAAAACAGTATTTGTAAAAAAAAAAAAAAAAAGTATAATTTATATAATGTCGTTTTTTTGTTTTTTGTTTTTTTTATGTATGCACTGGTATCGGATAAGTATCGGTATCGGCCGATACCCAAAGCTTAGGTATCGGAATCGGATCGGAAAGGAAAAAATGGTATCGGAACATCTCTAATACCACCTGGAGAGCTCGTTTCCATGTGGTGCTGACTGAGTACCAAGTATCTCATGATGCAGCAGTTAAGGTGTTGATACCATTCAGCACCACATATCTGTGTGAAGCTGGCTTTTCATCCATGACAGCTCTGAAAACAAAATATAGGGCCAAGTTGAGCCTTGAGGATGACATGCGTGTTGCCTTGTCAAAGATCTCCCCACGTATTGACCGTATTATTAGCCAGCAGCAGCAGACCTCGCATTGAGCTAGACATGTCCACTGAACGAGTGCTTATTTTCTGTATTTATATTTTTTGAGAAATGGTAACTTGGTGATCCTTTTCTGTATTTAAAAAAAATACATGATTTTCTGTTTTTGAGAAATGGTCAAACTTATCCAAATATGCAATTTTTATGGAGAACAGTGCAGCTGCAACAGATAGCACTTTAGTGATCCTTTTCTGTATTTAAAAAAAAGACATGATTTTCAGTTTTTGAGAAATGGTCACACTTATCCAAATATGCTATTTTTATGGAAAAGTGTGCAGCTGCAACAGATAGCACTTTAGTGATAATTTTCTGTAATTTTATTTAAAGAAATATGCTATTTGATTTACTACTACAAGCAGTGTAATGTCAACAGTACTAAGCCATTTAGACCTGAAACACCTGTTAATAATGCATTATATAGGCATATACACACAAATGTGTTTCTCGGTTTCTTAAATAAACATTATTTTGAAAGCAAGCACTTTTGTCATCATTGTAGCAAAAAAGACAGGGCCGGAAAGGTCTTTATCGTATGTAGGGGTGCCCTGGAATATTTTATTGAACACAGGGGTGCCTTGGCAGCAGAAAGGTTGAGAACCCCTGCGTATATAGAGCTCATTACATGTTGGCTAATGTGTGTCTACAAACACATCTCTGTTCCTGTATTGATAACTTTGGGCCATGTTGGCTCGGAGTCAACAGTTACCGTGCAAACACCACACAGGAGACGACTAGCTTCTAGTGTTTTTTATAAGGCTTGTTACTTACTTACGCCTGCTACCCCTTCTAGGGCATAGGCCGTCAGCAGTGCATGATTTGTTAGAATTAACAAGGTGCATAGTGGAGGAGCCCTGAAATCAGTTGTTAACAAGGTGTCCGTTTCACAACAGGAGACGCCCCCTGCCCTCTCATTCCCCCTCTAGTAGTTGTGTTTGGTAGCAGAGCTCAGAGCTAATTGGTCTGAAGCAAACACACCGACAAACAAACTCTGATAATTAAGCATGAGATAACTTGTGATCAATCTGGCTAGTGTGTGTATGACTGATATTATTTGTCAAATTACCCTTCACTGCTTTGTGTTACTTTTGAAAAAGAAATATAATTTTTTCTAAGGATTCTTTTTAAAGGGGAACTATCTTACTGTTTCTTTCACTATTTGGGAACATTTTACACAATTCCTGTGAGTCTATGGAACACATCTGTAAGGTTTTTCTCAAAAAGATTCATTGTTTTATATTTCTAATCGAGTACTCAAAAGCAGCATTTTTCCACTTCAAGATTTCAAGCTGTTTTGCGCTGGGCTCCGCCCATACTCGCAAATCGCTTTGAGTGACAGTCACCAACCAACGTTACATCCAGCCTGTTTGAAAATACTAGAATCCAACATAGTCTGGTGAAAATGCACCTTATGTTATGGATGGATCATCACCGTTTGTCCTCTTTCTCTTCATAATAATATTCAATAGTTCGCTCTAGGCAATCGCCATTGTAGGCGATCGGACTGGACTCTGGGGAGCTCTCAACTCAGCGACAAATAATGCCTCGACCGGTGTTGTGCCGAATCCGACTCCCCCTCGCGCGAACACGTATACACTATCAGATTTCTGTCATAAAACGATAAAGCGGACAGAAATGCGGGAACGTTTTGATTATATTTAAAAGGCTTTGTGGAGTTTCGAAGCTGTAAGCTGAATACAAGTCATAGGAACACCCACTTCTTCAACTCCCATATGAAATGCATGCACACACACGGAAGAGTACCGTAATACACAAACGGATGAATGAACGAGGTCCTACTGCTAATTAACTAATTACAACGTACTGTAACTGAGGGGTACAATTCCCTGACTGTATTGATAAGTATGGTATCATTAAACCACTACCGCTTTATGTACTTTAATTACTGGCCATACAGTACATGATATATAAATATGATGAACACTTCCCACATTGAATCGGTTCCACACAAAGGTATAATCAAGTATGTATTGCAGCAAAAGGTACATAATATACTTCTCTATTATACTTTGGATGCGCTTATAAGGCAAAGGAATATGCGTAGGCAAATCAATAATGAATGTCCATTCTCTGGTTACGCAGGAGGTAATTATACAACCCGAATCTTAGGGAATTATATCTATGGTACACTAGTAATATATAGCGGGAGATACTGGAAGGGTCCCCCCGGTTGTAAGCCAGCAGGGGTAGAGGATCTGTCGGTAGTAGAGAGTCTGGTCAACGATGACTAAGGAGACTCCAAGTACAGGAGACGGTGCAATAGTCTCTTGATCCACAGACGAATACAGCTGTTCTCCGTAGACTGTAGCTCCACAGTGAAGAAAGCTAGCCGGCCTCAGGCTCTCTGAGGCGCCAACTCGACCTGGCTCCTCACAGGGTAAATCCCACACGTGTAGGCGTCGGCGATTCTCCGCTCCATAAATCACAGGACCAAAACAAATATAATCCAGCCGCAAAGGGCTATGTAGTCGTCGGGTAGATTAATCCAGTGTACATGTCCACACGGTTCTCGTCTAGGTCTCCTCGGGTGAAAGCGCCATGAAAGCAGCCCAGCCTGGATAAGCACTCTAGCTGATACGAGGAAGCGTTGGTGATGCTGGTCACTGTAGAACTTTAGCCGCACGATACACTATACACAAATAGACTATTACTGACTTAATAGAAATATGTCGCACTCGACGGTATAGCGCCAAACTCTGACAATTCAGTTATTAATTCGCACGCGGTCTCAATGCTCTATTTGGGGCCAAACAGGCCATACTTCACCGCACGGAGTATCGTGGGTGAGGCTTCAACTTATTGGGTAACTCTGACTTCTGACTAAGTGCTTCTGTATTCACCTGCGCCATATTTATATGCACGGCGAACAAACTAGTGCCAACCTCATTTCTGTCTCGTAGCCCTGGGCAAGGCCGGGCATGCACAGACATGTCTTGACATGTCTGGAGCTTTTTTTCCCTATTGTTAGGTTTTAGTGAGTTTTTCCTTACCTTCGCGTGGGGTATGTCTGGGAGTGCTTGCATTCTTTCATTTATTTGCATTCATCTAAAAAATGTTTGGACCCTATGGTGTTCTTGTTCTGTTCTTGACTTATTGTTATGTTGTCTTCTTGACTTGTTTAAAGAAGACCTGTACGGCCCATGGGGACATTAACGTGTGTTGTCGGGCCCTATAAATAAATTTGATTTGATTTGATTTGATTTGATTTGACGGTGACTTTGAACCTGACTCCGGAGGCATGGCTCTGGCGCCTGTGGACCGCTGTCCAATAGGAGAATGAAATATTATGGTCTGCACTAGGCTAAAGGGACATTCCGTGTATATGTACAAGGAATATACAAGGGATATCAAACGATATACAAATACTATGCAATATATATCAATCAATAAATATATATATTCGGTTTAATCTGATCCTTTGTAACAGTACTGTATGTACTTAATGATTCGATGCTTTCTTTTTCGGTCCCAAAGACTTTGTACAGGCTAGCTCCCTTCTTCTTTAGCAACAGCCAGGAAATCACGGCAGCATTATAAAGTCCCTCGTCTTTGCAAAAATCCAAAAACGAACTTGGCCCATTGCTTGTGGAGCACGATATCATGCACCTTATGATTTACCAGAAGTGCTGAGTCCAATGTAGTCTGGTGAAAAAACACACGTTATCATCCATAAGTGTGATTGTTTTGTCCTCTTCTAATAGTCTCCACAAGTCGCGATCGCCATAGCTCACAAACTTGGCCCATTGATGACGGATCACGACATCATCAGGAAATGAATGCAAGGACGTATTCGCTGCTTGGCAGTCAGGAACAGCACCACATATCTTGCCCGTTTTGCTCATAACGTTTTTAAATGCTAACCCAATGCTAACTCACTGTTAAACTTCGATTCCACGCATTTGCTTGCGTACTGCAATAAATAATGTTTGAGTGTGTGCACCTGCGGTGGGTGCCCAACAAACATAGAGGGGGCGGGCGTTATTATGCAGATGTTTGACGTCAAAAGTACGCTAAGTTTCAGATGACTCAATTCAGTGAGGGACAATATTGTGAGATGATAATTGGAAGAATGCGCCAAAATGAGAATTAGAGACATAGACCCCATTAATATAAACCCACATAGCTAGAAAACAATACTAAACACTGGAAAAGGTCATTTATAAGATAGTTCCCCTTTAAAGTAACTCCATAACTATGCAATGCCCACAGTGAATAAACTGATAATGATCTTAGGAGACTGGAGATAATGATCAGGAAAGAAATGTGCGCAAGAGAGGGAGAGACAGAGATGGGCTGATAAAAGTGAAGCCAGCCCACAGCAGGTTCAGGGTATGTGTGTTTGTATCATGTGCTTGTTGTGTATGAGATAAAGAGAGACATGTTTTGTGCGTCTGTGACAAGAGAGAATGATATAGATTGAGAGTGAGAGGTATTAGCGTGTGTGTGTGTGTGTTTGCGTGCACATTTGCGTATCTTTGTGTTTTATGTGTGTTTCGTGTGTGTGTACGTGCACGTGCATGTGCCTGTGCGTTAATGTGTGTGTTTGTCTATTCTGGCAGAGCCCGTTCCTCCGCTCCCACATTCTCACACCAGCTCTATTCCCCCTCAGGGTGGACATTTTAGCCAGCCAGCAACCTGCTCTCATCAACCGCCTCCTCTGTCCTGCTGCTCTCTAATTGACACAGGTCAGATAGTTCAGTCGCTCCCCAGCTCCGTGTCATCAACCTAGTTCACCTTTCTGACTCATACGACTCAGTTGACAGTTGTTGATAGGAGTCGATGATAGTTGGAGCGTGCAGAGACGCCATTATCTGTATCTGTTCAACCAACAAAATTATTTGTCTCTGTAGGCTATCTGTATTATTAGGATAGAAGACCAGATGTGAGTGTGGTTTATACCTTTTATTTCACTTATATGTATCTATTTTTTTTGTACTTGTTTATTTTTTTTATTTAAAGTTTTTGCAACAATTATTGTACACACCTCATCAAATTAACTAAATGATTAGCATTAGATTAAAGGAAGTCATGTTAAAGCTACAGTAGGCACCTTCGGAGAAATTAGCAAGAGTGAGTTTACTTGCCCAGCGGACATAAAGCAAGCTCTGCATCACTTTTCAAGCCCATGTGCACACAACAAAGGTTTTCACAAACTCCCAGAGGCACCAGCCGATCGATAGTGGTCTTAGCTCCATGCATCAATAAACAATCTATCAATCTATCTGTCTGTCTGTCTGTGTGTGTGTCTGTCTGTCTGTCTGTCTGTCTGTCTGTCTGTCTGTCTGTCTGTATCTTTTTTTAATCTATTTTTTCTCCCCCTTTTTTCCGTATTTTTCTCCCATCCCAATTTAGTCGTTATGCCAATTCCCTTCCTGGTCGTAGCGCACATTTTCCCCCCCACTTGCCGGCCTAGGGAGGGTTGAAGACTATCACATGTCTCCTCCGATACATAAATCAGCCAGCCGCTTCTTTTCACCTGACAGCGAGGACTCTCACTGGGGGAGTGTAACGCGTGGGAGGAGGATCACACTACCTCCCCTAGATCCTTTCCCTGCTGAGCAGGCGCCCTGACCGACCAGTAGGAGTCGCTGTTTACAACGACCAGGACACATACCCCACCGGCTTCCCACCCGCTAACACTGCAAATTGTGTTAGTAGGGACGACTGACCAAGCCGGAGGTACCACTGACAGCTGGATTCGAACCTCTGCGGTGGTAGGCGAGCGCTTAGTCCGCTGCGCTACCCAGCCGACCCATCTATCTATCTATCTGAAATGTGTTTTACATTCCTGCCTCTGCTTATTGTGGCCTTGCACAATTTGCAGATGACTTTAGTTGCATCAGTTGGGCTGATTGTAAAGTGCTTCCAGATAGCTAGCACCGGCTGTTTACATAGCATGGGTTGTCTTTTTAAACAATTAAATACTTGGTAGGGTGTTAGTGGACGCTAAGTCAAAATTACATTACATCTTACAGTAATGGAGTATTGACTGAGATACAAGGTAGAATGTAGTTATTTTTCAATATGTTTAATGGAGGAAATTAACACATACAGCCGGTAAAACTGCAGGTTATAAGCTTCCTTTTGATGTATAGTTTGCAGGGTTTTGAAATAAATCCTGCTGCCACACGAGGCTTTCGTCTGCCTATCTCCTAATGCCTCCCTCCTACTCCCTGATGCCAGACTGAGTTCCCCCCAAACTAACTCCCTGAGTGATAGCTGGTGTCTCAGCCTACTGCCTGCTGCACAAAGACGGCCACAAAACCTAGCAAATAACTTTTCAATAATGTGTAGTAAATTAAACTGCTTTTGTGCCGCCCTCGATATATGTGGCGAATGTAACTTAAACACCTTCCATTCAGCAAAACTCTGGAGACCTTTTTTTACTATCTGTTTGTCCACAGGTTTATTGACCAGAAAAACTACTTTTGACTGTTTTTCTTCTTTATTTTTTTAAGTGGAGGAAATTACCACATGCAGGAGGCTAAAAATGACAGATTCTAAGCTTAATTTTGATAGTTTGCGGGGGTTTGAAAGCAATCCAGCTGTCACACAAAGCTTTCCTCTGCCTAACTAACGCCTCCCTCCTCCTCCTGCCTCCATGCAAGACTATTATAGCCAGTATCTCAGTCCTGCTCCCTGCAGCGCAGAGACGACCACAAAATCGAGCAAAATAACTTTTCAATAATGTGTAGTAAATGAAATTACTTTCTTTAAATGGAGGAACTTAACACATACAGCTAAGAGTAGACTACAGGTTCACGTTGTTATGACGAGCCTCTGTGTATTTTTTGGCAGAAATGTATTTTCTTTTCCCGTTAAGCAGTGATTTTGTCCTTGATACTGCATGTGGGGTTAATGGGGAAATTGGATTTGTAACGTTCCAATTTTTAAAAGCCAAATTGCTAACCCTAAAAGGCTGGATAATGCGGAGAATGCACTGACGCTGGTGGCGTCAGGTGACCTGATCTGCAACGCTAAGCTAGTTTTGGCTAGAAATGTATATTAGAGGGATTTGTTCACAGGTTCACAGCTGCATGAACCACAGACGAAGCTAGAGGAGCGATCTATTAATAGTCCATTCATGTTCATAATACCTGCAGAAAAGACTGGAGACTCAGGAGAAGCCAGAAAACGTGTCACCTCACCTGTGAGTCTATTGCATAAATATTAACCTTTTTCATATTCAGGTATGAAAAAAATCTGTGTCCATTGCATTATCCATGCCTTTTCCAAATTCCTATCCGAATTATCGCTCATCAGACGATAGTTGAGTATCGAACATTTGACAGATAAAGTATTACTGTAAGTTCAGTAACAGGCCACACAGTCTGCCATTGTCGTATTTTTTTCTCTCTTGTCGATTACTGTCATCCTAGTTTGTGTCACAACCTTTACAGTAACAATATAAGACACGCTCTTTCCAACCACTCACATGTTTGGTTTGGCTGATGCCTCCCTAGGGCTGGGCGATATGACGATATTATATAAATATCGGGTACAGTTCATTAACGATACACTTTTTAAACGTATCGTGGATATCGTGATGTTTTGCCCAAGAGGCTTGTGTCGCGTCAATCTGGTCCACACGTTGACACTTTTGAACAGCGCCGCCCCACACACACACTACTGCATCAAAAGTGACTACTTATGATAACAAAGGCATTCGTTGTGGCATTAACGTTATAATAATAATAATGCAGGACCTGTTCAGAGGTCTCTATATAGTTACACTTTCAATAACATCAGCGTATTTACATAGTGCCGACCGAGGTCGACCTAGATATAGCAAGCTCGTTCATATCTCAGCCCGTGCTGACTCAGTTGTGCCCATTCTGCGGTCTGTTAATAAAGTTTTCAATCAGACAGATGTATGGAAAGGCTTTTATTATAACATCCATTGCAGTAAAATCATTATGCCTCCAGTCGTTTAGTCCTTCTGCGGAGCTAAAAGCTAAACGTCGGACGCGGCGAGCTGCCATTGTTATTGTCATTGAGCTCTCCATGGCGGAAGTAAAAAATAAATACGCACTTTCCGATTGGTGCTAAGAACAGCAGGGCGGGTGCAAGCGATGTGACGTAATTGGCAGACGCGACTGTCAATCAAAATGATTCTGTTTGCCGACTGAATGAATGAGAACGTTATTAAAAGATTGCAGCATGGGTACAATACAGTACAGCTCAATACAACAACAGTCAACAGCGGACTGGAGGATGCAGACCAGAGAAAGACTTTCGTCTTGTTTACATCAGGGTCCCCCATTTTCAATTCATCATATTTCATGTCTAAATCATATAATATCTCATTGCTAAATATATGCAATATATAATCTAATAATCCAATAATCTAAATCTAATATATAATATAAAAATGCTAAATGCATGGGTATTTTATTTTGTCTTTAATGTTAGCTTGCAAACTCAAATACTGTCTTGGTAAGCCTCATAATGAATTTTGGGGAAAAAAAGAAAAACATCGTGATGCGTATCGTGTATCGCCGAAAGGTCAGAAAATATCGTGATATCATATTTAGGCCATATCGCCCAGCCCTATGCCTCCCCATGGTAACTTAGTTACTTAGTGAAAAAGTAAGGGAAGATATGGAGTAGGACAGAGATGAGAGGGGGAGTGAGAGACGAGATTGGAATGAAAGACAAGTCATCTGGATTCATTTGAGGGGTAATTTCATCCCTGTACTGCTCTCCAAACACAAGCCCGCCATTTTCACCTCGTCTCCTTGGACGTGGTATCCCGTCTAGGGGGTGAACTGCTGGGAACCGAAAGCCTTCCTAGTTCCTACACAGGGAACCTCTCAGAGCAACAAAGATAGTTCATAATTATGGCATTATAGTGATAAACTGGACAACGTGAATGAATGTAGATGAATTTGGGTTATTTTGAACATGGAAGCATCATGAAACAAAAAGTGGCTTTTTTGTTGTCACAGAGCTGTCCATATATACTGCAATACCTACAACCTCTCACCTCTGCCATGGCCTTAACCCTTGTGTGGTTTTCAATGTTTACTAAAAGAGAAAGTACACAATTAATCATTTGTTAAACCTGAGACTAGTTGGCCTTGGTTCATTTTCTGTGAAGAACATAAAAGAACACATTTCCATTGAGTGCACTCTGTCCTTCCTCCTACACATTTATATTACATTACATTACGTTTGGGTCTACTGGACCCGGACGCTAAAAAATGATGGGTAAAAAACAAGTGGGGATGGTAAAGATTCCACTAAAAGATTCAATGTGATGAAAACCTTGTTTAATTGATATTTGTCAAGATAAACACAATTTATTCCACTCATGTCTTGATTATAATGGATTATAATATGTCTATATAATATTTATAAGGAAAAAAAGACATAGCACTTTTATTGATAAATGTGAACTAGCAGAGGTAAATGGCACATTTAACCATATACTGTATGCTCTCTATATTGGCTGTAATTGAGATAAAGTTAACATATGTCAAGCTATAAATTGTTATGGCTTTATTGTTTTAGTAACAAAAACCTGAACATCACACAAGTGTCACCAAGAAAAGTCCATTTACTGCTGTGTCCATTCCCTCACCTTCACAAGAGAGAGAGAGGGAGAGAGAGAGAGAGAGAGAGAGGGAGGGAGGGAGAGGGAGAGGGAGAGGGAGAGGGAGAGGGAGAGAGAGAGAGAGAGGATTACTTCAAGCTGTGGTTCTGCCGGTGAGCCATTTGCCCCTCGGCCCTGTGGGGTCTGAAGTTTGACTGAGCGATGGAAAGCCCTGACTTCCTGTTATTAGAGAGAGAGAGAAGACGAAGAAGAGGAAGAAGAGAATGAGGTAGGAAGGATGCAGGAATACATCAGACCTTCTCAGCATGGGGACCCAAATAACTCACATTAATAAAAACACATTGGTTTTGTTGCCATGCAGGGGCAGAACCAGACCTGTGGCCTGTAGTTTCACAAGTGCTACTGTAGAGTGACCTATAGGCCTTAAAGCCCCAATCTTGGATTTTTTTTTGTTTTATCAATGTGGGCCTACTTTAAGAGTTTCTAATGGGGTGTTTGACTATGGCCTACAAAGCTACACAACGGCCCAGTTGCCGTGAAATTTGTTGCCGTGGTTGTTAATCAATATGATTGTTGTTATGAGATTATGAGATTACTAGTACAGTAGAAGATGAATCATACTAAATGTTATGAGATTACAAACATAAACTATTCAACATAACATTAACATTAACTAACATAAAATCTAACCAGATCCTTTTTTGTTGTGATGAAATAATATTACAGTTAAATGCTCCAACAATGACCGGAACCTGCTAGCTTAATTAGTTGGCAATGTTATTATATTTAAATGTAATTGTAGTTGAAAGGTACAGGGATCGGCCCATTTATCTTTCGGCAGAAATACAATTTTCTGTGTTGTGATTTGTTAATGCCTCACTGTGTGATTAGAGCGTGAGAAAAAGTTTAGCTCATTTCGACTTACATTTTAAGCTGCTGTCGTCCGTCACGCTCTACAAGGAACGTTGCGTGACGGCTGTGGGTACAGCAAGGTCTTCAGAGAGTTCAGAGTGAGAGAAGATAAACAGGTGAATTAAAAAGGGAACATGTGGATGGGCCTGTTTGTCTGCAAGTCACACTGGCAGAGGAGCATGGCTATATTGTCAGAAAGTCACGCTGGCAGAGGAGCATGGCTATATTGTCAGAAAGTCACACTGGCAGACAGAGGAGCATGGCTATATTGTCAGAAAGTCACACTGACAGAGGAGCATGGCTATATTGTCAGAAAGTCACAATGGCAGAGGAGCATGGCTATATTGTCAGAAAGTCACACTGGCAGACAGGAGCATGGCTATATTGTCAGAAAGTCACACTGGCAGACAGAGGAGCATGGCTATATTGTCAGAAAGTCACGCTGGCAGACAGTGGAGCATGGCTATATTGTCAGAAAGTCACGCTGGCAGAGGAGCATGGCTATATTGTCAGAAAGTCACGCTGGCAGACAGAGGAGCATGGCTATATTGTCAGAAAGTCACGCTGGCAGAGGAGCATGGCTATATTGTCAGAAAGTCACGCTGGCAGACAGAGGAGCATGGCTATATTGTCAGAGAGTCACACTGGCAGAGGAGCATGGATATATTGTCAGAAAGTCACACTGGCAGACAGAGGAGCATGGCTATATTGTCAGAAAGTCACACTGGCAGAGGAGCATGGCTATATCGTCAGAGAGTCACACTGGCAGACAGGAGCATGGCTATATTGTCAGAGAGTCACGCTGGCAGACAGAGGAGCATGGCTATATTGTCAGAAAGTCACGCTGGCAGACAGAGGAGCATGGCTATATTGTCAGAAAGTCACGCTGGCAGACAGAGGAGCATGGCTATATTGTCAGAAAGTCACACTGGCAGACAGAGGAGCATGGCTATATTGTCAGAAAGTCACGCTGGCAGACAGGAGCATGGCTATATTGTCAGAAAGTCACGCTGGCAGACAGGAGCATGGCTATATTGTCAGAGAGTCACACTGGCAGACAGAGGAGCATGGCTATATTGTCAGAAAGTCACGCTGGCAGAGGAGCATGGCTATATTGTCAGAGAGTCACACTGGCAGAGGAGCATGGCTATATTGTCAGAAAGTCACACTGGCAGACAGAGGATTGATTGATTGATTGAAAAGTTTATTAACAGATTGCAGAATGGGTACAGTACAGTACAGCTCAATACATACAATTGTTAAGAGGATGCAGACCTGAGAAAGACTTTCGTCTTGTTTCCATCAGGGTCCCCCATTTTCAATTCAGAAAGTCAGAAAGTCAGAAAGTCACGCTGGCAGACAGAGGAGCATGGCTATATTGTCAGAAAGTCACGCTGGCAGACAGGAGCATGGCTATATTGTCAGAGAGTTACACTGGCAGACAGGAGCATGGCTATATTGTCAGAAAGTCACGCTGGCAGACAGAGGAGCATGGCTATTGTTACGAAGGATCAGATTAAACCGAATATATATATTTATTTATGGATATATATTGAATAGTATTTGTATGTCGTTTGATATCCCTTGTATATTCCTTGTACATATACACGGAATATCCCTTTAGCCTACTATAGCCCATAATAGTTCATTCTCTTATTGGACAAAGGACCAGGCGCCAGGGGACCAGCCCCTGGCGTCAAGTTCAAAGGTACCGACGAGACATGTCCGTACTAGCCCCGGCTCCGCTCAGGGATACGGCTACCGAAATGAGAGTGGCACTATTTGTTCACCGTGCATATAAATATGGCGCAAGTAAATGTAGAAGTCCCTTACCCTTCTTCCCAACTTAGTAACAGAACGTGAAGCCTCACCCACGATACGACGTGCGGTGAAGTATGGCCTGTTTGGCCTTAGAATAGCATTGAGACCTTGTGCGAATTAATAACTGAATTGTCAGAGTTTGGCACTGTACCGTCGAGTGCGACGTATTTCTATTAAGTAATAATAGTCTATCGTGTATGGTGCATCGTGCGGTTAGAGTTCTAAAGTGACCAGCATCTCCAACGCTTCCTCGTGTTATCTAGAGTCTTATCCAGGTTGGGCCGACCACATGGCGCTTTCATCCGAGGAGATCTAGGCGAGGACCGAGGGACATGTACACTGGATTACCTACCCGACGACTGCTGAGCCCTATGCGGCTGGAATATATATTTGCTTTGGTACTGTGATTTGTGGAGCGGATAATCGCCGACGCCTGTGAGTGTTGGATTTACCCCCGAGAGGAGTCAAGTTGAGTCGGCGCTCAGAGAGACTGAGGTCGCCTAGCTTCTTCTTCATTGTGGAGCTACAGCCTACAAGAGAACCAAGGTGTATTCATCTGCGGATCAAGAGTCTATTGCACTGTCTTCTGTACTTGAAGTCTCCATAGATATCGTTGACCAGACGGTCTACTACCGACGGCTCTCCTACCCCCCTACCGGCTTACAACCGGGAGGACCCCCTCCAGAATATCCCGCTATATCATTAGGTGTACCATAGATATAATTCCCTAAGAGCCAGGTTGTATACTTGCTTCCTGCGTAACCAGAGATTGGACATTCAGTGTTGATTTGCCTACGAGTACTCATTTGCCTTACAAGTGCATTCAAATGATAAATGTAAGATAAATATTCTATGTACCTTTTGCTCCGATTTCATTGTGGAAAGTGTTCATCATATTTAGATATCGTGTACTGTATGGCCAGTAGTTAAAGTACATAAAGCGGTAGTGGTTTAATGATACCATACTTATCAATACAGTCAGGGAATTATACCCCTCAGTTACAATTGGTCCTTCGAGCCGGAGGGTAATTAGTGTAATATTAATATAGTGGTATTAATATTGAAATGGCCTATGATGAACACTCCACGAAACGGTCCTCCTAAAGTAGAACGCCCGCAGCGTAGACGGCAGCCACCTCAGTACTTAGAGGATTACGCTGCCAGTATACTACCTAGCCTTCTACAAACGGTAAACGCGGTAAAAGTAGAAAGTAAAATTATGTCCGACCCTATCAACCAGGATACCCCGACCACAGAGGCCCTAGTGGGTTCTAATGTAACTGACCAAGCTCACGGTGGCGACCAGGAGGGAACTGACATGACTTTACCCCCCGCCAAGACCGAAGAAGTAGTCTCCGGAGAGCTCCGGGAGGAAGACAACCCTCCAGAGATGGAACTCTGCACGGAACAAGATGAGGAGAGCGCCGAGGAGATAGAGCTCCAGGACTCCCCGCAGGAGAACGCATCCCCAACGAGTACTGCCAGGAGCGGATCACCTCAACCAGCGTCTTCCCCCAGCGAGGCGGACAAGATGCTGGCACAGGCGTTCTTCGCCAGCCTAGCAGCCTCCACAGAGCGCGATCGGCTCCAAGCACAGACGCTTAGTGAGCGCGAACATTCTACCATGGAAAGAGAACGCATTCAAGCGCAGCAACGGAGCGACGAAGAGCGTATACGTCTGGAGATGAGACGCCTTCAGACGGAAGAGAATATGGCAAGAGACCGGGCCGACACCCAGCGTGCCGCTGCCGGTGCCCAAAGAGAAGCAGAGCGCGACATCGCTCTCACCAAGCGCGAAGCCGAGCGCGACCGATTACAAGCGCAGCTAATGGAGCAGCTGATCGCCAGGGCAACACCCCCTCCCTCCACAAGGGGTTCCAGGGCCTCGTCAAGACACGGGTCAAGGGCACCCTCCCCTAACCGGTTAAGCGACCCTGAGCCCGACCACCAGAGAGAGCCTATACCCCCCTCCGAACTCCTTCCCCGACTGGTCCCAGTGAGACCCAGCTACAAGGAAGGAACGGCGTACACCGCGGAGAGGCTAAATAGACGACTACAGGATCTAGATGACCTGACAGAGGAAGAAGAGGGAGAGGAGGAGAGTCAAGCCCGACAGCAGCACATTACTCCACAGGACCAGGAGGTCCAGTACAGCCCAGGCTATACCCCCGCGGCTCTGCGCTACAGACCCCCGACTCTATTCACGGGTGAGCATGACGCACGACCAGTCCCGAGGAATAGCACCTGGACCAGCGGGCCATGGTACTCTGCCGGTACCAGCCCACCGAGAGGCGTAAGAGGAGACTCGCCTAGGAGGCCTCTCTTCCAACGCTCACCGATGTGCCAGCCATCCACGGCGTCCTACATTGGCACACCGACGTTTCCAGACTTCACCCATGAGAACCGAGCACAGTACACGGAGCTACGGATGTGCTTAGAGACAATGATGGTGGATGTAGCTGATGAACGCCACAAGTATGCTATCCTATTGAAGCACCTGAAAGTGCCCAGAGCGCACAACATAGCGCTAGCTTATGCCACCTCTACGACCCCATACACCGCGGCTCTAGCAGCACTAGACCAAAGATATGGACGTATATGGGATTATGTAATACAAGAGATAAGGCATATTGACCGCCTACCCCCAGCAACAGACAATCGCTCACTAGACGACCTGTCTATCAAAGTACAATCCCTGGTAGGGATGCTGGGGGCGCAACGAGAAAAGGGTATGCACGAACTATACGCAAACTCGAATGTCGAGAGGATTTTAGAGAAGCTGCCGCCCGCCCGACAGGAGCGCTTCAGGCGGCAAAGAGACCACCGTGATCCTAACGGTCCCGAGCCATCCCTCCTAGACCTAGCCGACTTCCTGGCGAGAGAAGTCAGCAGCCTACGGTTGGATACGTTCGTGCGGAGCACACCAAGCTCCAGAGAGGGACCTAGGAGAGCAAACGATGGCCGAAGATTGGTGACTGTCATGCACCAATCAGAATCAGTACCGAGCAGCAAGAACCACAGTACCCCCTCGACGAAAGAGAAGTGGAAGATGGTGTGCCCGTACTGCGAAAAGGAACACTGGTTGTCACAATGTGACCTGTTCAAGAAGATGACCGCTGAAGAAGTGAGTCACTGGATAAAGTCCAACAGGCGCTGTTACCGATGTGCGCGCAGTCACATGGCAGCCGAGTGCCGCCTAAAGAAGAGGTGTAGTCGGTGTGACGGAGCCCACCTAGATGTCCTACACGACAGTAACAGAAGAAAGCCTGCACCATCCAGCAGCACAAAGGCAAGTGTTATGTACATTGACCCCGCTAGCAGCGGGGGCGCCCAGGTGCTCTTAAAGGTGGTCCGCGTAACACTGAGTTACCAAGATAAGGTCATGGACACTTACGCCGTCCTTGATGACGGGTCAGAGAAGACCCTTCTCCTCGCGTCCGCTGCGGCCCAGCTGGGGCTGCGGGGGAGCGAAAACCAGATGACGATTCGGACAATAAGAAGAGATCTAAAGACGATAAAGGGCGAGAATGTCTCCTTCACTATCGCAGCAAGCGGGCAGCCAGAGAGACGGTATAGGATTACTAATGCTTTCACCAGCCAAGAAATAGGACTATCGCAGTACACCTACCCCATCGCCAAGCTGATGGATAAATATGTGCACCTGCGTCAACTACCTATCCCGCTCATAGACGGTGCCACCCCGACCCTGCTGATAGGCTCCGACCATGCAGACCTCATAGTCCCGATAGACCGGGTCCATACAGGACCCAGAGGTTGTCCTGCAGCAGTCGAGACCCGCCTAGGATGGACACTACAAGGCCCCCTCGCCAAGTCTCTTAACCGAACAGCAGCCACTAGCTGCCTCCACTCCAGAGTGACAGAAGAAGACACCACTCTCCTGCAGCATGTCGAGAGGCTATGGACACTAGAGACAATGCCCTTTAAGAACGAAAAGAAAGACATTCGTTCTAAGGAAGATATTTACGCTATAGCCCTCCTCGAGCAAGGGACAAAGAGAGTCACAGTCAACGGAGTGATGAGATACGCAACTCCACTCCTGAGGCGAGAGGGAATGCCCACCTTTCACGCCACAAAAGAAGCGACGGAGCGGTATCTATTGAACACAGAGCGGCGCCTAGCCAAAGACCCCGCTCAAGAGGCTGTGTACCGCGCTGAGATTAACAAGCTAATCACAGCGGGACACATAAAGAAAATTGACATTAAAGAGGCCGATCAGACGACCGAATCATGGTACGTGCCGCACCACAAGGTCCACTACAACGGCAAGGATCGTATTGTGTTTAACTGCAGCTACCAGATCGGATCACAAAATCTGAATAAAGAGCTCTTGCCCGGCCCAACACTCGGCCCCTCTCTACTAGGCGTGCTACTACGCTTCCGCCAGGACAAGGTGGCTATCAGCGGCGACATCAAAGGGATGTTCCTGCAGGTGAGACTAGTGGAGGAGGACAAGCCCCTGCTGCGGTTCCTATGGAGAGAGAGGATCGGAGATGAGCACCCAGCCATCTATCAATGGGAAGTCCTCCCTTTCGGAACCACATGCAGCCCATGCTGTGCTACGTTTGCACTACAAAAACACGTCGCAGAGGACCCAGCAGCAGATGAAGAGGTCCGACAAAGTGTGACAAATAGTTTCTACGTGGACAACTGTTTACAAAGCGTCTCGACGCCAGAAGAAGCCGAGGCTCTTCTACTCAAGCTCCGCGCCTCCCTGATCAAAGGCGGCTTTGATCTCAGGCAGTGGGCCAGCAGCGACCCGCAAGTATTGCGCAGCCTCTCCCCCGAGGACAAGGCAGCGAGCAGCGACACCTGGATGGCGACCATCCCAGGAGAAGCCCAAGAAATGACACTAGGACTAGTCTGGCGCTTCAAAACAGACTCGCTCCATTATAGACACAAACCCCTGACCAAGGAGCAGGGAAGGTCGACGGCAATACCGACCACCAGACGGAGTGTATACAGAACACTCGCCAGACAATATGACCCGTTGGGATGTATTCTACCTTACACCACCAGGGCAAAGATGATTGTAAGAGCGCTATGGGACAAGGACCAGGGCTGGGACGATCCCATACCCGAACACCTTGCATCCACATGGAGAGAGTGGGAGACGGAACTCCGCTCACTCCCAGGTGTTAACATACGCCGCAGCTACTTCCCACCCACAGTGAGGCCAGAGACATGCAAGATGGACCTGCACGTATTCAGCGACGCCTCCGAAGTAGCCTACGGTTCTGTGGCCTACTTGCGTGCCCGAGAGGAGGGAGGAGAAATACATACTGCTTTCATCCTGGCTCGCTCAAGAATAGCCCCACGAAAGCAACAATCTATCCCGCGTCTAGAGCTCTGCGCAGCCCTAGCAGGAGCGCAGCTCTCCACGTTAATCCAACGTGAACTCACCATCCCGGTGCAAAGAACAATCTTGTGGTCAGACTCCACGACAGTACTCACATGGATCCGGTCTGATTCGTGCAGATACAAGGTCTTCGTGGGAGTCAGAGTCACCGAGATTCAAGAGTTAACAGAAGTAGCGAGCTGGAGGTATGTGGACACCAAACACAACCCAGCTGACGTCATCACCCAGGGAATGTCCCTGGATGACCTCACCCGTCACAACCTCTACAGTGACGGACCAGAGTTTCTCAAGCTCCCCGAAGAAGAGTGGCCTACACCCACCCCACGGGAGGCGAGTAAAGAGGAGGCCGAAAACAAGAAACCTATGTTCTGTGGATTGAACACAATCGTCTCCACAGACCCCGACATAGACGATTGCCTCACCCTACAGAGTGCGCAGCTAAAGACATTTCTGTGGCACCACCCAGAGGTTCAGCCCACAACTGACATTTCAGCAGCTGACTACGAAGAAGCAGAACTTCTTCTACTACAACGAGCCCAGAGAGACTCGTTCCCCGATGAGCTAGACTGTCTACAGGGAGCAAAGCCCGTCCCATCAGACAGCAGACTGCTCCACCTAGCCCCCGAGAGCGACGCCCATAGTCTCATCAGAGTGGGTGGTCGTCTGCGGAGAGCCCCAGACTTACCGGATGACGTCAAGTACCCGATAGTCTTGAACAGCCGACACAAGGTCACAGAGCTGATCATAAAGAAATACGACGAGGATGTGCACCACGCAGGGGCAGAGAGAGTCTTCGCGGAGATCAGACGTCGTTATTGGATACTGCAAGGGAGAGAAGCAGTGCGGCGCTTCCAGCGAACCTGTCTAGACTGTCGTAAGTGGCGAGCCCAACCCAGTATACCCCGGATGGCTGACCTACCTCCCTGTCGCCTCCGACTCGGCGACAAGCCTTTTCACTCCACCGGTATGGACTGTTTCGGCCCGCTGTATATAAAGAAAGGAAGAGGAACCGAGAAGCGGTGGGGTATTGTATTCAAATGCATGACCACCAGAGCGATACATATCGAACTCCTTCCAACCATGAGCACAGACTCATTCCTTATGGCCTTCCGAAGATTCACATCACGGAAAGGAAAACCGTCTACATTATTGTCGGATCACGGGACAAACTTCAAAGGCGGAGAAAGAGAGCTGAGAGAGAGCTTCCAAGCTATGGGCCCAGAACTTAAGACCCACCTCGCTCCATCCCAGATTGACTTCCAGTTTAATCCCCCGAACGCACCTCACTTCGGTGGAACTTGGGAACGAGAAGTACGTTCTATAAAGACAGCCCTGTACGCCGTGCTTGGGGCCCAGACCGTGGCGGAAGAAGTCTTAATGACAGTCCTCACGGAGATCGAGGGAGTATTGAACTCAAAGCCCCTCGGTTACGTCTCAAGTGATGTAGCAGATGTCGACCCAGTCACCCCCAACACACTCTTGATGGGGCGGCTGGACCCCGCGCTACCCCAGACAATGTACAGGCCTGAAGAAGCGAACGGCCGAAGAATGTGGAGGTACAGTCAAGTATTGGCTGACAAGTTTTGGAACAGCTTCCTACTCCACTACCTACCGTCTCTACAGACCCGCCAGAAATGGGTGAAAGAGAGAGACAATTTGACAGAAGGAACAGTCGTCATGATTATCGACCAGTCACTACCCCGAGCTATGTGGCCGGCTGGCCGCGTAAGCAAAGTGATCACCGGTGCCGATGGAAAGGTCCGAGCAGCTGAAGTGCTCGTCCAAGGGCGGACCTACACCCGACCCGTGGCGAGGCTAATAGAACTGCCAAGGCTCCCCGATACTATCGATGACGACCATGACCCCATGACTTTGTGAACTGACTGACCCTCACAGCGGACATTGAGTAGTGGACAGTGCGGTTAATCTGTCTCTGCTTAGCTAATTAGGTGGGACTAATTAGGGGGCGGCTGTTACGAAGGATCAGATTAAACCGAATATATATATTTATTTATGGATATATATTGAATAGTATTTGTATGTCGTTTGATATCCCTTGTATATTCCTTGTACATATACACGGAATATCCCTTTAGCCTACTATAGCCCATAATAGTTCATTCTCTTATTGGACAAAGGACCAGGCGCCAGGGGACCAGCCCCTGGCGTCAAGTTCAAAGGTACCGACGAGACATGTCCGTACTAGCCCCGGCTCCGCTCAGGGATACGGCTACCGAAATGAGAGTGGCACTATTTGTTCACCGTGCATATAAATATGGCGCAAGTAAATGTAGAAGTCCCTTACCCTTCTTCCCAACTTAGTAACAGAACGTGAAGCCTCACCCACGATACGACGTGCGGTGAAGTATGGCCTGTTTGGCCTTAGAATAGCATTGAGACCTCGTGCGAATTAATAACTGAATTGTCAGAGTTTGGCACTGTACCGTCGAGTGCGACGTATTTCTATTAAGTAATAATAGTCTATCGTGTATGGTGCATCGTGCGGTTAGAGTTCTAAAGTGACCAGCATCTCCAACGCTTCCTCGTGTTATCTAGAGTCTTATCCAGGTTGGGCCGACCACATGGCGCTTTCATCCGAGGAGATCTAGGCGAGGACCGAGGGACATGTACACTGGATTACCTACCCGACGACTGCTGAGCCCTATGCGGCTGGAATATATATTTGCTTTGGTACTGTGATTTGTGGAGCGGATAATCGCCGACGCCTGTGAGTGTTGGATTTACCCCCGAGAGGAGTCAAGTTGAGTCGGCGCTCAGAGAGACTGAGGTCGCCTAGCTTCTTCTTCATTGTGGAGCTACAGCCTACAAGAGAACCAAGGTGTATTCATCTGCGGATCAAGAGTCTATTGCACTGTCTTCTGTACTTGAAGTCTCCATAGATATCGTTGACCAGACGGTCTACTACCGACGGCTCTCCTACCCCCCCTACCGGCTTACAACCGGGAGGACCCCCTCCAGAATATCCCGCTATATCATTAGGTGTACCATAGATATAATTCCCTAAGAGCCAGGTTGTATACTTGCTTCCTGCGTAACCAGAGATTGGACATTCAGTGTTGATTTGCCTACGAGTACTCATTTGCCTTACAAGTGCATTCAAATGATAAATGTAAGATAAATATTCTATGTACCTTTTGCTCCATTAAATATTTGATTATTACCTTTGACTGGAACCGATTTCATTGTGGAAAGTGTTCATCAT
>NC_140165.1:131286858-131317116 GCF_963971535.1 Notolepis coatsorum | reverse complement strand
AACAGGCCTAATGAAGCAGCTTCTCCCATGTTCCCCTTCCTCTTCACTCAGGTCTCAGGCTGTAGGCTGGTTATATAGGTTGTGAGGAACACAATAAAGAGCCCTTCAGACTTTACAGCACTGCCCTGGGTTCAGGTTCTACCTAATCAATGGTGCACACAGCCGTGACTGTTCTTCAGGGGGAATGGAGATGGTGGAGGGAGGAGAGAGAGAGAGAGAGAGAGAGAGAGAGAGAGAGAGAGAGAGAGAGAGAGAGAGAGAGAGAGAGAGAGAGAGAGAGAGAGAGAGAGAGGAGAGAGAGAGAGGAATGGGGGTGTAGTGTGTGTGTGTGTGTGTGTGTGTGTGTGTGTGTGTGTGTGTGTGTGTGTGTGTGTGTGTGTGTGTGTGTGTGTGTGTGTGTGTGTGTGTATGTGTCTGTGTGTGTGTCTGTGTGTGTGTGTGTGTGTGTGTGTGGATGAGCCGATTTTCTTTGAGTTGTTCGACACACATCTCTTAATGGTAAAACGTGAGGAGAGGTGTGTTGACTCTCTAATGCTCTAATCACTATCAGATGGCCGTGTATGTGTTGGAGAGAGAGAGAGAGAGAGAGAGAGAGATTCATGTAATGACTCCCAGAGACACTATATAATGAGGAGATGGAGCACAAAACAAACATATTCAGAGAAAATAATCAAATGTGATGTTATTATAATCTACTGCATTTTGAGGTGCAAAGTAAGTTTCTTGAGTTCTTGAGCCCTAGCCCTATTTTCTGAAAATCCGCCTAAAAATACATACCTAAGTAAATGGAAGATTGCTCCACTTCTACAATACCATTGTGCATGTTCTTGGTATCTAGGGACATCTATGGATCTCAGGGAATGTATTCCCAGTGTCAGAAATATTGTGTATATTACTAGGCGTGAGTAAATTGTGATGAAACAAAGGAGAATATAAATTATGATTTTTCTTTGCATCTTTGACAGTGAAGAACACCATGCTAAAAACTGCCACTAAGCTCGTTCAGTACCTTCTTGAGATCACGTGTACAAAAAATCTAAGCAAATGAGTAAAGGGAAGATGATTATACAGAAGATTTTGTAGATACAGTACTGAATTCTGCCATCCGGACACATTATAATTATTATAGAATATAGAATAGCAGGCCTATAAATTACCTTATTATAGCCATGTTGCACATCTATGGATCGGGCCAAATCTACTCGTTCCAATGACAGAGTTCAATTTGGATTTAGTATCACCAGTTGTGCAGGAAGAACTGAGAATGAAATCTACTGTAAACAGTCAGCTTTTTATTTTTGCCACAGGTCCGCCATTTTGAATCGGATTTCAACACGGATGGTTGCTCAAATAATGTTCACAGAAGGTAGACAAAATAACTGCGCTCCAATTAGGGCTGGGCGATATGACGATATTATATAAATATCGGGTACAGTTCATTAACGATACACTTTTTAAACGTATCGTGGATATCGTGATGTTTTGCCCAAGAGGCTTGTGTCGCGTCAATCTGGTCCACACGTTGACACTTTTGAACAGCGCCGCCCCACACACACACTACTGCATCAAAAGTGACTACTTATGATAACAAAGGCATTCGTTTTGTGGCATTAACGTTATAATAATAATAATGCAGGACCTGTTCAGAGGTCTCTATATAGTTACACTTTCAATAACATCAGCGTATTTACATAGTGCCGACCGAGGTCGACCTAGATATAGCAAGCTCGTTCATATCTCAGCCCGTGCTGACTCAGTTGTGCCCATTCTGCGGTCTGTTAATAACGTTTTCAATCAGACAGATGTATGGAAAGGCTTTTAATATAACATCCGTTGAAGTAAAATCATTATGCCTCCAGTCGTTTAGTCCTTCTGCGGAGCTAAAAGCTAAACGTCGGCCGCGGCGAGCTGCCATTGTTATTGTCATTGAGCTCTCCAATGGCGGAAGTAAAAAATAAATACGCGCTTTCCGATTGGTGCTAAGAACAGCAGGGCGGGTGCAAGCGATGTGACGTAATTGGCAGACGCGACTGTCAATCAAAATGATTCTGTTTGCCGACTGAATGAATGAGAACGTTATTAAAAGATTGCAGCATGGGTACAAATAATACAGTACAGCTCAATACAACAACAGTCAACAGCGGACTGGAGGATGCAGACCAGAGAAAGACTTTCGTCTTGTTTACATCAGGGTCCCCCATTTTCAATTCATCATATTTCATATCTAAATCATATAATATCTCATTGCTAAATATATGCAATATATAATCTAATAATCCAATAATCTAAATCTAATATATAATATAAAAATGCTAAATGCATGGGTATTTTATTTTGTCTTTAATGTTAGCTTGCAAACTCAAATACTGTCTTGGTAAGCCTCATAATGAATTTTGGGGAAAAAAAGAAAAACATCGTGATGCGTATCGTGTATCGCCGAAAGGTCAGAAAATATCGTGATATCATATTTAGGCCATATCGCCCAGCCCTAGCTCCAATCTATGCCAATAACGTTCAGTTGTGTGTAGGGGTGTAACGGTACACAAAAACCACCGTACGGACGTACCTCGGTTTTGAAGTCAAGGTTCGGTACGGGTTTTCGGTACAGTGGGGGAAAGTTTGTCTTTCCATGTTCCACTCAGGGGTGATGTAGTGTGCAGCAACTAATTGTACTTGTAGGGCTGTCAACGAATATTCTATATTGAAATTAATAATCTACTTGTAAAACTATTTAAAAATAAAATCTGCAAGATTTTTTTCACGTTGCGCCCCCTGACCTTTTCCCGACGTTTCCGCTGATGGAAGTGCATTGAGAAGTCGTGCCCCCTGCCGAGATCTACTACGGGGAGACATCTCGCGTCGGAGCTCGCGCAAAATCACCCACATTTTTCCACATCGTGCAACGCAGAACTTTGCTCTCGTCTCGCAGTGTCAGGTTACAAACCACATTACAATACACTGAAACGGTTAAGCAGCCACTCATCTGGCTCTGCAAATAGATCTCTAGACCAGTGTTTCTCAACTGGTGGGTCGCGACCCAAAGGTGGGTCGCAGGGCCATTTTGAGTGGGTCGCGGATGTGTATAAAAAAATTAAAAATTAAAATTTTAAACTTTTTTTTGCACCACCTATCTTTGTGAAAGTGGCTTCTCAGCTCTGGTCCAGCTGAAGACAAAGCGGAAGAACAGATTGGACATTGAGCATGACCTCAGAGTTTCTTTGTCTACCATCACCCCAGACTTTGAGACTCTTGTCAGGAGCAAACAACATCCCCAGTTATCCCATTAGTTCCCTGGGATGTTAAGCTAAGAAGTCTGGTAAGAAGGATATATTATTTATTATTATTATTATTATTATTATTTTATTTCATTGTGTTTTTAGCCCTTAGTTGCACTTTTGTTGCAACCCCAGTTATCCCATTAGTTCCCCCAAACTTATGTCTAGTGTTATGTTAAGCTAAGAAGTCTGCTAAGAAGCATAATTATTTATTATTATTATTATTATTATTATTATTATTATTATTATTATTATTATTATTATTATTATTATTATTATTATTATTATTATTATTATTATTATTATTATTATTATTATTATTATTATTATTATTATTATTATTATTATTTATTTTCATTTGGGTTTTTAGCCCTAGTTGCACTTTTGTTGCAACCCCAGTTATCCCATTAGTTCCCCCAAATTTAGGTCTGTTATGTTAAGCTAAGAAATCTGCTAAGAAGCATATATTATTTATTATTATTTTATTTCATTGGGTTTTTAGCAATAGTTGCATTTTTGTTGCACTTTTTTGTGTTTATTTCATGTTTTGAAAGATTGCGTATTACTGCAAATATTTTTTTTTTACATAAATCATAGTGGTTCAAAGTTTTGGGTCGCGACTTAATGACTAAGGAAAATGTTGGGTCCCGAGGCTAGACCAGTTGAGAACCACTGCTCTAGACCATCTCTAAATATGCGTTCTATGCATATGGCCTGGGTGGCCAGAGTATCTAACTGTTCTAACAGCAATATATAATCCATTTCAGAAGCAGAAGGCTTATTATTATTATTATTATTATTATTATTATTATTATTATTATTATTATTATTATTATTATTATTATTATTATTATTATTATTATTATTATTATTATTATTATTATTATTGAAAAGTTCAGTTTTTTGGGGACAATTGACCAATGGTAGGCTTTTTCTTTATTATTTTTATCTGGGTAAGAGTTTCTTATCTGGGTAAGAGTGCTCTCGACCACTCTTAGAATTTGGTCTTGCCTAAGAGAAAAGCAAAATTAAGAAAACATTGCTGAATCCCAGGTAAGAACAAAATAAGATATTTTTTTTGTTAACACTTTGAGTGCCCACCACGTGATAACACGTGTTATCAGCCCGCCCCCTGAATGCCCACCACGACAATTAGCGTGTTATTGTTTTATTAGCGATCTGAATTCATATTTCATCAACCGAGTCACCCGTTGGTAAACCAGCCCCATCAGGAGCTCAGGTGTGAAAAAAGCGCCCCCTATCGTCTCCCAGATGGTAATGCACCCTTTTGGAATGGACTCAATGAAAATGGATGAGAAAAGAAAAATCCGGAATCCACATTTTACTTCTCAGGCATGTAACCCGAGCCGATCGGATTCATTGTGGACCATCAGAACAGCGTGGAATATGTGTTTACAGTATGTAGCGTTGGATCAATAAAAGCGATCGATTTTTGGAATGGCGATCAGGAATTGGAATGATCTTTTTGGAGAACATCTGATCTGAGGTAAGGAATCTATTTTACAAGTCTTGGGATAATCAGAGTTGTATTTGCTGAGCTCTCAGCGTTCGCCCTATGTGTGTGTGTGTGGGGGGGCGATGGCTTTGAGGAAATCAGATAATCAATTTTCAGATCGCCTATATAGTGTGCATACGTACACATAATATACTATCGATAATCTAGCGTTTATTTGAAAACTATTCATAAAAGGCTGAAAAATGACAACGTTCTAGAATATTCCAGTACAGGGCGTTTATCATGGAATCTTTTTATTTTCCTTGAAAATGAGGGCTTTTCAAAATGCTATAAAACGGAAATGAACCGATAAAAAAACAATCCGCTTCGACAATGTTGACTGGAAAACGAGTCATTGATAAGCGACGGGCAGATTAGACACATAGCCATAATTTAAAACAGAGATTAGGCGTTATTAACGCTTACATTGAAGTGGATGGTGGGCATTCAAGCACTAAATCGTGCGCCCCCTGCTGGCACTGAAAGTGTTAAGAACAAAATAAGAGGAAATCTGTTCTTATATCGCTTCGTGAATGAGGCCCAATGTGCGTTTGCTTCAAGGAGGCAAAAAGGAACCTGGTCAGAACAATGGGGCAGACTACAATATAGTTGCATTTGTTAGCCATGCAAGTGATCTAAACAATCAATCCATGCCAAAGCTAGTATTATGTTAAAGGTGAAAGACTTTTCATTTGAAACAACTTTTAGTTGGGAGTGCCATGGTTTCTCCATAGAGCCCCACTTAAATTTTTTTGCACAGCAGCTTGTGCAGGTAAAGGGCAACTCAGTCATGTGATTCAGTGGGTGTTGCTGACTGGCTCGAACACGGTATGTTTATAAACAAGAAATCTGTCAAAAAGATTTTCCCATGGGTCTGAAACAGACAGAAATAATAAAGAGGTCTCCCGGCCAAAATGACTTAGTTTCAAGTTTCTTTAATAGTTGTCATACAGAAGTACAGAATACTTTTATACAAAATGCTTCTTACTGTTACGCTCCAGAGACTGTGCTAGACAAGATAAGTATGAAATAAAATAAAGTAGCATGTAAGAAGTAGAAATAGAGGTCACAGTGTTTAGTATAGACATATGTACAATGTTCGATGCTGACTAGAAGTAACTGAGTTACCATACAATATACAATATACTATGCAATATACTAATATACAATACTATATAGTGCAAAGCAGAAATGGGATGAGGTTAGAGCTGCCGCGGTATTGATATTTTCCTTACCGCACGAATTTGCGAAATATTTCCTACCGCCGCGGTAATTACCGCACAGTGCGCACAAAAAAAAAAAAAGTTTGAATGCATTTTTTTTTTTTTTTAGTAGTCTACTCTTATAGCCTGCCTCTAGTCTAATGGCGCTTTTCCACTGCATAGTACCTACTCGACTCGACCCGCTTTAGGCACCTGGTACTTCGTTCCTTTTCCACTGCAGCCAGGTACTACTCCGTTTGTCTCCGTGTGGGAATGCAGGCGGGGCCGCTCGCTTGTGTACACTGAAAGCTCCGTGGGCATAGATGTCCGAGGGCTTGCAGCAAGCCAGAGTTTAACACAGTTTCAATCAATCAATCAATCAATCAATAACAACATTAACCAGACTCTCGTTGCGTCTATTCTGCCAAAGCTAACGTTACCTCTCATTGTGTATTCTACCAAGCAAACCCGGGTTTAACGTTACCTCTCGTGTATATCGGCTGACGGTAGTATTAACAACAACAAACTTAACACATCAGCGATCTTGTTGTGACACTAAACTCTCCGCTCGGTGGTAAATTGGGTTGATGTCGGTTTTGTTTCATCAATAAATAAGGCAGAATACACAGTGAATCCATTCTTTTTTGTTTATTGCTTGGTTCTGTCGCAAACAAATCCTGAACGAAATGCATCCTTAGCGAGGCAGTAAAGATGGCGGCGCCGGCGTTCTGTTTTTGTTTAGACTGAGGCTACAAAGTGTGACGCGTCTCTCTTCTGACCAGTCAGTGGTCTGCAATGTTTCACATGACTTTTCTGGTACCACTTCTACCCAATAGGGTCGCTTGGAACCGAGTAGGGTATATCTGCAGAGCCGCAAGCCAACTTTATTATTATGATAAAAAACAGCGGTGACGCGGTATTCAGCCTAACTCTGCGGTGAGTGTGATGCAACAGCGATACCGCGGTAATGCGGTTATCGCGGCAGCTCTAGATGAGGTACAATTTGGACCCTGATGGAAACAAGACAAACGTCTTTCTCAGGTCTGCATCCCCTTAACAATTGTGTGTATTGAGCCGTACTGTATTGTACCCATTCTGCAATCTGTTAAATAAAGTTTTCATTCATTCATTCATTCACAATTTACAAGTAAGGTGTACGAGTTGTAGTGCAAATCCTTTACCTTAGGGCTACCAATAAATATAAAGTGTGTTTAGGTGATCTAAAGTGTAGAGAGTGGGTGCTGCAGTGTGTTGTTTGTTTAAAGTGAGTGTGTGCGTGTGGCAGGGTTTCCGTTAGAATTTTTTTTTGCAGGTCCGAGTGTCCGGTAGATTTCAATCTACCGGACAAATGGGATAAATTCCGGTCAGAGTTTATATTGAGCTTAAAAACAATTGATAGGCCTATATAAAGAATGACATCATCAAGGCATTTATAATATTTTAACTTAAAACTATGCTACTTTTGCGTATATACAGTCATTAATATATTCCAAATAAAATAAGTCCCTCGAGACTGCGTGCTGCTGCCGACTTGAGGTGTCGGTGGGCAGTCTGCCCGACCTTAATAAACAGCAGTCTGTTATAATCACATTTTTATGAGCTAACGAATTCCGTTATATTGGACATTTGTATTAATTATATCAAGCGAAGAACTGAGAAATTTGGCAGAGAGACGGCAACATTATCGTGGGTTTGCGTGATGACTCCACCTCCCAACCACTTGGTGCTGGTCATAATGTCCGGTGAAAACAACTCCCTCCAAGCACAACTTGACCACCCGAACCGTACCAAAACAGGCCAAAATTAAATAGCCCATGCGACGAACGATTCATTACATTCGTTTCATCGTTGCTCCACCAAGCAGCCGGTCCAACAATATCAGCGCGAGCCGGCCAGCCGCCTGCAGTTAGTTTGCAAGAAGCATCCAGCTGCAGACCCGCAGAGCAGCTTTCCAGGTCTGGGGACCGCACTGTGCCAGCAAAGCTGGTGGGTTCTGTGGGTCTGCAGCTGCATGCCTTCCGCAAATCCAGCAGCAAGCTCTCACTGACACAGCGTCGTCATTACCAGACCGGCTGCTTGGCGAAGCAACGACAACAAACGCAATGATTGTTTCGTTCATCGCATAGGCCACCCAACTCCAGCCCATCCAAATACAATTCAAATAATCAAACTGTGCCCAGAGGGAACTATTTTCACCGGACACTATGACCGGAGAGATTAAATTTGTCGGACTTCAACAGATTTTGCCGGCCAAATACCGGTAATTACCGGCTAACGGAAACGCTGGCGTGTGGATGTGTGTGCTGTGTGCATTTGATGGTTGTTGCATAGTGTTTATTGTTTGTTGAGCAGCCTGATGGCCTGGGGATAAAAGCTTCTTCTGAGTCTTTCTGTGCTCGCCTTGAGACTCCGGTATCGCTTGCCTGACCACAGCAGTTCAAAGAGGCAGTTGTTCGGGTGGCTGGAGTCCTTGATGATTCTCTTAGCCTTGCCCCTGCACCGCTTGTTGTAAATGTTCTGGAGGGTGGGAAGCCCCCCTCCAATTGTGCGTTCCGCTGAACGTGTCACTCTTTGTAGTCTGCTTCGGTCTTGTGCAGTGCTATTCCCAAACCAGGAGGTGATGTTGCCAGTCAGGATGCTCTCTATTGTACATGAGTAGAAGTTCTTAAGGATCTTCTGACTGACTTGGAACTTCCTTAGGCGCCTGAGGAAGTAGAGGCGTTGTCGTGCCTTCTTCACAACACTGTCAATGTGTGTGGTCCATGTCAAGTCCTCGGATATGTGGGCTCCGAGGTACTTAAAACTGTTCACTCTCTCAACCGGTGCCCCGTCGATGCTGAGGGGGCTGTAGTCCTTGACCCCTGACCTCCTAAAGTCCACAATCATCTCCTTTGTTTTGCTGACGTTCAGGGAGAGTCTGTTCTCCTGGCACCATCCTGCCAGGACCTTGACCTCTTCCAGGTAGGCCCTCTCGTCGTTTGCAGAGATCAGGCCCACCACTACTGTGTCGTCAGCAAATTTGATGATTGTGTTGTTGCTCCGCTGAGCCACACAGTCATGTGTGTACAGGGAGTAGAGGAGGGGACTCAGAACACAGCCCCGTGGGGCCCCTATGTTGAGGGTGATGGATGAGGAGGTGCAGTTGCCTGCTCTCACCACCTGGGGTCTGCCCGTCAGGAAGTCCAAGACCCACTGGCAGAGGTCATATTAAGTCAATGTGTGTGTTGGGGTCTCATCACGCAATGAATTCCTGGACATCACATGAAAGAATAGGAATAATACTATTTTCTGTTTCACTTTACTAGCCACTAAGCATATGTTAGCTTACTTGGCTAGCCGCAAGCCTCACACATGTGCATACACAGTGCACGTTTAGTGGAAGGGAGCTGTTGGCTGGCAAAGACAAAACAGTCTCTTTCCTAATGTTACTTGAATGACATTGCCAGTAATGAATTGTATGATGAGAGACAAAGACCAACACATCACCGTGGTAAGTCACTTTATAAACCATTTTCGCCAGGAAGCTTCTTTTAGCTTGGTTAGCCTTCAGTCAATTGATTGATTGATTGATTGAAAATTGTATTAACAGATTGCAGAATCGGTACAATACAGTACGGCTCAATACACACAATTGTTAAGGGGATGCAGAACAGAGAAAGACTTTTGTCTTGTTTACATCAGGGTCCCCCATTTTCAATTCATGATAATGAATCATTATCTGAAATGAAAAAAAAAACTCTAACCCTACAGTAACTAACCTTACTGTCATGCACTTGTCCTAATATACTAACCTACACTGTAGCACTCAACACTTTTATGAACATTGTTACTCAGCTGATAGGCTTGTACCCTTCCTGCTGTCTTGTTGTACAAAACTTGTAAGTCGCTTTGGATAAAAGCGTCAGCTAAATGACAAAATGTAAATGTGAATGATGCCAATTCCCCCCTCCCCTTCCCGGTCGTTGCTCGCATGTGCCCCCCACTGGTCGGTCTAGGGAGGGTTGATAGATACTATCACATGTCCCCTCCGATACATGCGTAGTCAGCCAGCCACTTCTTTTCACCTGCCAGCGCGGACTCTCATTGGTGAGGTGTAACGTGTGGGAGGCTCACACTACCCTCACCATCTCCCTTCCTCGCTGTGCAGGCGCCCTGACCGACCTGTAGGAGTCGCTGTTTACAACGACCAGATTACCACTGACAGCCGGATTCGATACCAGTATCTCTCACGTTGGTGACGAGCGCTTAGTCCGCTGCGCCACCCAGCTGCCTACAGACAGAGTTTCTAAAAGATAATATATACATTTGAGGGGGAGGAAACTGTACATTGGGGGGGAGTTTGGACATATACCGGGGCCAGTTTCGAGTTGCAGTTTTGAAGGTGGGTAGGGATTCACATTATTTTACGGCTGAGGGTAGGGCGTTCCGCATTGTTGTGTGCGAAATGTGTTTAGTCCCTTGTTTGAGCCGAATCTGGGTTGAACATGATTTGTGGAACTCCCTCTAGTGTTGTTGTCATGGTATTCACTAACCGTTGGGAAGTATTTTGACATGTACATGGGTACCTTAGTGGTGTAGTGTATCTTGTAGACCAGGCCCATTGCAAGTTGCTGTACTCTGTCGTCTACTCTAAGCCAGGGGTTCCCAAACTTTTCAGGCCGGGACCCAGAAAATAAGGTGTCAGAGAGCCGCGGCCCAATGCACATCGTCAGGCTTTTTCTTTTTTTCTTTTTTTCTTTTTTTTGCCAGGTGACCGATTTTTTAAGCCAAATATCACTTCAATCCTATTAAGTTAGTTCAAGTTAGTTATTCATTTATATGTGCTATTTATGAGAGTTCTAACTTGTTGCAAAATAATAATGATAATAATAATAGCCTCATTAAAATACTATTGTTGCTTCGGTTGTTTTCAGCGTTTTATGTGCATAATCTGTTATTTAGTTTGAAATGTTTGTTGAAATAAGTAGATTTTTAGTTTCTGTTTATTTATCCATATAGTCACATTTTAGAATACAATAGAATATAATTTTAGAATACAACTAGAAACACTGTCCTGGCGTGCTTCTAAGTTCAGTGGCCTGAACTTAGAAGCATGGATCGTCCAGCTGCCCCCTACTGCGTCGGTCCGACACGTCCCCCCCCCCATCCCGTGAGGGAGGCGTCGGTGAAGACCGTGACGTGTGAACGCCTGCTGCCCATGGGGACCCCGCTGGTGAGGATACCAGTCCTCCTCCAGTGGGCGAGATCCCCCCGTATCGACAAGGGAACCTTCAACCGTTTCCACTTGCCCCTCACCGGGTCTATTTTCATACTGGAAAACCACCTCTGTATCCTCCTCATGAAGAGGAGGCAAAGAGGGACCACAGAATGAGCGGATGCCATCATACCGAGCAGGCGCATCACCTGCAGCGTTGTGACTGTCCCTCCAGGACGGAAACCCCAGCAATATCTGAAAATGTTACATGTTAATATTAATTTCACATCACCCCTTGTATGAAAAAACATTAAGAGAATGTAATTTGATGCATTTATTTTTATTCAGCATGCAATATCATAAATCTCGATTTTTGTGTGTTTTTGGCTTTTTCCGGGCATGAAGGGGTTAATATCTTAATATGGCCAAGGGATATCACCGAGCACCCTCTTGTATTTTGAAGAGGTACCCCCAAGCTCCAAGAAACTGCAAAAAAATGTATTGTAACCAACAAAACAAGGTCAATCAGGCTATGGCTCCCGGACTAAGTAGTACACTATGGTTTAACAACAGTAGTACACTATGGTTTAACAACAGTAGTACACTATGGTTTAACAACAGTAGTACACTATGGTTTAACAACAGTAGTTCACTATGGTTTAATGACAGTAGTACACTATGGTTTAATGACAGTAGTACACTATGGTTTAACAACAGTAGTACACTATGGTTTAATGACAGTAGTACACTATGGTTTAATGACAGTAGTACACTATGGTTTAATGACAGTAGTACACTATGGTTTAATGACAGTAGTTCACTATGGTTTAATGACAGTAGTACACACACACACACACACACACACACACACACACACACACACACCACACACCACACACCACACACCACACACCACACACCACACACACACACACACACACACACACACACACACACACACACACACACACACACACACACACACACACACACACTCAAATCTTTCCCCAGCACCATTTTCTCCAGTGTGCTCTGAAACAAGGTTCCTAATCACTATCAGATGGTGGACAGAGCCCTGACGTCTGGAGTCATTTACGAGGCCTCCAGCCGACTGGAGTAAAAAAAAAAAAACTAGCCCAGCGAGTTGTCCTTTGTTGTCTGAAAATGTGTGAGAGAGAAAATAGGGAGCAAATGTGAAGGAATTAGCGGTGGGCTGACTCGTATGTGGACATAATGTTTTATGCCACGCTAAAGTCATTATGCTATTCCACTAACGTCGTTAGAATTTAGTTGTGTTCAGAGAATTCAGGGCCGGGTTGTATTTCGTTGTTTATTGATGGAACACGCAGAGAGAGGGAAACATTTTTAGAAAAAGACCCGCTTGTTTGCGGTTCGCTAATGTTTTTATGTTGTTGCCTTAATTTTGTCTGTCAGCTTTGGCTTATATTTGATTGTTTGTTTGGTTGAGAGGAGGAAGAGAACAGGAAGTTTACACCTCTCTGCTTCACACCTGGGCTTGTAATGCAATGGGAACGCTTTGCTTCTTGTAATGCTGTAATTATAACACTGAGGGAATTATGTGTTGTTATTGTTGTTGTTGTTGTTGTTGTTTCCCAGATATGTCATATTGGTTCTCATTCAGCGCCGGGGATTAGTCGGGGGGCCCTGTGGTCGCATTGCCACACGTTAAAATATAGGACTGAGTCACCTTGTTTGTAGAGCTATAACTATATTATATATTATAGCTATGGATACAATACTATGGCCCATTTGACATCACCTATCTATCGTTAAAAATGTGAGAAAGAATAAATGTTTCCATCCATACGTTCCCGTGTTATACCGTGGTGGATATAAGTATGGTTTTAGAGCGGTCTAGGGTAATTCCCGAAATGCTGAGTTATAGCCGTATACGTCAATTCCACTATAGACTATACGCTATTATCCTGAAATCAAATCTACATCATAGCTATTATGTTCCATCATGAATGCATGAAAGGGGGGGGGGGGTCGTTTCTGATTATTTGATTGTCAGTAACGGCATTCGCATTGAACACTAAAAACGGTTATCAGCCCTGATCGGTATGAAAGCATTGCAGGATCAAGCAAAAATGTACGTCAAATCGCCCTTACCTGTGGCCGGGAGTATTCCAAAAATAATATTCCAATTGTTTGATCGCCATCCATATCCAATGTCCATTTCGTCGACGGCATAATTCACCACAACATATGGATCGGAGATATTTGACGCGCTTCGATGGAACCGGGAGAACCGCTCCCCTTGCCCGACAAGGAAACGTGAAACCGGAGACCTGGGGCCATCCCACAGAGAAAGATACAAGGGTAGAAAGGGTGCTCGATACCGCCGTCTAACGTGATGCGGCCGGTATTGCACTTTTACATTCTCATGAGGATTCCCCATGTTAACCCATAGTCAGTGTGCCTGTAATGAATAGAAACATTGAATAAAATAAATAACAATCAAATAACGAGTATACTCGTTGTTGGCGTTCAACGATCGGCGACCAATAGCGAGTATACTCGTCATTGGCGGGGAATATGTTAAGGAACCACACCTGCCATGCTAGGACTGACTGTCACCCAGATATCCAGATATCACTCCCCCACTACAAAGCCTTCTCAGCCTTACTATTGTCTCAGTGAAGAAGAAAGAGATGCTAAAGGGAATCTCCTATAACATGAAAGGAATGTGCTTAAAGTCGCCGTTCGACAGGTAGCCGTTTCACAGACCTGAGGTCTTGAAGTTCAGCCAAAGCGTATGAAATGACGGGGCCAATCCACTTGGCTTTACCCGACTTACATTCCACATGTTATAAGACGAAACCAATGCGGGCCATAGGTGGACTTGGCCTTCAAAAGGCTTTCGGTGAAGGGTTGTCAAACTAAAATAAGTATATTTTACAGGAAGTTTTAAACCACCTTGTGTGTAAAACGCTGACACTGTGGGGAGAACATGGCAGAGAAGCAGAAAATATCTTGACATTTCCATACTAGAAGTAGTTACTGTATAATATACCATACATGACAGTGGTGACGACTGGTGATATAGTAAAGGATCGTTTTGGTATGGAGATAAAACATATTGTAAATTGATCTCCTCATTGCGCTAACAAAGCCTGTTAAATAAATCGATGAGGGGATTGGGCCAGAAAGGTGCTTTGGAAAGAGAAAAATAGAGCAAGCAAAACACAGCAAAAATGTAATCAAAATTATTTTACGCTATACACAGGAAAATGGTCAGGGGTAATGTAAAATATGTGTGCTGATTAGTAAACAGGCTCATATTTAGATGGGTATGGTCTTTTAAAAGTGTTTGCCTCTTCTACAATCTTCTTTCTCTTCTCTATGTGCTTTTCCTATAAGGTGACGTTACACAGGAACGACAAGGGAAACACTTAGCTTGGAAATGGGCCTGGCCCGGCTGACCTTACCTCTGACATGCAAACCAGCAAACCAGTTGAACCTCTGCTGTACTGTAGAAATGTATTTCATTAAGTAATGAATTACTACATGAGCCTTGCCACTAGGGCTGACCTGAATGCTTTGAAGCTTTAATCGTACTGGAATCAGTATTCTAATACTTTTTGAAGTGGAATAATTTTGAGCAGATTATACACTGTGGGCGGGATCCACAAAGAATGGATTGCGCGGTGCTAATTGCACCCTTACTTACAATTCATTATTAATTGAAAATGGGGGACCCTGATGTAAACAAGAAGACGAAAGTCTTTATCTGGTCTGCATCCCCTTAACAATTGTGTGTATTGAGCCGTACTGTATTGTTCCCATTCTGCAATCTGTTAATAACATTTTCAATCAATCAATCAATCAATCACCTGCACGGTATAAGAGAGGGAACTTGGAGGACTTTTCAAAGGACAGGTCAAAGACAAATTCCGGTCCTCTTGAGTGGTGGAGACTAATTGCAAACCATTATCTGCGGCTGGCGACTGTAGCCACACACTTGCTGTGCATCCTTGCCACTTCAACCTGTTAGAGGTTGGCTTTATTGTGAGCAAAACGAGAAATTCCCTGTTGCCAAATAATGTGAACACAGACTTTCCGTCACACAACCTAAAGTGTGTCAAGCCTCATGTCATTCAAAGCTCCAGGTATGTTAGTTTGTGTTCAGGCTTAGACCACAGAAGTTATTTTCGTTATGGTATCTCATTTGTGTTTTTGGTTGTTTGATTTACTTTGATCAATGTACACACACAGTGACGGCATGGTTTTATTGTATTGCTTTTTTCATGTGTATTTATTGGGGTTTTAAGCCTCAAATGACTTACACTTTCTTTATGGTCATGTTATCCTAAGTAAGGCAACAGAAGCACTTTTCGTTCGCTTCCCACTCCCGGTGACTTCCATTTGTCGCATGTCTTCCCCGCCTCTTCTCTCGTTCATCCTCTCCTCATCTGTCGGTCATGTCTGACCATGAAAAGCGATAAACGCAAATATATATATTTTAAATCTTTAAAAAAAAATCTGTTAATTATTTAAGATTTCGTGTAACAGGTTTTATTTCTTTTTTTCACGAGTAACCAATATTTCACTTTGATTAGCCCTTTATAAAGAGGTTATTTCACTTTGATTAGGCCTGTATAAAGAGGCTATTTCACTTTGATTACGTCTGTATAAAGAGGTTATTTCACTTTGATTAAGCCTGTATAAAGTGGATATTTTGTTTGACTAATAATAAGCCAAATTATTTTGTCAACAAAATACTTGGTTTTCATTTCATAATATTTTATTTTGTTGCGTAGGCTGCACATGCTGTTTCTTTTTCATTATGCCTATGGGCAGCTTTGTTTTTATAGACTAAGGCACATTTAGCTAATTAAATGTCAATGAAAACCTTGAAGTCCGAATTTTACCTTTGTCTCTCAATAGCATAATAATTACAATAATAAAACCGAAACGGTAGCATGTGGTGAACACGTAATTAATAATAGCAGCAAGTTTAAAGAAAGTACATAACATCCACCCCAACCCCCACCCACCACCCCCCGCCAGTGAAGCAAAGCTTTGAATATTCGATAATAATTGGTGCTGAAGCTCTTAAAGCCCCCCAAAAAGATACGCAGGGCAGCCGTACTTGCCAGAGTCGAGCCCCATGCTGCAGGAAATTGGAGGATAATCTAGTGGCTGTGGACACTCTCTGCTGCCTGGAGGGGTTCTAGAGGTGAAGAAGAGGTGAATTAATATTGCATGTGCCTTCAATGTGTCCTTCTCCTCTCCTCTACCTATAACTCTCGTTCTATTTGTCTGTCTGTCTCTCTCTCTCTCTCTCTCTCTCTCTCTCTCTCTCCCTCTCTCCTTCCCAGACTGTCCTACAATCATAACATTACCCTACCCTATGATGTCCCATCTCTCTCTCTCTCTCTCTCTCTCTCTCTCTCTCTCTCTCTCTCTCTCGTATCTTCGCTCTCTTTCTCTTTCCTCTCTCACATTTTTGGGGATTTATCCAGAGCGATAAAGAAGGTAAGGTTATGGCAGAATTAGGAATCATAGACATATGGAGAGCAATGAACACGCTAGATAGAGAATATACGCACTATTCACACCCGCACACAACATATTCAAGGATAGACTATTTTCTCATGACAACAGGGGACAGATATCGGGTGGAAGAATGCAGGATAGGAGTGACGGATATTTCAGATCATAGCGCAATATATCTGACAGTAAATCTTAAAAGTAGACGGAGGAATACAGTTTGGAGACTGAATGTAGGACTATTGAACAACAAAGGTTTGGTTAACCAGGTGAAGGAAGACATAATTAGATATAGAGAAGAGAACGATAATGGGGAGGTAGATCCAAACATTTTATGGGATGCACTAAAGGTAGTAATACGGGGAAAATTGATAGCAAAGATGGCATTACTCAAGAAGGCTAGAATAGGGACATATCAGAACTTGATAAAGAAGCTGAAAGAATTAGAGAAAGAACACCAAAGCTCAAAGAACCAGAAGACACTTAGAGAGGTTAAGGAAGTTAGAGGACAGATAAACAGGGAGCTGCTGTCAGAAATAGAGAAGAAAGCTAGATACATGAAACAGACATACTATGAAGGGGGACCGAGGGCGACCAGACTGTTAGCTAGACGAATTAGGACGCAACAAAAAATAAACACAATACATACAATAAGGGACACAAACACAAACAAAATACTGAGAGAACCAGCGGAAATAGAGAAGGCATTTGAAGAATATTATAGGAAACTATACACACAACCGATAGCGGCAGGGGAGGAGGAGATAGAAACATTTTTAGAAAAATTGGATTTACCATCAATAGGGAAGGAACAGAATGGAATATTAAATGCAGAAATCACAGAACAAGAAGTGGGGAATGCGATCAGTAGGGCAAAGAGTAGTAAGTCACCGGGTAGCGACGGATTCCCCTCGGAATTCTACAAGACATATAGGCAGGAACTGAGCCCCATGTTAGAAGCAGCATTCAGACACACAATGGAAAAAGGCACAATGCCACCTTCATGGAAAGAGGCCATAATTACTACAATTCCAAAAGAAGGGAAAGATAGAGAACTGTGTAGTAGTTTCAGACCTGTGTCCATACTTAATGTAGATTACAAGATGTATACATCAATAATATCCAAAAGATTTGAGACATTTATGACAGATATAATAGACGAAGACCAGACTGGATTCATTAAAGGAAGGCAGACACAGGATAACATAAGGAAGACAGTGCAGATAGTAGAGGAGATACAAAAGGAAGGAGGAAGTGCAGTATTAGTTAGCCTAGATGCAGAAAAAGCCTTCGATAGTGTAAGCTGGTTATTTCTATATAAAGTATTAGAGAGATTTGGATTAGACAAAAACGCTATGAAAACAATTAGGGCATTATATCAAGAACCGACGGCTAGGATTAAGGTGAATGGTAGTCTGACGGACCGGATTAAACTAGAGAGAGCTACCAGACAGGGTTGTTGTCTTTCGCCGACGCTCTTCGATGTATTCATCGAACCACTGGCCCAACTAATTAGACAGACCAAAGACATCAAAGGGGTGGAGATAAGGGGGACGGAACATAAATTGGGATTATTCGCAGATGACGTGATAGTATATATGAGACAACCAGACACAAGCTTCCCGACACTGATGGATCTGCTGACAGAATATGGATATTACTCAGGGTATAGACTTAATGTGACGAAGACACAGACATTAGCACTGAACTACACACCAACGATAGAGATCAAAGAAAAATACAAAATCAAATGGGACATGGACAGGATCAAGTACCTAGGGGTGAACATCACAAGAGGGGGGGAGGGGCTATACGATGCAAACTATACACAGATAAATCAGAAAATCAAGAGAGATCTAGAAAGATGGACGGTGATGCCCCTAGATTTCAGTTCAAGGATCGAAATCATTAAGATGAACATATTACCAAGGTTACTATACCTATTTCAATCCCTACCTATATTAATACCACAAAAACAATTTAGGGAATGGGATAGACAGATATCAAGATTCATTTGGGGGGGGGAAAGGCCAAGGATCAGATATGTGACTCTACAATTACCAAAGGAGAAAGGAGGGATGGCAGTACCCAGTTTAGAAAGCTATTACTATGCAGCACAGCTTAGAACAGTAGCATGCTGGTGCAATGTGAACTATGAGGCCAAATGGAAAGATATAGAAACCAAAAGAGAGGGATTCAAAGTGCAGGCACTGATAGGAGATAGGGAGCTGTTCAGAAGACAGGAACAACTACTAGATCCAATTACCAGATTCACTATAAACATATGGAACACAATAGTAAAGAAATACAAGCTAGAAAAAGAATCTAAGATACTGAGATGGATAACACACGACAACAAATTCAGACCAGGGATAGAAGATCATGGGTTCAAGAGGTGGGAACGGGGGGGTATAACAGCAATGTGCACGATGACAGAAGGAGGGGAGATGCAGACTCTACAAAAATTGAAAGAAAGATACGGACTAGAGAATAGGGACCACTTTAGATATTTACAGATTAGGGACTACTATAACAAGGAAATAAAGCAAGATAGAGACAAAGAACAGAATCGGGTAATTAAGATAATGGTAAAGTCATACGAAGGACGGAAGGGGAGGGTGATATCAGCACTATATCAGGCAATAATGGACAGTAAGGGAAATACAACATTGTATGTGAAAGAAAAGTGGGAAAGAGAGTTGGAAATAGAGATAACAGAGGAGGAATGGTATGACACATGTAAGACACAACAAACAACCACAGGATCAAGGATATGGAGGGAATTTGGGTGGAAATATATAATTAGATACTTTATAACACCAGAAATACAGGGCAATTACACACCAGCAAAGAAAACATGTTGGAGGGAGTGTGGACAGGAAGGGGCGAACCATACACACATATTCTGGGGATGTCAGAAGATAAGGCACTACTGGGAAGAGATAGGAGGGATAATAAATGAAATAATAGGATACGAAATACCCCAGGGAGGCCAAGTGTTGTATTTGGGGAATCTGTCACAGGAAGGAATCCAAGGGGAAGACAAATATTTGATTAAGATATTGATAGTGGCAGCCAAGAAAGCTTTAACTAAACTGTGGTACAAGGTAGAAGTGCCGACAAAGGATCAATGGATAGAGTTGGTAGAGGGGATACAGGGAATGGAGAGAATCACACATCTGCTGAGGCTGCAAGAAGAAAAGTTTGAATGGAAATGGGGAAAATGGGAAGAATACAGGAGGGGAAGTAACGACATCACAGAGGTTTGAAAAGGATACAAGGAAATTAATAAAAATGTAAATAAATAATGCAAATGTAGAATGGACCGAAGGACCCATGTCACACTTTTTATTTACTCATTTTTTGTCTATTTGTTTTAATTTATGTACTGTGTATTGTCTATGAATGTTGTCTATGTATGTTGTTGAAAAAATGAAAATAAAAATTTAAGTTTAAAAAAAAAAAAATAAGGTTGGGGGTGGGGGGGGGGGGGGGGGGTAATGGATGTTTTGGGTCAGGCTCTACTGTATATAAGCCAGCGAGGTGCTCTGTAGTAGCAATGCAGCAGAAGATGTTTGGAAAGCAGAGGCAGAGAGAGACTGCAGCCGTTCTGCAGAATGCTGAAGTTGTTCAATGGAAAGGTCAACGCTGAATTAAATCTCCAGTTTGTAAAACACGTCACCCTGCCACGGCACGGACAGAGCGTTTCTTCTGACGCTGTCAGGGTAGAATGAAACCAAGGAATCAAAAATCAAAGGTTTGGAAATTAAACGAGGCAGTCCCCCAACTTGTCAGATATCAGGTATCAATGTGGATTTGAGTTCATGTCGCAAAAACCTTTCACCCGACGGCACACTGTTGTTGGTGCATAGTGGTCGCTGGACTTGTTTTCAAACTGAAGGGACTCGACGTGAAGTCAGTCAAAGTTCAACTCTGAATTACAATTATCGGGTGGAATGCACTCCACGTTCTTGTGCTCTTGTCTACAGAGCTACCACCGGGCACAAAATCAATCACAGTTAGCTTGGCTGAGAGATAATGGAGATAATGGACAGTTAATGGAGTCACTCAAAAAGCAGTCAGTCAGGAGCTAGTGTTTTTACGGTGGGACCTCTGTTCTGTGGTGTTGGGTTACTGTGTGTTTGTTTGAGCTTAGATGCAACAGGAGAAGGCAGAGAGGAGGGCAGAAGATCGAGAAGAGAAGAGGTGTCTGGTTAATTGGCTAATTGTTGGTTTAGCTCCTGATCTTGCCTCTCTGAAACATTCTCGATATCCCAACAAATACGAGCTAATGATGGGGCATTTCTGAAACAAATGGCTGTTTTTCCAACAGCTGTCCTTTGTGAATGTAGAGAACCAATGCTTGCTAGGGCTGGGCACGTTTCAATTACAATTACAATGTTGACTTTCTGCGATCATGAACAGATGAATGAGATAAAACAATTATTGTGCCACATGCCGTGTTGCCCTTATTTTGTCTTATCTTGTAAATGCAGCACACCCTTCCCTCACATCGGTGCACTCCGCCCCCCCCCAAGTCACAGCTAATTTCCCCAGTTATTTTGAGACGTCTTTGGTAACTTGTAGAAGATGACAGAAAGCCAGCCTTTAGTCATGATGATGTTCTCAAATCAATGAGTAATTGTTTTTAATAATCGTGACTTTTGTCCTAATCGACCAGTCCTAATTCTTGGTGAAGAATATGTTTAGCTAGTTTAGCTCTTTTTCTCTTCCCTGTGGTCCGTAGTCCGTACAAACGAACGCTGCTACATCCCTCCCCCTGGAAGATGCTCCTTGGCTACCCATCCCCTCTGAGGTCGGAGCTCCCGTGCACGAGAGAACAAAAGGCTCTAAAAGGTGTGAAAACTGCCTCATCTTGGCGGAGAGAATTTTTTATAAATGCCGAAAATGTTTCACGATTCAGAATTAGGTAAAGAAAAATGCATATTTGCAATTTCTAGTGCTTTGAAATTTTCTCAATCTGTTTCCTTATTTGCTAAATCATGTAATACGACTTGTAAATGGATTAATTATTTAACTTGTCCGGCTGTATAATTTCCCTTGCTGTCTAAAGAACTACACTTGACTTGAGTCGTAGGGGAGGGGCTGAGTACTTTTACTCTCGGGTGTCGGGGACAGACATGATACAGTTACCAAATCCATTTCGAGACAATGGATCCAGTAGGCTTTCTTTGTTGGTCCGCGCGTTGGAAGCTCTGATCGACTAGGGCTTGGTTTTAAATTGATCGGGAGACTCATGTGCACAAACGCCTCATTATGACTTACGCAATTCCCCCTTTCTGTGTGTGTGTGTGTGTGTGTGTGTGTGTGTGTGTGTGTGTGTGTGTGTGTGTGTGTGTGTGTGTGTGTGTGTGTGTGTGTGTGTGTGTGTGTGTGTGTGTGTGTGTGTGTGTGTGTGTGTGTGTGTGTGTGTGTGTGTGTGTGTGTGTGTGTGTGTGTGTGTGTGTGTGTGTGTGCGTGCGTGAATTGAAAATGGGGGACCCTGATGTAAACAAGATGAAGTCTTTCTCTGGTCTGCATCCCCTGTTTTTTATTAACAGATTGCAGAATGGGTACAATACAGTACGGCTCAATACACACAATTGTTAAGGTTATGCAGAACAGAGAAAGACTTTCGTCTTGTTTACGTCAGGTTCCTCATTGTCAATTCATAATGACTTGTAAGTAAGGGTGCAATTAGCACTGTGCAATCCATTCTTTGTGGATCCCGCCCTTTGTGTTTTATGATTGTAACTTAGCTTGTTTCACCTGTTTGACTATCGCATCACTTATTTTGTCTCCAATCAGTGCTATGATTTCATAGATGGTTGGGTTAGTGTTGCATAGAGTCATTGAGCTGATGGCCTGGGGATAGAAGTGGGGGTCACAAGTCATTAGACTAACAAAGGGCTGCTCTCAGACTGAATGTGTCAAGTCAGTTACATTGCTTTCTGGGTAATGTATTCATTACACATGACAAGAGAAATGGTTCCAGTTTCTTTGAAGCGCCGTAGCTCAGAAATTAGTAGTGTCTTATAAGCATGATTCATAAGACATAGATTGAAAAGTATCTGCCTGATTTGTACAAGTGATGGCTTATTTTGAAGATATGAACCTGTACTTTCATATTATGTAAGAAAATCTCCCTAAAGGGCCCAGAATAGGGGGGGGGGGGTCAGAATCACAAAAAAGCCCAGACTTCAGAGCAAAAGGGAGGCAACACCACAGAATAACATAGGCTTACATCTCATTTAGTAGACACTTATTTCCCATTTCCCATGATTTCGGGATTCACTGTGTCAAAATGACATTGTCCATCGTCTAGTAGCCTGTAGGAAGTACATTTCCTATTTTATTTTTGCAATGGTCTATAGCCTGGAAAGTACGTGAAGAAGGTGTATATTGAAGGGGTATGCCAGTAATGAGTCATATCCTTTAACCTGCTGCATTCCATCTCAGACACCTCCTGAAAGTCACACCAGCATGACCACAACACACACACACACACACACACACACACACACACACACACACACACACACGCACACGCACACACACAAAGAGAGCTCTAACCTGTTCATGACCACATACAGTACTTGACACCTCCGGGGGTATGTGCTGGAGAAACACATAACGTCAGCTACACCTTGGCTTCAGCCACACCACCAGCACGTCCATCAAGCTACTACACACTGACTCAGTGTGTTTCTGACAGGCGGAGCAAGTCGGAGGTGGTCTGGAACTGTGATCTCTGACTGAAAGGAGAGTTGGGGGACGGGGGGGACGGGGGGGATGGGGAATAAAAACAAACAATGATGTTTTCCACCACATCTAAAGGTTTGAGGATGCTTGGTGTGAGGCGGGAGAGGCGTTTCATTCCATATCATTTTCAGTCATTCAGGCATTGGTGTGTTTTACGCGGCGTCTTGGAAGTGTTAGAAGTCTTTCTCACAGTGTCAGTGTTTACCTTGGCAGATGTGTTTGTTTTGACAAGTGCAGTGAGTGGAGGTGTGGTCTGGAGCGGTGACATCATAAGGTTGGCATGAGGACGTTCCTCTGGGCTCTCTTGCTGCAGGGCATCGTCAGACAGACAGTCAACTAAAACACACTCAGACATATTATAGCACATCATCAGAGCAAATCTGATACATTACATGTATCAAATCCATTATACATGTCAGCTAATGGGGTTAAGGCAAACATTTTTAGGGGGGCTTCAGCTCCCTTAACTCATTGACTGCCACGCTGTTTTCCCATCTTTACTCCCTGGCGCCAGCGTTATTGACCATTTTCACGATGTTTGCGGACCCATCGTATATTCTATTTTATAGCTATGGAGACAATAGTATGGCTCATTTGACAGGCACTATTCATAGTACAACAGGGATGAAACAGTTCATTTCTACATCCCTTCGTTTGTGCGCTATACCACAGTAAACATTGCCCCGTTTCAAAATAATCCAGGCTGGTTTTCTAGATCGTAAAATAGAATAGTTATCTTTGTTTTAGAGGTACTCCATTTCTCACTTCGAGTCCAAGTGTCTTGAATCAGAACAGGATCAATACATATAACGTTTGCGCTACGGTATGGATTTTGACTATACCTTGTGACCGGTAGAGCAACTATAAAGTAGCAATGATGTAACCACAGTGCTACTGTGGTTACATTTAGCATTTTTGATTATATATTTGATTATATTTTGATTAGATTTACATTATTGGATTGTTAGATTATATATTGCATATATTTAGCATTTTAGCATTTTGTTTTTTCTTTTCTTTTACTTTAATTATTTTTTTTAGATTATTAGATTCGATTTAGATTTTTGGATTATTAGATTATATATTGTAACAATTTATTGTAGGGCAAATATAACTGAGAGGGCATACATACCCTCATCTCGCACCTTGTTGCCCATATGCACATGTCCAGAGTTATTTATATTGATTTGTTATATTGTGTACACTGCTTTTTTACTACCTGTACCTCCCCTCCCCATGCATGCTGCTATGATGCCTGGATTTCCCCAAGGGGATCAATAAAGGAATATCTTATCGTATTCTTATCTTATCTTATCTTAGTAGCTGTAGCAGTACAGTTAGCAGTAGTAGTAGTAGTAGTAGTAGTAGTAGTAGTAGTAGTAGTAGTAGTAGTAGTAGTAGTAGTAGTAGTAGTAGTAGTAGTAGCTGCAGCAGTAGCAGTAGTAGTAGTAGTAGTAGTAGTAGTAGTAGTAGTAGTAGTAGTAGTAGTAGTAGTAGTAGTAGTAGTAATAGTAGTAGTAGTAGTAGTAGTAGTAGTAGTAGTAGTAGTAGTTGTAGTTGTAGTAGTAGTGAGACAGCATTGGCTGCAGTGTATTGATAGGAACTGCCCCCTCTAGCTTTAATCTCTTTGGTGGTGTGGTGTTTATTATTATTTTTTCATCCTGGTTTTCAGCAAGGAAACTATAAAATAAGGAAGGGTCATCACATCACTGTGTAGCGCGATCACATTGATGCCAAGTGTGGAATCTGTAAATATCGGCTGACATTGAATTTAGTTGTTTATGACTGTCATTTAAACAGGTTATTATCAGTGATGGGCAGTAGCTAGCTACAAGTAGCGACGCTACATAGCTTAACTACAATTCTCAGTAGCGTGCTGGTAGCTCGCTACTTTTTAACCAGGGTAGCGATCTCTGTAGCGGAGCTATTTATAGAACGAAGTAGTAACGTAGCGACGAGAAACGTTACACGCTACTTTCGAGAGAAACAGTCTAGACTAGAAGATCTGCGAGGAGAAAAAAAAACTCCCCGTAAAAAACCCACTATGATTGGTTGGTTGAATTAGATATGAGTGACGACTCACGATTGGGTATGGTATGCCAAAACATTACGGGTAGGCCAATCAGAGGCAGGATAGGGCGGGACTCCAGCCGCAAAGCAGGAAGTGAAAATCAAAACACAGACGTATTGAATGAATGCAATTTAACGGATTACATGAACCAGTCTGCGCGAAATGGCAGAGGGGTTCGATGGCATTGATGAAGATGATGATGTCAATAACAACAATGACTCTCCATGGCCCTATCTGGGACACATTTATGAGTTTGACTGAAAAAACGGCTAAAACATATGCTGCTCTCTCAACACGTCCAGCACTAACTTGAGAACACATTCAGGTGAGCTGATGAAAATCAACTGTTCCCAAACAGCACACAAGTCAGTACACTTTGTCAACAGCTTTAACTAAGATAGCTGCTATCATGATGATGTTTCACTGTAGACAGAAAATGAACAATATTATTGGGGTGGAGAAAAGAAAAAAAGAGGGAAAAGCAGTGGTTCTCAACCTGTGGGACAGGACCCCCAGGGGGGGTCCCCACATGATTTTGGGGCCATGGAATGTTTTGTGAGTTACATATTTAAATACATTTGGTCATTTAGCTGACACTTTCATTCAAAGCAACTTACAAATTGTGTACAACAAGTCAGTAGGAGTTCAAGTTCAAGTTTCAAGTTTCTTTAATAGTTGTCATACAGAAGTACAGAATACTTTTATACAAAATGCTTCTTACTGTTGCGCTCCAGAGACTGTGCAAGACAAGATAAGTATGAAATAAAATAACATAGTAAAATTAGAAGTAAAAAAAATGAGGTCACAGTGTTCAGTTTAGACATATGTACAATGTTCGATGCAGAATAGACGTAGTTACCATACAATATACAATACTGTGCAGTGTACTAATATACAATACTATATAGTGCAAGGCAGAAATGGAGAAATGGGACGAGGTGCAATTTAGGTACAATTCACAGTAGGTGTACGAGTTGTAGTGCAAATCCTTTATCAATAAATATAAAGTGTAAGTGTGTTTGTGTGATCTAAAGTGTGGAGAGTGGGTGCTGCAGTGTGTTGTTTGTTTGAGTGAGTGTGTGCGTGTGGGTGTGTGTGCTGTGTGCATTTGATGGTTGTTGCATAGTGATTATTGTTCATTTAGCAGCCTGATGGCCTGGGGATAGAAGCTTCTTCTGAGTCTTTCTGTGCTCGCCTTAAGACTCCGGTATCGCTTGCCTGACCGCAGCAGTTCAAAGAGGCAGTTGTTCGGGTGGCTCGAGTCCTTAATAATTCTCTTAGCCTTCCCCTTGCACCGCTTGTTGTAAATGTTCTGGAGGGTGGGAAGCCCCCCTCCAATTGTGCGTTCGGCTGAACGTGTCACTCTTTGTAGTCTGCTACGGTCTTGTGCAGTGCTATTCCCAAACCAGGAGGTGATGTTGCCGGTCAGGATGCTCTCTATTGTACATGAGTAGAAGTTCCTAAGGATCTTCTGACTGACTTGGAACTTCCTTAGGCGCCTGAGGAAGTAGAGGCGTTGTCGTGCCTTCTTCACAACACTGTCAATGTGTGTGGTCCATGTCAAGTCCTCGGATATGTGGGCTCCGAGGTACTTGAAACTGTTCACTCTCTCAACCGGTGCCCCGTCGATGCTGAGGGGGCTGTAGTCCTTGACCCCCAACCTCCTGAAGTCCACAATCATCTCTTTTGTTTTGCTGACGTTCAGGGAGAGGCAGTTCTCCTGACACCACTGTGACAGGTTCTCTACCTCATGGTACATATCTAGCAGCCAAGGATAAGTAGTATTGTTTGTCAGTGTCAAGCTTGAGTGTTATACTCTGAGTACATACTGTAGTAGTATAGACATATTAGCATAGTTGGTAGTAGTATATACATGGTAGCATAATACTAGTAAAATGAAGTAAAACAATTCAGATATTGAAGAAGTGTGTTTTCAAGTGTGTTTTTGGTTGATAAAGTGGGCATGTTTCAGAAGATGCAGAGTTTAGGGATAAATAATACATAAAGATAGAATAGAAAAGAAAAAGACCATTACTGCATCAAAAGTAATCAACAAACTATACTATAAAAACTGATAAAACCAAATGGTCTCTTTCTTTTCTTTTGTAGAGGCTGCACCCAGCTAAACTTGCCTTCCTGGATTTTGTACATAATACAAGTTCATGTTAAAAGGATGACACAAAAAGCCAGACCGAGGGCTTGTTTCAGTTTTATAATAAACAATCAAACTGAGAATTTTTTTTCCTGCCTATTTGTTTGGTGGAAACTTGGTCACGAAGTAAAAAAAAAAAAAAAAAAAAAAGTAGTGCCGATGTAGCTAGCTATTTTTGCCATGTTCTTGTAGTGTAGCTTGCTACATTTCTCTGGGGATAGCTTCCATTGTAGTTGAGCTATATTTAATCAAGAGTAACTTGTAGTGTAGCTTGCTACATTTTCCAAGTAGCTTGCCCATCACTGGTTATTATTATCTCAGATGTCAGAATGATCTACAATTTGTTCGACGGTGGTGTAGTGGTTAACACTGTCGCCTCACAGCAAGAAGGTCCAGGGTTCGATTCCCGCTTGGGGACCAGGTTTCCATGATGCCAGGTACCCAGGTGGGGTATCTCCCAGGCCTTTCTGTGTGGAGTTTGCATGTTCTCCCCGTGCTCGCAAGGGTTTCCCCCCCGATAAGATAAACCCAATGGAAAAACATGCACAACAGATCGCTAACGCTGTGGCGTCCTTGACGGAGACGGACAGGAGCACTTGGATTGGTCCCCGGGTCGTGGCTCACGTTGACGCCCTATCTGCTCCTGGCTGCCCATGGGGGGAAGGACAACGGGATGGGAAATGTGCAGAGAGACATTTCATCGGCGACTCAGTGCATGTGTGTGTGTGTTCCTGTGGGTCGCCCATCTCGCGTGTGTGTTAAAAACTGCATGACAAATAAAGACTTCTAGTCAATTATTATTATTAATAGGGCTGTGCATAGCGATAATTTTGATAGCTGGCGTGCCAATTTATTGTTGCATCTTCTGACATGACAATGGAGCCAAATAAACATTATATTTATGCACACAACCATGGAACTTATAACGGAACGTAGACCAAATGCGTCCACATTTTTATAGGATTCTATCACATCACAATTCTATCACATCACAATAGCGAATATTACCGTTTTCATTGAGGTTTCTTACAAATTAACGATGCTTTATGTTGTCCTTTATATGCTGATTATCATTAAAATCTTAAATTGTACGATATGTCCCCCTTTAGACAACATATGTAACGCTACCAGCGCACTTTTGTTAAGATAATTAGTTTACCATTCGCGGTCGCTATACTGCGGTCGCATACCGCTGTTTAGATCACGTCGAAGAATAGACACATCCCAGTGACCTGTGACCTTTGCTAACGCTCTTGGGAAATGTATTCATGTAGTTTTCAACATTTTCACTTTTTAATTTAAAACCAATGCTGCCATCTACTGACAACAGAAGTGTTGTCTAATCGTCACCTTGAGAGTCACTTTCATATACAGCGTCGCCCGAAACCCATTCTAGAGATTCCCACTTTTTACTGGGAATGGGGCGTGGCCGTATTTGGTCCCAGACAATAAGAGTGGCTGCGATTGGTCACCGTGACGTTAGTTGACCAAACTAATTTCACCACACAGCACAAACGTCTTGATCATCAACACTACTCAGGGAATGGCAATAAAAACTGTGCATAGCATTTTGTTCATTCTTCTGAAACAGCACACAAAACAGCCATGGAGCCATCTGCCTCTTTCTGCTTCATAACGTTATTCTCTTTCTGGGGCAGTATTGTATGTCCTTTGATAATCCATGACGAGCCAGTCCTTTGATAATCGCCAGCCTGTTAATTATTTTGTAAACTTCACACAGTTTACAGTAGGCTAACGTTACTTCTTGTGCACTCAATTCATCTTCCCCCAGTTCCCCTCAGACATGGTATATTTATGTATATTTTCTCAGTATATTTAGTCTATTTTATTAGTGTGCTTCTCCATGCATCTCCCATAGGCTTCCATAGGATTGGCACCAAGCAGAGCATAGAACGCTGGTATTCTAACGTTTAAAAAAATGTATACAAATTTGGTTTTCAGACAGAACATTTTCTTACTATTTCTTATGGTGTCTCTCTAAAATTCAAATTGTCATGAATCTGGAAAATGATCAAGTGACTTTAGATTGTGTTCATGGATTCCATAGGGTTGTGAAACATGCCCAGCACATTAAAAACACTATGTAGCTAGAAATACTGACGGACACCAAAATTGGGTTTACAAGGTGCCCACGTGATGTTTAGCTGTACGTATCATTTTTCAGAGGTCAAGGTTCAAGGAGCAGGGTTCACGTGAGGTCAGGTCAGACGGTACAGTGCAGTTACATGGCTGTTTATTGGAACAGACAGGGATATGTTCAAGACAACTAAAGCGCTCTGTTCGGCTGCTGTTGTTGATAGCAGCTTTGTCTCATAAAAACGCTGGAGGAATGTTTTTCATTTAAAAGAAGCTTGTCGATAGTGTTTCACTTCATGTGAATCGTTGAATTATAGTGTGTGTGTGTGTGTGTGTGTGTGTGTGTGTGTGTGTGTGTGTGTGTGTGTGTGTGTGTGTGTGAGTCTGTGTGTTTGCACTCTAATATTAGTTTGACGTGCAGGGTAAATTAAGCCTGTCTTATCTGTCTGATAGGCCTCTTGTTCTCTAGATA
>NC_140165.1:131266858-131281858 GCF_963971535.1 Notolepis coatsorum | reverse complement strand
CGTCGTCCTTCCCCCCCAAGGGCAGCCGGGAGCAGACAGGCGTCAACGTGAGCCGCGCCAGGGGACCAATCCAAGTGCTCCTGTCCGTCTTCGTCAAGGACGCCACAGCGTTAGCGATCTGTTGTTGTGCATGTTTTTTCATTGGGTTTATCTTATCGGGGGGGAAACCCTTGCGAGCACAGGGAGAACATGCAAACTCCACATAGAAAGGCCTGGGAGATACCCCACCTGGGTACCTGACATCATGGAAACCTGGTCCCCAAGCGGGAATCGAACCCTGGACCTTCTTGCTGTGAGGCGACAGTGTTAACCACTACACCACCGTGCCGCGATTGTTTGTTTATTAGATGGGTGAAATCCTCTTTCAGTGCCTCTGTGCCTGTTTTCATAGGCAGTTAGCCTCTGGTATGCGTGCCATTAGCGTTAGCCACGCTTCTAGGCCTCTTTTCTTTTGGAAAGAATGATAAAAAAAATGTAAATAAAAAATGTATTAACACTTTAATCGCCGGGAACGCCGTAACTCGTCTTTGCTCGCCATGCTCATTCTGCCGAAGACGCCGTAACACGTCTTTGATATCAATATTTCAAAAATCTGTGATCGAAATCATATTTCTCCTCCGGGGACCTGAGATATACTGCTGATCTCCAATCAACTCTCTAACGGTTCAAGAGCGCCATCTGGTGGCCGATCGGCAGATCGGCCAACAGGAAGTGACGCGCCAAACAGGAAGTGCTCATCCATATTTCGTCCGGGCACTCGCGATCATTAGCCGGACTCCATCTCGACACACTGGATAATCAATCGCTCGCCCTAACTCAATAAACAACGTTATTTGGACGTATATAGTATTATACAACCTGGAAATGGTTCATCTAGATCAACATCCCATAATCGAAAAATGTCTACTCCAAGCTGATCGTCCAACGGCGCGAGGAAGATACGGTAAGATCCAGCGTTATTTTCGAACGTGTTCCATATAAACTGCTCTGATGATCATATGACCCACACTAGGTGAATGATATAACGTTGCCCAAGGAATTATAAACGACCCCCCGCCCATCCGGTCATCATCAGATCATACGTAGTAACTTCTAGAAGTACCTCCAGTTGAAATGTTTTATCTGGCACCGATCGCTACCAAACTGTATTTGATCATCAATATAATGCATTTGGGGCTATAAATCAAGTTCTGGAGAAAGCTGCAGAAAACGATAAAAACATACTTATACTTTAGACCAGGGGTTCCTAAAACTTTTCAGGCCAGGGCCCAGAAAATAAGGCGTCAGAGAGCCGCGGCCCAATGCACATCGTCAGGCTATTTTTATTTTTTTTTGCCAGGCGACCGATTTTTTAAGCCAAATATCACTTCAATCCTATTAAGTTAGTTCAAGTTAGTTATTCATTTATATGTGCTATTTATGAGAGGGCTAACTTGTTGCAAAATAATAATGATAATAATAATAGCCTCATTAAAATACTATTGTTGCTTCGGTTGTTTTCAGCGTTTTATGTGCATAATCTGTTATTTAGTTTGAAATGTTCGTTGAAATAAGTAGATTTTTCGTTTTTATTAAGTTAATATAAAACCATATAGTCACATTTTAGAATACAATAGAATATAATTTTAGAATACAACTAGAAACACTGTCCTGGCATGCTTCTAAGTTCAGTGGCCTGACAAAAAAAAAAAAAAAAAAAAAAAAAAAAATGGGAAATCATCTCACGGCCCACCCGTGGCTGCTCGCGGCCCACCTTTGGGTCGTGACCCCGACTTTGGGAACCACTGCTTTAGACCATATTTTAGTATGAATATGTGAATGAAAAAGTATAACGTTGCTACACCCTGAACAATGGATATAGGACATTGAATGGGCCATAATAATGTCAATTTAGCAATAGAATTTAAAAAGTTATAGCCCTGCAAAGAAGGGGAACTTCTCCATAGACAAATAGAGCTGGCTAGGGATGGTAAATTATGAATTTAACCATGGCGATCAAAGTGTTAATACATTTCTTTTGTATTTATTTTTGTGTATTCGACTAAGAGGTTGGCAGTCGACTACGGCTCCTTTCGACCGATTAGTCGACTAATCGACTAATAGGGGTCAGCCCTAGTTTACACACACTTGCGACAGAGCACACATTAGGGCTGGGTGATATAACGATAATGATATATTTAATAATCGATATCGGGAAAAAATAAATCAAAAAAGATATTTTTTTTCTTTTTTTTGTTAAACCCAGAGACAGTGGACAGACTTGTCTTTCTTGCCTGCAACTTAAAGTAATGGCTTTGCTTGTCCAAATGACAATACTGACCAAATTGAGATTTATTTTTCTCTTGTCCATTTATTTTGTTTGCTTTCTAATGTAAAATACAGTTTGAAACCATCTGTACACAGTAGGCTATGTGTGCTAGCAGAGCTAGTCTCCAGTCACGAGTCACGGTACACATGTGCGGTGGTTTGTCCACCAAAAAAGCGCCAAAAGATAGAAAAGAAACTAGCAGAGCCAGAACTGTTCAACTCCCCTGGAGCCACAGCCAGCAGAGAAGCCGGTTTACTTTCGCTTTCAAACCAGCTGCAGCCTGAGAACTGGAGTGTGAGGGGATGTAACACTAAAGATGGCGGCAACGACAAAGAATTGCTGCAAAAGAAACATACATCTGTTGTTTTTTAATACTTATAACAATATCGATAATTATCGATATCACGTGATATTATATTGTTATCGATATCGTTATCGCGATATAATTTTTGGCCATATCGCCCAGCCCTAGCACACATACACACACGCGCATCGCGCTGTCGTCTCTCTGTCTGTCTCTCTCTCTCCCTCTCTATCTCTCTCGGGAGCACTAGCATATCACTGTAATATCTTTGCGCATGCTCCCACGTGCACGCCCGTATTCCGATCCGTACAATAATAATCACAGAGGTATATATTGTAATTTGAAACAAGTTACCAATGCATTGTCCCGTGGGATTATGCCCCCTGCAGTGAAATTAATTAGTATCCCCCTCAGTCTCTCTCTATCTCTCTCTGTGCTAGTCGCAGACTGTGTGGATGACTGTCACTCAAAGTGCTTATGGGCGGAGCCAGGCCAACACAGCCTGAAATCCAAAGTGAGAATAATTTGGCTTTTGAGTACTTGATTAGAAATATAAAACAATGCATTTTTTTGAATAAAACCTTACAGATGTGTTCAATAGACTCACAGTAATTGTGTAAAGTTGCCCAAATAATGCTAGGAATAGCAATGCATGTCCCCTTTAACATAACATGATCCCATAGCAAATTAAAATAATGACTCATGAAACATTTGAATTTGGATCTTGAGCTACTTGCTTAATCAAATGTATTTGAATAACATAAATACAATAATCAATCATAATGAAAACAAAATAAATAAATTCAATAATACAAATTAAAGTGCAAGTTTAAATGTAAAGATAATGTCCAATGTTTTAAAAGTAACTAAAAAAAAAGTAACCCATCAGCACCGCGGTTCTGATGGGGCTGTTAACCTGGTTCAGGAGGGTGACGTGGATCCACTCACTAGGCTCCACCATCTCCAACTGATGTAGGGGGAGAGGAGGATGAGTCAGATCAGACAGACTTCTAGGTCTTTTGATTGCCGTGTGTGAGTGAGAGGAGTTGTGTGTATTATGTGTGTGTGTCTTACTCTGATCTCCTGCAGGAGAACACACAATTTACAAATGACAGCGTCCATAAAGGAACCCGTGATTGCATTGCTATAGCACAAACTTATAAATCATCAGATATAAGATAGCTAGCACTAACGTTCCCTGTCTCTGCAGTCTTGCCTGCACTTTAGCCCAAAAAGTTCAACTTTTTTCAACTGAGAAAAAAAGCAGCCTAGAGACCATGGCGCTATACAGAACGTTGGCACTAGCTAACATGACACATAATGAGCTAGCTATCTTAACTTAGCTAATTAATACTCCAGTCTGCAAAAATACGACACTAATTGACGGAGCTGTAAACATCGGTAGCCTAGCCAAGCTCTCGTCAGTGTGCTCTAGTAGGCTGTAAGCTTGGCGCTGTTTAGCTAACGTTACATACAGCTCATTGGTGGATACGCAGCCTCAACATAACTAGTTGAAATAGTCTGTGTGGATACGCAGCCTCCACACAGACACACCCTGAAGCTACGCGCCTCCGCACAGACACACTCTGAAGCTACACGCCTCCACACAAACACACCCTGAAGCTACACGCCTCCACACAAACACACCCTGAAGCTACACGCCTCCACACAAACACACCCTGAAGCTACACGCCTCCACACAAACACACCCTGAAGTTACGCGCCTCCACACAGACACACCCTGAAGCTACACGCCTCCACACAAACACACCCTGAAGTTACACGCCTCCACACAGACACACCCTGAAGCTACACGCCTCCACACAAACACACCCTGAAGCTACACGCCTCCACACAAACACACCCTGAAGCTACGCGCCTCGACACAAACACACCCTGACGTTACGCGCCTCCACACAGACACACCCTGAAGTTACGCGCCTCCACACAAACACACCCTGAAGTTACACGCCTCCACACAGACACACCCTGAAGCTACGCACCTCCACACAAACACACCCTGAAGCTACACGCCTCCACACAGACACACCCTGAAGCTACACGCCTCCACACAAACACACCCTGAAGCTACGCGCCTCCACACAAACACACCCTGAAGTTATGCGCCTCCACACAGACACACCCTGAAGTTACGCGCCTCCACACAGACACACCCTGAAGCTACACATCTCCGCAAAGCCACACCCTGAAGCTGCTCAGTGCATCCAACAGTCCTTTACTGTTGGCCACACTGAGCAGGTCCACTGCAGCAGTCAGTGCACTGGATGTGCCTTGCGCAAGGCGCAGCTGAATGGTAGTTGTTCGCTTCCCACACACCCAATATTGTGCTTTAACTGAGAGAACTTGATATATGCCACAAACGGCCCCAAATATGAGCAGATGCTATTATTATGTAAAGCAGCTTAAATGTGTGTGTGGGGGGAGGGGCGTGGAGGGGGTTGTATGCAGGGTTTGAAATCTGTCCATTTACCTCCATTATAAAGACAGGGAGTTGAGGTGAGGAGCCTCACAGGGGGAAGAAGAGAGAGAGATTTGTATTATCATAGATTTTGAGGCACATCACTGGTTGCAACATTGTAATTATTATGCCTCCTTGTTTCAACATGAGGAGCAGTCGATGCAGACAAGCATGATGAGAGAGAAGGGGAGACATGTCGAGCGACTAATGGACACTGACAGAGTGTTTGTGAGCCTCTAATTTCACTTTACACTGTTATTACTACAGCTCATTAGCAATACAAAATGCAATCTGTTGCTGTGTGTGTGTTTGTGTGTGTGTGTGTGTATGTACGTGTGTAGCTGCTAATGTACACTAGCTGATGCACAATGTGACCGCAACCAGAATACGTCATCATCGCATATGCTTTCTCTAAACAACATATTTCCACTTTCAATGCTTCAGCAAAAACACTTTTACGTACAATGATTCAACATATGACCAACTCATTTAGCTAGTTGTAGGTGTATGTATGTGTGAAGGTGTGTGTGTGTGTGTGTGTGTGTGTGTGTGTGTGTGTGTGTGTGTGTGTGTGTGTGTGTGTGTGTGTGTGTGTGTGTGTGTGTGTGTGTGTGTGTGTGTGTGTGTGTGTGTGTGTGTGTGTGTGTGTGTGTGTGTGTGTGTGTGTGTGTGTGTGTGTGTAAACGCATGCACACAGCCACGCATCGATGCATTAGTTGTGTGCTTGTGTGCATGTCTGGCGTATGTATTTTGCTCTGTTCTGGATCCAGCCTACCTGTCAGTGTTTGTACTGGCTATTGTACAGCTCTGGGAGAGATGACAGTCAGTGGGAACCCAGTGAAAGAAGGGATTTAAGCAGTAATCCCCCCACTGATCCCTTTAGAAACAAGCGTCCGTCTGGCACCCCGCCTGGCCCTCGCCACGACACGCCTGCCTCTGATACCTGCCGGTTGTGGTGTGTAATATGACTCTCATAGTGGCGTTTCTGCTTCTGGGTCTTGCAATGAGTTGTGGTGGTGGAGGCAGCTGGTGGCTTAACAGTGGTAGTGGTACACACTGACACTATTTGTGGTGTTGGTGGTGGCGGTGGTGGTTGTGGTGGTAGTGGTAATGATGGAGGTGTTGGTGATGGTAGTGGTGTTGGTGATCATAAATCAAATCAAATCAAATGTATTTGCATGATAGCCCAGAATCACAACAAATTGCCCCCATGGGCTTCACAGATCAAGGAGAAACATCACAATAGATCCACAACAAAAAACACCATATAATCCACAATATTGCAACACCTCCATAGTTTCCCCAATGAAGATATCAGTGTTTCCCACAGGATTTCGGGAGACTGTGGTGGGTGAACCTCTGCCCCTCTAGGACTTTTTTTTGTGTATACATTTTAAAGTTAAATGCATCAATCTGGTGCACTTTGAGAGCAAAATAAAGAGGCCAGATCTATGATGAACTTTGTGCTCAAAACATAAAATCGACTAGACTAGTGCTTCAATGTATGCCGACCGTTGAGTGCCCCCGACGCTATATAGCGTTTGTTTGGCTTTTTTTTTTTTTTTTTATTGCCGATTTGAATTCATATTTCATCAATCGAGCCTCGGGTTAGTGCTGCAGAGTCTCTCTGAGCTCAATTGGGAAGATACCACCCCCTATCGTCTCTCCCTGTGTAACTGCACCCCATTACTTTACACTGATGCAGGCAGGGGTGCAGTGCTGGGCATACGCGGTCAAACATCGTTTGGGCTTCGTCACTGAGGCAGAATTGCGCGCATCCTATTATTATGCAAAGTCTAGGTGATAAGTGCCGGCCGGCACTTATCACCTAGACTGTGTGTGTGTGTGTGTGTGTGTGTGTGTGTGTGTGTGTGTGTGTGTGTGTGTGTGTGTGTGTGTGTGTGTGTTGTGTGTGTGTGTGTGCGTGTGCGTGTGCGTGCGTGCGTGCGCGCGCGTGTGTGTGCGTGTGTGTGGAGTGTTGGGCGTGTGTTATGTGACAAAAGACCGCCCGTCTCGTCCCCAGCTCCGACTCATGAAAGAGGAGAGATACATGTATGCGCGTGCGCGCGGGAGCGTGCGTGCACGTGGCGTTTGGCCTTGGCCCATATTACGACTGGACCACTGGATGCAGGGGGTGTGGCCAGTTTGCTCATTTAACTTTTCCGTCAAGCCAACTGAAGGATCGATTGTGCTCGCCGGCCCGGAAAACGTGTGGATTATGTATTTACAGGACCCAACACTGTAATCAATAAGCGTGATCGATATTTGGAATGGCGATCAGGAATTGGAATAATCTTTTTGGATAACATCTGATCTCAGGTAAGAAATTTATTTGACCAGTCTTAGGATAATCAGAGCTGTTTTCACCTATATCTCAGCGTTTGCCCTATGCGTGTGTGTGTGTGTGTGTGTGTGTGGCTGTGATCGCTGATGAGGAAATGAGAATCGATTTTCAGCCCGCCTCTATAGCGCGCATAAGTACACATATACTATCGATAATCTAGCGTTTATTTGAAAACGATTCATAAATAGGCCGAAAAATTACAACGTTTTTGTGTATGCTAGAATATTCCAGTAAATGCCTTTTATCACGGAATCTATATATTTTCTGAAAAACGAGGGCTTTTCAAAATGCTATAAAACGAAAATTAACCGATTAAAAAACAATCCGTTTCGACAATGTTGACTGCAAACAAGTCATTGATACGCGACGGCCAGATTAGACACATAGCCATAATTTAAGACAGAGATTATGCGATCACAACGCTATCATTGAAGTGGGTCCTGGCATTTAACCATGTTATGCATGTTATGCATGTTAATGGCCGGCACTGAAAGTGTTAAGACCTGTTGGGGAGGATTTCTTTGGTATCGGTATTATAGTAGACACCTTGAAACAGGCAGGGACCACGGACTCAGCCAGGGATAGATTAAATATGGTGGTGAACACAGGGGCTAGCTGGTTAGCACATGACTTAAGTATACGTCCTGTTATCCCATCTGGGCCAGCTGCCTTTCTGGTGTTCACCCGCATGTTCACCCGCATAAATGTTCTTCTCACACTGTGTTCCGTCAATGAGAGAGTGCCCCCACCCCCCCACGGATGCCCCCCCCCCTCCACAACAGCCGGCGCGTCCATGATGTCATTAGCCGGTGAGCTAGCGTTGCCACTGTCTGCACCAAACCGTGCGTAAAAGGAGTTGAGCTGGTCCGCGAGAGAGGCGTCTGCATTTTCCATTGAGGGGGCGTTGACTTTGTAGTCAGTTATCGTCCGCAGTCCTCGCCATAAGCCTGGGCCATTTGTGCCTCCATCTTGTCAGCATACGTCCTCTTAGCAAGTTTAACAGCCTTGCGCAGAGTATAGACTGTAGCCTTATACTCCTCCATGTTTCCTGTCGCTCAATGGACAATGGACCAACTCAGAGAACAGGAAACAAGGAACTCAAATACACAGGAACAAATGACAAACAAGAAACACCTGGGATGATTACAACTGGAGACACCAGGGAGGGGAAACAGACTGACAAAGAACTACCAGAAACAACACAAGGAACTACAACTATGGACGGCAAGACAACCAACACCAGACACTGGGATAAAACAAGCATACTACAAACACTAACACTAAACAGTGAACCTAATACAAGACAGTAACTACAAACACTAACACTAAGTTGTGAACCTAATACAAGACAGTAAAACTCCAGACTAATAGGGGAACATGAGACAAGGAACACACATACTGACTAGGGCTGACCCCTATTAGTCGATTAGTCGACTAATCGGTCGAAAGGAGCCGTAGTCGACAGCCAACCTCTTAGTCGAATACAAAAAAATATATATATATTATTTATTTTTATTTTTATTTTTATCATTCTTTCCAAAAGAAAAGAGGCCTAGAAGCGTGGCTAACGCTAATGGCACGCATACCAGAGGCTAACTGCCTACGAAAACAGGCACAGAGGCTGTATCATAATCAAGATGTATCCATCAGTGGACCAATTGCATGCTTTTGCAGAGGACAAGAAGCCTTCAGTCGACTTCTTCAGACATTAAGCACCCCCCACAGCCCAAATGGAATGATAAAAAAAAAAATATATATATATATATATATATATATATATATATATATAATATTTTTTTTTATTTTTTTTTTTTAGTCAACTAATAGTCGACTAACGGCAAACTTTGGCCAATCATAGTCGACTATCCAAATCCTTAGTCGGGGACAGCCCTAATACTGCCACAGGGAGAGGTATAGAGCAGGGGAGAACATTCAATGGACAAGGCACACGTTACACACAGGACACATAAAGAGTGTCAGAAGGTTTAGACTGCTTTAAAGTCAATTTAGCATAATTTTTCGTGATTGACACGTCGACGTGGTGATGTAGTAAACCCTGTCCATCTGGCACTCCAAGCAGATCAAAATAAACGCTAGAGTTAATTGCGCTGTATGACCCAGGCCTGAAATGGAGTCACTTTATTGCCAGACTCAGCTGGTAACATTATCCACCAAACGCAAGATATGTCATAGGCTGTGCTGGAAATAGAAACACGTGTTAAGTTGAGTAAATGTAGCGTTTTTAATCTCTTCTCCCACCAGTGTGTGTCAAAAGAGAAGCACATGTTTAATGACTTAAATTTATTAGACTATTTGTCTTTTTTAACACCCTTTATGAATTGACCTCTTTGTCTTCTTTATGATGGTGCTTCTTACTATGGGGATACACACACACACATGCGTGCACACACACACACACACATTTGCGCGCATACAAACATACGGTTGGAGTGGTTTTATATGGTGGCAATAAAAATAAATGTTGTATGAAATGAATCCAGTGTGAGTTACAGTGTTTTGGAGGCCATGTTTTCTTAGAGATGGAGAAATAGACCCACCCAGATTTGTCATGTTTATCTAAAAACTTTTACTGGGATTTAATTTTCCAACTGTACAGGTGGGAGTCCACGTAGAACGACCATGCAGTCACTCAACACAATATAATGTGTAATATGTGGCATGCAGCATCTGCAGGTCTACATTATCTAGAATCTTTTTTTATATAATTAATTAGTTATATAACTTAATTAAAATATATATATTATATAACTCTGGTTGTGTTTCATTTCACACATTGCTTGATAGCGACAGCAAATGAAAAGTAAAACAAATTGTTTTACGTGAGATCCGTGGGTTCAAGACATGAACGTACGGTTATGTATATAACCATAGTTATATGAGTATAGTGACGCTCAGCGTCATATTGCAATACTCTTCATATCCAGTATTGAACTGAAATAAATTCACACATGCACCATCTGTCTGGCCACACCCCCATCCGCTACCTACAAAAGCAGGGGTGTGGCCATACCATCAACTCCTTCCCAATTTTCACCACAAGGCAAGATCAAGGGGTCCTCAGTGAGTCCTGACGCTGAGCGTCACTATACTCATATAACTATGGTTATATACATAACGTACGTTATATTTCGTATAGCTCTGCTCAGCGTCATATTGCAACACAGGAGCTGAGCAGAGCTTAAGCTCGACAAATGTACCCGCTGAGGCCCCCCACAACCATCAGAACCGGGGAGGACCCGAGCCCCCCCGAACCTCCCTAGCGGAGGACGGGAGGGAGTCGGATCCGACTGCGCGAAGAGGAGACTTCAGCAACTCAACGCACAGGGTGAGCAGACCGTGGGGCGTACCCACGACTACACAAACGCACAACCTGCATGCCACTAGGGAACGAACGGAAAGGAACAAACCCCCGTTACCACCCCTAATATTACGGGGTCAAGAGAAAAAACCCACCCCGTGGCAAGGCCGTAGCAGCGGAGCGCGAAGGAGGACCCAGACCCAGAAGGGACTGGACCACCCCGGAAAAAGGGGGCCTGGAGAGGCCAATGACGCCACAGCATCAAGACCTCACCAGGCGGTCACTAGTGACACCGCCCCCCACATCGCCAGCGTATTCGGACAGGGCCCATCCAAGAGCAGGCCCTTCCCCCCTATAGCACGCCGCCTAGCTCACTGATCCTGGTATACTCAGGCAGTCACCCATCCAAGTACAACCCAGGCCTGAACCTATACCGTTTCCGAAATCGAACGAGATCGGGCGGGTTGACATGGCTGTAAGCTCGAAGCACTCAAGAGGCTACACCCACCCAGAAGAGGTCGATCCCTCAATCCAGGCAACAGGCACTTGACCTGAGCCTGGAGCACTGCGGACTAGACAGGCGCCAAAGGGGTCTGCTGAAACAGCACCCCGGCGGAAGGGGCGTATGCTGGCATTGTTGTGCACCATGTCACAGCCTCCACAAACCCCCCCCCGACTCTCTAGAGGGGTCGAGGCAGAGAAGGCTGACACGATTGGCAGACATCATGAAACGTGCGGGGGCACACTCAAACGGCCTAACCCGAGAGTTGACTCCGCTCCAACACACCAGGGAACCAACCACCCCCTTGGTTCAAACATGAGGTGGTTGTTTCTATAACCCCTCAAGAAAAAACTCCAAAACACAACTGCGGGTATACACTGGCTATACCGCAGTACAAGTGTTTCAGTTTTCAAAAAGAGGTTATTCCAGGCCTACGGGTCGACGAAACAATTTCGGACTGGGACGTACACAGGGATGCCAGAGGAGTTCCATAAGAATCACCTCAACAGCCCCCTCCCAGCCATGCTTAAGCAGGAGAAGAGAGGGGCGAAAATAATGGAGAAGGACCAGGCCCCCTTAGCGCAGCGCAAGGTACAACACAACATGGACCAAACAACAGTGAGGGGTAATACGTAGTAATCACAACCACGAACATCTCCATAACGTCAAACCCTGCAACACCCGGGCCGACCCGGCATTTTCCCCCCCGAAAAAAGCACAAGTCCCTCAGGGTACCAGAACAGCAGATCTGCGTCCCCGGCGGACAACGGGTTAACTGACCTGGACCGGCGCGACCAGAATCAGTCCCGTGCCCTAATCACGCCGACATCCCCAACACTAGGAGGGCGGTAGGTACGGGTGTCGATCCAAAACATTATAGAGGGCGCCACCCAGACGGTCCCTTTTGTACCGCGCTCGGTGGCCCACATCAAGGGCGGAAATATACGGACATGGGTCCCATGCGACGCGGCTGAGGGAAAACAACACCCGTCAACCATACTTCATAAGAGGGGACAGGGAGCGACGTACCCCTATGATGTGGGGAAACCCATGACTCAACAGACTTTTAAGGCGAGGAGTCAGGGAAACCCTAAACAAATACCCCGTCAACCTGCTCCATAAAGGAGAGGACGGGGAACCCCCAGAGAGACTTCCCACGTGAGCAATAGATTGAAAAGACATATTGCAACATTGAGCTATGTAACAATTGGATTAGGACTCTCCGAGGAGGAGGCTCTGAAACTCTGAGGAGGCTCCCTCACTGAGAGGGAGACTCTAACCCACCGAGGAGAAGCTGAGGGATTACACCGTATCCCCACAAACATAGTGAAACAATATATTGTAAACAAAACATGTTTGAGAGGAGGGGGGGGAAGCCCCAGGGAACCGGGGGGAATCACCGCTCCCCACCTTACCCTTGATACGACTAGGTTGAACAGGTACCCCTGTTAATATGTGAACACGCTACCTGTTTATTGTCATCACAGGCTGAGAGAAGGACTCACCCCTCGATCATATGTCACTAAGCATAGCTTTGCAGGGTTATTAACCCAACTAGTTGTGAGCTCAACCACGTTAACTAACGTTATATGAACACACAAGTTCTCATCACAACCAAACCAGTTCAGTCGATTTTCTAGGTAGAGATAAACTATACCAGCGACAAGACAATTCACACACAACACATGTCGTATCCCCAATGTAGTGCAGCAACATACGTTTTGGAAAAAAACATCGTTATTACAAAACATTTAGAAGGGAAGGAAGGAAGAGGTGTTAAGTGTCCAGAAGGACTCTTACCTACACCATGAGCGCAGGCTGAGAGGACTGCAACCACTGGTCTCTCCATGTTGACGAAAGTCCTCGCTGGCGGGGCAACACGGTGTAGGGCCGACTAACATCCTCTGTCAAAGATGACGTCGTAGTCAGAGTGTTATGGCCTGTTATCCTCACGGCTAATGTTCAACGGTGTAGCATAAGCTAACAGCCAACACAGGCTGACTGGTAGCAACAAGCTAACGCTCCTGGCCTAGTGAACATAACGAGCCAGCGCCGCAGCTAACAGCTAACTGGCTAACAGTTAGCTCAGCCAGCTAGCACGCAAGCTAAGCAGCTATCACCGAAACTGCACACGAGAACACAATAAGTCAACACTTCAGACAGCCGCCGTCTGACTCACCTCCTCATCCTAAGAGAGAAGAGAAAAAGAAATTTTCCACAGTTTCCAGAACGGTGCAGATATACAGCGGTGTCGGCACAATTCCATTCATAGGCTGCAGCCGACTTGAGCGTGTGGCTTCCGATAAAGAAGCACCAAACACACTTTTCCTCGTGAGGGTAACTTTCAACTTGAAAGATGGGGCCTTCACATGACAGAGAAGAATCCGCTCGTCCAAAATATCCCGGGTTTTAACCACAGACCTTGGTCACGGCCCACTAGATTGACTACCGTGGGCTTCAAACCAGGACCCTACCTCTGCCGTCTAGTGTTGTCACGATACTGGAATTTCGACTTCGATACGATACCTTGAAAAGTATCAATACCAAAAAAAAAAAATACATATATATATATATATATTTTTTTTTAAACAAATTTAGCTTTTGTTGCTGGTTGATTCTCCTCAGCTTCTCTCTGGTACTATAAGAGGAGATAAATATAACACTTTTAAAACCCTTTGTTTATCTTTAGATCACACATTTAAAAATAACTGTTCATCTCACTTCAATCATTTTTATTGCAGATGCAGAACATGGTATTTTCTCAAGCAGACAGATGTAAACACTGTAATCTGTGTTGCATGTACCTGACAAACTGAACTGTTTGTATTACAGTTAGTAACAGTTTCGATTTTTATTTAAAGATAACGAGAGAGAGAGAGAGAGAGAGAGAGAGAGAGAGAGAGAGAGAGAGAGAGAGGCTATGCTCGGAGCATTTAGTAACGTTACATTTTCAACAAGATTGCTGCTATTTAAACACTTCATGGAAACGGGGTAACGTTAACCTTATGTCGACTGTAGTATTGTATGACCTCGACATAACGTTTAAACGTTAACGTTACTCCGTTTCCATGCAGTAATTATAAAGGTGGCCAGCTAAGCTAACGGAGCTAACGGCTAGCAGTAGCTAACGTTAGCTGATAGCTGTAACGTTACTAACAACGAATCAGCTGTTGATATTATGCGCCATCAGTAGACAACGTATCATGTATTAAACTAGAGTTAATGGTTTAATGCTTCAGTCACAGTGATGTTGAAAGAGCAGCTGTCACGAACCTCTTTCATTTTTGTATGGAGATCCGCGTTGGCACTGCTCTGTAACACCGCTTGCAAATAGCATTGGGGCATCTTTAGCTTGTCCTTCGTTGTTTACTTCAAACCCGAAGTACCTCCAAACAGCACTTCTGCTGTTTTCTTTATCCACAAGCACAAGTTGCGGAGGCTCTGCATTTGCCATCTTCAGCTAAAATGTTTGTTTACAAACTGAAGACGGCTCTGTGAGGGGGAGGGCTGAAGGAGGCGGAGGGGCAAGCGTGCTCTGAACAGCGTGTCAACAACTTGCGGTAGAACACTCGCCAGCTGGTACCGATACTGCAGAAAGTATCGGTATTTCGGGAAATTAGTATCGAAACCATTTAAACTATTCAGTATCGATATGTATCGATACTTCGATATTTTTGACAACACTACTGCCGTCTAAGAGGCAGAAAAAAGGATACTATTCTGGGGCCAGCCTTCGTAAATTGT
>NC_140165.1:131231858-131254358 GCF_963971535.1 Notolepis coatsorum | reverse complement strand
GCAAGCTCCTTCAACAAGCTCTGTCCCCTCGTTGAGAAACCTGCCCGCCGTTCCCCACCCAGTCCATGGCTGACAGATCCAGTGAGAGAACAAAGACAGGTCCTGAGAGCAGCTGAAAGGAAGTATAGAAAGTCACGCCTCACTGCTGACATCGACACATATCACAACCTCTTGTTAACATTCTCCAAAACCATCACTAATGCCAAAGCTTCTTTCTTCCACCATAGGATCGAGGCCTCTGCCAAGAATCTTCGCAAACTGCATGCTACCATGTCCTCCCTCCTCACTCCCCCCCCCACCCCCCCCTCTCATCTTTCTCTGCCGAAGACTTTGCGATCTTCTTTGAGGAAAAAGTGGAGAACATCCGCAGCTCCTTCTCCCAACCCCCACCCATTCCAAATGCTGAATCGAGAACCTCATCCTTCACTCTGTCATCTTTCTCTCCCATTACAGAAGCAGAGACCCTGACACTGGTAACGTCGAACCAGGGGAGGAAACTAACTTTTTGGCTTACCAGCCAACTGGCGAGTATCTGATTTTTTTTACCAGCCAAACAGATTTTTTACCAGACAAAAAAAATCGCTAATTGTGATAATTACTTCTTTGTATGTCAAGCCGCGTCAATGTTGTGTATGCATCTGGGTAGGCACACCTTTAAGACAGCACGGTGGTCTTACGACAGTGCTGTGAAGTACCGTCAAGTGTTGTGGTAACGTCAGTTGGGTTGGTGTGCTGTTGTGCACAGTGCACTGGTTGAGCTAGCCCCTTTCGTGACTGCGATGTGCAAGCCAGGGGCTTTTGAGCATGAAATAAAATGTCTAACCTTACGTCGTAGTCCGGTGCTTTTTTGGAAACATTATAGTCATAACAGATACACCTCACTGGCTGCTTTGAGCACACGGGGCTAACGTTAGCTAGCAAGCAGCTATAGCTAAAACGCTAACTAGAAGCTAACCACTGTATACAGTTCCAGTAGACTAACATTACACCTCTGTGATTTAAATGTGTCCTTAGTAACTTATACTCGAGGGTTGTACTAGGGTTGGATGCAGTTCCCCGTTGGTCAGTCTGTCTGTTTTCCATCTTCTGCTGTGTTTAACGTTATCTGTTTGCGAGTGCTCCTGATGGCTAGCCTAGTACCGCGGGACTTTTATTATTATATGTCCGCGGGTTGGCCAGTACTGCGCAAACGTTTATTAAACATTATATGTCCGCAGGTGGTCTTGTGCAGTGCTCTCGTGGCACTGTCAACTAAAGCGAACACTCAGAAGACGCGCACCGTTTGCCAGTGCAGTGATTGCAGAATGTTTTATTTTTTTGTATACTCGCCAGCAGGGGAGGAAACTAACTTTTTCGCTTACCAGCCAACTGGCGAGTATCTGATTTTTTTTACCAGCCAAACGTAAAAAATACCCGCATTTGGCGGGTAAAGTGGCCTAATTTCCTCCCCTGCGTCGAACCGTCCGACTACTTGCCAGCTGGACCAGCTACCTTCCCCACTCCTCCAGACCATAGCACCAGACATCCTCCCATTCCTAACAGCAACCATCAACTCCTCACTCAACTCGGGGGTGGTCCCCACCTCCCTAAAACAAGCCAGAGTCACGCCTCTCATAAAAAAACCAACCCTGAACCCCACCGTCATAGGCAACTACCGTCCTGTCTTTCTTCTCTCCTTCCTTTCTAAAACACTTGAACGTGCTGTATCCAACCAACTTACTGCTTATCTCTTACAGACTGACCTCCTAGACCCTAATCAGTCAGGCTTCAGGACTGGTCACTCCACAGAGACAGCCCTCATTGCGGTCACAGAGGCACTTCACTTAGCAAAAGCGAAAGGCCTCTCCTCTGTCCTGATTCTCCTAGATCTATCTACAGCCTTCGACACAGTCAACCACCAGATCCTCCTTGCGGCCCTCGCAGGAATGGGAGTGGCTGGCTCTGCGCTGACATGGCTGTCATCATACCTCAATGACCGCTCCTACCAAGTGTCATGGAGAGGGACCCTGTCGGCCACCCGCCCCGCACGGGTGTCCCCCAGGGCTCGGTTTTAGGACCCCTTCTCTTCTCCCTCTACACTAAACCACTGGGTAACATTATCACGTCTCATGGCTTCTCCTACCATTGTTATGCCGACGATACTCAACTCTTCCTCTCCTTCCCTCCCTCAGATATCCACGTCTCTGAGCGGATCTCGGCCTGTCTGTCCGACATCTCCGCCTGGATGACGACCAACCACCTCAAACTGAACCTAAGCAAAACAGAATTGCTCCACCTGCCGGCCAAATTCTCCCCCCTAACCGACCTTTCAATCACAGTCGAGAATGCAGCTGTGACTGCGTCCCCGACCGCCAAGAACCTTGGTGTTGTCCTCGACGACCAGTTGAACTTCTCTGCTCACATCGCAGCGATGACCAGAACCTGCCGATTCCTCCTGAGCAACGTCAGAAGGATCCGCCCCTTCCTGACAAAAGAAGCCACCCAACTCCTCGTCCAATCAACAGTCATCTCTCGCCTCGACTACTGCAACGCACTGCTCGCTGGCCTCCCGGCCACTGCCACTAAGCCTCTTCAACTCATTCAGAACGCAGCGGCCTGCCTGATCTCAAACCTACCGAAGTCGGCCCATGTCACCCCACTTCTTAGGGACCTGCACTGGCTCCCCATTGCTGCACGAATCCGCTTCAAGGCCCTCGACCTAGCATACCATGCGGCAAAGGGAACCGCTCCCGCCTACTTCCGGTCAATGGTCTCTAACTACACACCCTCAAGACCCCTACGCTCTGCATCTTCTGGCTGCCTCAGACCTACTCCTATCCAAGCTCCGGGAGGGTCATCAAAGAGAAGTCGCCTATTCTCAGTCCTTGCCCCACAATGGTGGAATGAACTACCCACCCCAGTTAGGACAGCCGAATCACGTCCAATCTTTCGCCGTCGACTAAAGACGCACTTCTTCAACCATTATCTGAACTAAAAAAGAAATTCAAAAAGAAATTCAAACAAAAATCGAACCCTAACTAACCGTACTGTCATGCACTTGTCCTAATAAACTAACCTACACTGTAGCACTCAACACTTTGATGAACATTGTTGCTCAGCTGATAGAGTTGTGCCCTTCCTGATGGCTTGTCGTACAGAACTTGTAAGTCGCTTTGGATAAAAGCGTCAGCTAAATGACTAAATGTAAATGTAAATGTAAAATAATTAGCTTGCACGGCGCTATTTTATAGTTTACGTGCCGAGTGGGTGTGTGGCGTGAATTCTGACTCCACGGTTATAGTAGTGTGGGGTATACGGTGGACGTCGTTGCAATGTATTGGGGCGGAACAGAGTATTTTAGGGTCATATTTAGTACATTGTCATGGGATACACCGCTTGTCGGCTAACTGCTAACGTGCGCGGACTGATGACGACATCAACTCGAGACATTCGCAGCAGCAAAACAAGTCTATTAATAGCCCGCTCATCGGCGCCGGGCATAAGAAGTTCATTAAACTTGACAGACATTATATCGACGATAATTATCGATATCGAGTTATATGAAAATAATTTTATAATTTTATCGCGATAACGTTTTTGGCCATATCGCCCTAGACTGACGTATGAGCACTGACTGGGGAATAGAACATAATATACATAGGAGGGTAATGACAGATTAACCACAGCTGGTGATACACCGAGCACACGAGGGAGACATACAGGGACACCTGCAGGGCCTGGGTGGAAACACAGGAGTAGAGACCAGGGAGAGGGGAAGGCAGGGTTAATACTGGAGCTGGACGTCACGGCCACGAGGAGGAGGTCTGCTCTATGCGTATACAGGCCTCCTCCTGGCCCGGGCATGATGTGATCCAAAAGCTGCTCTAGCAGAGATGACTGCAAGCCAAGTTAGCTGTTTTGGGAAACTAGTTATTATTCAAAATCAATCGTGGATTTATTAACAACAGTGTCACAGTTTTGGTTCATGTTACTATGCAGTCCAGTACAATGCAAAAACATGGATTGGGTTATCTAACATGTAGTTTTCCATACTTAAGATGTTTTGATATATATCACATATTAAGTATGGAAAACCACATGTTGCATTCTACTGGACTGCATAGTAACATAGTGACAAGTATTCTTTCCCCCGTCAGATTTAACTTACTTAGGGATAACAATGTAATTGGTCTGTTCCTGTTTAAATCCAACCCGTCTTTGGGTACAACACCCCTGCCCACATGTGCTCCTCTTGGCCTTCGATCCAATCCTGCCAGAACCTTCTCTCCTGTGTCCCTTCCAGTCTTCTGTTTCCACTAAACAAAGAATAGTCTGGACTGTTTTTTCTTTTAATAATAATACAAATGTTATAAATCATTCGAACACAAGGTTAAAACCAGTAAACAATAAATTAGAGCTGGGCCGTTAATGGCGTTAACGTGCTGCGTAAATTTTTTTTTTATTTTTTTTTTACATTTTATTTTTTTTCCTTTATTTACCCAGGGTAGGTTCGCTGAGCACAGATGCTCTTTTTCAGGAACGCCCTGCTTCACATTCACACAGTTCCATTCACACCTGGGAGCTGCCCAGTACAACCACAGTTGACACCATTGGCCACTGAGCAACTCCACTGGAGCAGTTGATTCAAGCCATGTCACATAGTTCAAGTTTGAAATGATTCTTTCTGTTTTGCTCCTGAGAGTGTGCTAGATACTGTACTTTACTGGTAATATTATTTATTTGTGTTAACTTCTGAATAAAACAACTTATTAAACACAAGTACATCTTATTGAACATTATTTTGATATTTCATTACCAATTATCATAGCAAAACAGCTTTTTCAAACAGTCTGTAATGCATTTTGGAAACGGGAGATGGGCTCATGGTGTAATGGGCCACCTGGCCTGAGAAACATAAGGAGGAAAGAAAAAGTAAGGACTTACTTCTGGTCATTATTTGGGTAGAACACACATATTTTGAATGCCTTCGGCAGGTTTTTTTTTTTTTTTTTTTTTGAGCCATTTTAATCTAGATTAATCTAGATTAAATCCAGGATTGCAGATAAATTAATCTATGCCCACCTCTAATAATAATACAAATGTTATAAATCATTCGAACACAAGGTTAAAAACCAGTAAACAATAAATACATCTCTGAACTGGAACCCGGGGCTCTATAGCCGTCACTGCGGTGGATTGTTAGCTGTGAGGTTAGTCCCCCAGGGCCATGTTTTGTTTTGATGTTTCCCTCCGCAGCCTTATGAATGGACACCTGGAGAGTAGGGGGGGGGCCTTCAGGCATGTTAGTGGACACCTGCGGGGCACCGGGGGCCTCTTTGTGATGGACAGGGTTCCGCTTCAGGTGGCACTAATTTCTCCCGCCCCCGGGGAGGAGAGGGGGAATGGAGTGTGTGTGTGTGTGTGTGTGTGTGTGTGTGTGTGTGTGTGTGTGTGTGTGTGTGTGTGTGTGTGTGTGTGTGTGTGTGTGCATGCATGTGTTTCTCTGTGTGCTCACCATGTGGTTCATTTTAAAGAGAGGAAAAAAGGGGGGGGGGGGGGGTGAGAGGAAGATTTAGAGCTTCACTATCTTTTGAAGATATTTTTATATTTTATTTGTCTTGTGTGTGTGCGTGCGTGCGTGCGTGTGTGTGTGTCAGTACATACATCTGTGTCTTTTTGATTACGTTATCAGTTTCTGAGATAACACTACCTGTTAAGTGGAGTGCATTTGTGTCTTTGCATGTGTTTTATGTATACAAGTCTATAAATATCTGTCTTTTGTGTGTGTGTGTGTGTGTGTGTGCGTGTGCGTGCGTGCGTGCGTGCGTGCGTGTGTGTGTGTGTGTGTGTGTGTGTGTGTGTGGGCCTATCTCCGTCGGAGGCGGTAATAGCTGTTAATGTCAGCAGGAACAGGAAAGGAGAGCGTGACATGGCTCTAATGATATGTAAATACGATAACCATCTCAACACATAATTGGAGTGTGTGTTCTACCTAATACGCTTTTATCTCTTATCATACGGACCACAGCTGGCTGACAAATGCAGCATTGTCCGAGGCCCTCTGTGTGTGTGTGTGTGTGTGTGTGTGTGTGTGTGTGTGTGTGGTGTGTGGTGTGTGGTGTGTGGTGTGTGTGTGTGCGCGCGTGTGTGTGTGTGTGTGGGGGTAAGGATTTGGAGGGCTTATGTACCTGATACTGAGCTGAATGTAGGGCCTACACAAGCAGGAATAGGCATTATAGGGGCTTGTCTACTAAGTACACTTGATACTCAGTTGGATGTGCACACACACACACACACACACACACACACACACACACACACACACACACACACACACACACACACACACACACACACACACACACACATTATATCTATCTGTCTCTCTCTTTAACACACAGACCTATTCTCTTTCCGTCTTCCTCCCTCTCCCCTCCCTCCCTCCCTCTCTTTCTCTCTCTCCCTCTCACCCTCTTTCTGTAACACACATACATGCACGCGTTTGCACGCACGCACACACACACACACACACACACACACACACACACACACACACACACACACACACACACACACACACACACACACACACACACACACACACAAAGAAGACTGGGTATTTTAGATGAGATGACTTTATTAGAGGGGGTCTTTTGATTAAATGTCAGAGGCCAATGTTCTAGAATATCCAATAATGTTCCAATGGATGCCTTGTGTTCTGTCATGCCTTCCCCTGGCCAGAGTGGCTGAACAGACTCCATGCACACAACGCTAAGAGCCTTAGATACCAGCTGTTCCTTACCACGGATGGACACTCCTGTGCAAATGAGCATGAGGAACATGAGCAGGAACAACTCGATAATGTTGTAATTTAACACTGGTGGTACACTATGAAACAACAGTGTCTGACTGAAGTTAATGATGTTTTAAAAGGTACGTTCAGAATTTTGGACACTTAGCCCTGATTTCCTATACTCATCAACGATGTTGTCGAAGGAGCGTTTCTTGGCACATTCCGTGCTGTGCTTAATACTGGATACCCAGTTCCTCCTGAGTTAGCCACGACACTACACTGTATGCATGTAACGTTATACGGTGGGCCATCGTGAAAAGTGGTTCAACACACTGAGAAGAAGTGCACCCAAAGCAACGTAGCTACTCCAAAGCAAACTGCTTTGCATTGGGTGCACTGTCTGTGGAGTAGCCTTCAGGCATTTTTGTATAGACTGATTGGGTGTAGCTCCAGATTCTGGGCCCCATGAAAGAATGTATTTGTAGGCCCCCAGTGAATGCGAGCGCGCGTGAGCGAATTTTTTTTTGGCAATTTTTTTATTGATGAAAACGCATAATATGGTTTTTACCTATACATTCGGATCAGCAGTTCAGCACCTGCACTGTTGGTGGGTGAGCCTAGTAAAGGATGTCGCATTGCGTTCATCTTCAATGAATGGACCTAGGCCTGCCACGATAACACATTTTGCTGGGCGATTAATTGCCCCCGAAAATATCGCGATAAGCGATATTATTGCGACCGGTTAGAGAATTTTTTTTGAGAAATTTATTTCCCAAAACTTTTATTTTGAAGCCCACCGCTCCGTCTTTTCCGGTGTTTGACTTTTATTTTGAAGCCCACCGACCGGACCGGAAGTATTGTTGTTATTATCCTAAGCAGAAACTATGAGCCGACAACATGCCTCGTCCGGTTCTGTTTTTGAGCTAATGATAAAACAAATTGTTGGTGAACAACTACCTTTCAATTAGTTTTAACGTTAGCTACTAACGTTAGATGCAGCTACTACAGGCAATCAACGATGAGGAGGAAGCGTCAAAGCAGTAATAGAATAGCTGTGGTGCGTAAGCACTGCAGCACGACTCGAAACTACCGGAGTGTTATAATAAATTAATTCATGTTTAACTTGTCCCCGTGTCCAGTCCTTTGACTAGCCCCACCCGTTCATTGTAAACAATGATGCATGTAATTGTATTAACGTTATTCTGTGTTGTACTTGTAGCTATGCTATACGTTGTATTTCGTTTGTTAGATATTTAGCTAATGTTGTTAGCATGGAATGAGAATCAAAGCTCTATCTTTCATCTTTATTTAGCAGTCCAGTTTCTCCGGGCAGTAGCGAGTAACTACTTGGGTCTAAAAATAGCTAACGTTACACTACAAATAATGCTACTTGGTTAAAAGGAGCAACACTATTGAGAAATGTCTATGTAGCGTTGCCCCACGGAGCTCCCGTGCTGTACTCTATTAACGTCAGCGGCCCGCCTCCCAACACGGACAGTGACTGAAGGGGCACTGGTTCCGCCTCATTAAAACAAACGCGCAAATAGCAATTAATCGCGCCCGTCAAAATCATTGCATTCATTTGAATTATCGCAGCAATTAATCTTAATCAATAGTCTACCAAAGCCCCCCCTCTCTCTATATATATCTCACACACACACACACACACACACACACACACACACACACACACACACACACACACACACACACACACACACACACACACACACACTTCAGAAACAAACATAGTATCAATGAGAGCATCAATAATACACCTGAGTGATGTCTAGTAAAAAAAAAAGAAAAAAAAAATGTGGGGCCCCCCCCAGTGCTGGGCCCTTGGAATCATCCTAAGCTACCCCCCCCCCAGCTACGCCCCTGATACTGAAGAGTCCTTAACATTAGCTGTGTGGCTAACTAGCTGTATGTATGCATCCAGTATGAAGCACTGCGTGGAATGTACAGCCTAACGATCAACCTCATTGGTAAATCATTGATAAATAGGAAATTATCTTAACCTATCCTTTATGTTTACTGTGCTTTTCTTGCAGCTCCGTTCACAACATGCAAAATGAATATGACAGAAACAAGCCAGTGGTATAAAGAGATGTCTCTATCGTGGTCTAATCTGGATCACAGGACTGAGACTGTGGGCATAAGCAGCATGCTACTGGTCGACTGTTTCAGTCGGACACTATTTTGGAAGGGCACCGTCGCTGCATCCTGGGCTCAGCACCGTCCGTCTCGGGTTGATTGTGATTGGTTTAAAGAAAGAAAAAAAAAAAAGCCATATTTCCTCTATACCTGAATGATAATGGGTTCAGCCAGACCTCTCTTTGGCGCTGGCACAGTGCTAACATAGTGTGGAGAGAGGTATGGCTCTACTTGTGGTCAGGCAGCCTCAGAGTGTGGTGGAACACTAGGTGGAACACTAGGTGGAACACTAGGTGGAACACTAGGTGGAACACTAGGTGGAACATTAGGTGGAACACTAGGTGGAACATTAGGTGGAACACTAGGTGGAACATTAGGTGGAACATTAGGTGGAACATTAGGTGGAACACTAGGTGGAACACTAGGTGGAACACTAGGTGGAACATTAGGTGGAACACTAGGTGGAACATTAGGTGGAACACTAGGTGGAACATTAGGTGGAACATTAGGTGGAACATTAGGTGGAACACTAGGTGGAACACTAGGTGGAACACTATGTGGTGGAACACTATGTGGTGGAACACTAGGTGGAACATTAGGTGGAACATTAGGTGGAACACTAGGTGGAACACTAGGTGGAACACTAGGTGGAACACTATGTGGTGGAACACTAGGTGGAACACTAGGTGGAACATTAGGTGAAACACTAGGTGGAACACTATGTGGTGGAACACTAGGTGCATGCATTAAAGCATTCCGTCTCCAGACGGATTTCCGTCAATTTGATTGGGGAGATCCGTCCATTTGATTCGCAGTCTGACGGAAGTATTTGCATGATTTGTAGATGCATACAGATTGAAACAAAATTGAGCCAATCAGAGGCGCCAAATATGGAAAAGGGCTTTTTTTTCCTATCGCGCCAAGCAGTCATCATCACTCAGCGACTCGAGAGACGGGTCGCCTTTTTTGCAGCCTCACGCGTCAACTGCTTGTTTACCAACGTCACAGCCACCACGCTGCTTGCACTCGCTGCTATATACCGATTAGCTAACGTTAGCTTAATAGCGTCTGTTAAATGGAAGGAGTAAGCCGGCCACTAAAAAGAGAACCCACCGCGGGGTTCTCAGATGAAAACGATCAGCGGGACCACCTAACAAAAAGTTTCGAGAGGAGAGGACGTTTGAAGAGACTGGCTAGGCAGCGCTACTGGGGGCTGTAGTGGTGAGTTAACTTGTTCCGTGTGCCGCAACGATGTCAAAAAGAAAAACAGAAACAACACGTTTGTCATTGTCGTGTTACTTCACAGTACAATATGTGAGTCCCCTGCTGTGGTTGTGAGTATACGTTTATTAGCTTAACTCCGTAGCAACATCACACAGGTGTATCGGTAGACAGTCTCCTCCCCACCGTATATATTCTCTCTGTCAGGATCTATGGGTAACATTACTGTATATTTGCATATCGTATATGTCACAAATGTAACAGTACTATATACCTGTAGTATGTCCCTATGCCATAAATGTCATGTCAATGTCATGCATGTCATAAATGTCACTGAATTGAAAATGGGGGACCCTGATGATGTAAACAAGACAAACGTCTTTCTCAGGTCTGCATCCCCTTAACAATTGTGTGTATTGAGCCATACTGTATTGTACCCATTCTGCAATCGGTTAAATATTGATTGATTGTTATAACGGATTGCAGAATGGGTACAATACAGTACAGCTCAATACACACAATTGTCAAGGGGTTGCAGACCAGAGAAAGACTTTCCTCTTTACATCAGGGTCCCCCATTTTCAATTCATCATAACATATATGACATACATGACATACAGATAGACAGTACTGCTACATCTATACATTTATGACGTACCAGATTTACACAGTATTGTTTGTGATACAATAAGAGTCTAAAAAAGAGAGCATATACATTTGACGAAGAAACTGTACATTGGAGGAGGTTGGGTGGAGGGGGGGGGGGGGGACTGTACATTGGAGGTGGTTGGGTAGGCGGGGTGGGGGGGTAACTGTACATTGGATTATCGACGAAACCGAAACAAGTAGGCTCCCTTAAAACGCCAACGCTATTAAAAAGAAATACAGTGGAGGTTAAAATAAGAATATGACTTGGCCTGAAAAAAATTTCAGTCAGGAGATTTTTTTTTGCTTTAATCCCTGACTAGGTGGAACATTAGGTGGAACACTAGGTGGAACATTAGGTGGAACACTAGGTGGAACATTAGGTGAAACACTAGGTGGAACACTATGTAGTGGAACACTAGGTGGAACACTAGGTGGAACACTAGGTGGTAACGTGAGCGGGTAGTTGTGGAAGGCCAGACCAAAAGTCACACATATTAAATATTATTTAAAATCATATCTATTTTGAGGTCTGGAGACTTTCCACTTGTACAATTTGTTGCATCCGAGCCACTGAATTACAGTTGTAACAATTTAATGTGAAAGGTGATTGATAGGGGTGTGCAAAAAAAAATCTATTCACATAAGAAATGCAATTATATGGCTATCGATTAACAAATTCCTAAAATGTTTACATTTGATTCAGTGTGCTTTTTTTTTCTTTGACACCTAGGCGTCTTCTGCAGTCAAATGGGAAAAGTTACTCAAAACAGTCATCTAGAAAGGCGGTTAGGTGGCCGAGCGGAGATTGCGTTCGTCACCAGCCCCGGAGCTGTGAGCTGGATTCGCCTGTTCGAATCCAGCTCACAGCTCCGGGGTTGTCACCAGCTTGGCTGGCCGTCTGCACTGATACAATTGGCTGTATCAGAGGGTGGGAGAAGCTGGCGGGGTGGGTCCGGGTCGTTGTAAACAGCGACTCCTACAGTTCGGTCGGGGCGCCTGCTAAGCGCGGATTGGACGTGAGGGGGATAGTGTGGTCCTCCCACACGCTACGCCCTCTCAATGAGAATCCGCGCTGCCAGGTGAAAAGAAGCGGTGATTGGCTGGACGTGTGTCGGAGGAAGCACGTGGTAGCCTCCACTCTCCCAGATGATCTGACTGTGGGGGGTAAGTGCGCAGCGATCAGGAAGGAACTGGGAATTGGCATACGACTAACATTGGGATAGGAGAAAATCGGAGGAAAATGGAGGGGGAAAAAGACAAATAAAAAAAAAATAAAAAAAACAGTCATCTAGAATCAAATCTATGTATGCATTGAATCGAGAATCGATTTCGAATCGAATCGTGACCCCAAGAATCAAAAGCAAATTGTGAAATTTCTCGATTAGTGCACCTCTAGTGATTGATGTTTAGAGACATCCCTGTTATCTACAAAGCGATTATGCTTCAGCACATATGACCACGCCCAGCGCTTGTGACCACATTGTTGTGTTTTTCGTTTTCTTTTCATATTATCCCAGTTTTGAATGTTTAAGAACATGTTTACTATAAAAGCTAACAGTTATAGTATCTCTAATAGTAACAGTTCTTTGTTGCTACATTTCTATTTAATTTAGTGAGGGTTTGTTCTGTTGTCATCAAACCCTGTTTATCACTGCTTCAGCCCATAACTCAAACCCTGTTTATCACTGCTTCAGCCCATAACTCAAACCCTGTTTATCACTGCTTCAGCCCATAACTCAAACCCTGTTTATCACTGCTTCAGCCCAACTCAACCCCTGGTTATCACTGCTTCAGCCCATAACTCAAACCCTGTTTATCACTGCTTCAGCCCAACTCAAACCCTGTTTCAGCAGAAACAGAGACCGGGTCTCTCTCAGTTTATCTGACCACTGCATCTTTGGTATAATGGACGACTAATCTATAGGGCGGCAACATCACTGCAGGATTAATATAGATAAACAGATGGAGATAGAGAGAGAGAGAGAGAGAGAGAGAGAGAGAGAGAGAGAGAGAGAGAGAGAGAGAGAGAGAGAGAGAGAGAGAGAGAGAGAGAGAGAGAGAGAGAGAGAGAGAGAGAGGGACACAGACACACACAGACTGTGCCTTGCCCTGACAGACGCTCCTCATCAGGGTATATACAGGATAGCCATATTAATTCATTACTCTAATCTCAGACATACACACACACAAACACATACACATACACGTACACATACACATACACACACCTCAAGGGTCTCTTTGTCAAAGAGTAATGAGCAGATTGAGTTACACTGAGTGACTTGTGACTAGCATTAGATTCGAATTAGAACCTCTTTATTACCAAGTATATTTTTACATATACCACAGGAATTTGTCCTCTGCATTGAACCCATCCTAACTACTGTATTTATGAGCAGTAGGCAGCCACACTACACTAATACATGTGATTTATATAGTGATTTTCTAGAACTCAAAGTCGCTCTACACTAAGGGGCGGTGGTAGTGAGACAAACAACAGACACAGCAACACAAACACATGGAGAAGAGATGGTCTTGAGGCGGCCTAGGAAAACTGTGAGGGACTCTCAGTCTCTTGGGGGAGAGAGTTCCAGAGCCTGGGAGCTGCCCTGGAGAAGAGCTGTGTCCCCAAAACTGCCCTGGTTGGACTTGGGGGTGGAGAGAAGGGTGGCTGAGGTGTATCTGAGGGACAGAGAGGGTTGGTTGGATTTATATATATCTGTGTCGATTTTTTCTCCCACGCCTACTAATGATAAGTATTTGGTCAATCTCATGAAAAAGTTAGTGCATTCACAAATTCAAGAGTATTTTGTTTCAAACAAGCTTGCAACAGATTCTCAACATGCCTATATAGAGCTGGTCACTCTACTTCTACTGCTTTGATACTGATGACTGGCTTAACGCTATAGATAACTATGCTGGTGGGAGTTGTGCTGTTAGATTTTAGTGCTGCATTTGATGTGCTGGACCATTCTCTACTGGTTGATAAACTTAATGTTATGGTTTAAAAAATTCTGCTTTAAAGTGGATACTACGTTATTTGTCCTCTAGATCACAGAAGGTGTATCTAAATGGCAGCCTGTCCAGTAGCAGAGGTCTAGAGTGTGGCGTTCCGCAAGGAAGTTGCCTAGGACCTTTGCTCTTCTCTGTATTTACTATCTGACCTATCTTGGGCTACCAAATGTGCTACAACAGTTCTTTATGCAGATGATTCAACATTGTTTTACGCTGCACCATCATGCAATGTACTTAATGAAGTTTTGAGCAGAGAACTTAACCCTTTGGGTGCCGTTCACGTTGTTTCTGTCGCCCAACGTTTGAGTGCCGGAAACGTAAATCTACGCTTTTCTCACGGTATTCCTTTTATTCGCTATTGCCATTCATAATTCAGCGGGGCACCTTGTGCATACTGTTCTGAATTTGTCTGAGCTGGCAGACGGTCTTATACCGCCCTCTAACGCCTTCGGCCGCTATTGCACTCCATTAGAAACGGTGTAGTTTCTTTTCTCTAAAGAGCTGCGCTGTGGGGGCAGTATTCAAAACGGAAATGTACCTGATGAAAAAATTATCTGTTTTTTGCACGTTGACTGGAAGCAACTCACTGACAATTGACGACGTTATTAGACCCATAGCTATAATATAAAATATAGTGTTAGCTCTACAAACAAGGTGAGCGATTACATGGGGTTAATGGACGGCAAAGCCAGATGCACTTCCCGGAAGGGGCGTGGCACTCAATGTGTTAAAGTTGTGCATGACTGGGTAGTATGTAATAGACTTGTCCTTAATATCTCCAAGACTAAATGTATTGTGCTGGGAACAAGGCACAGGTTATCTACAAATCCAAAGCTTCATTTAAACTTGTGTAATTCGGCAGTTCAACAAGTTGAAAGTACTAAACTCCTTGGAGTAATGCTGGATTGCACTCTGTCTTGGTCTCAGCATATTAATTATATTGTTTTAAAAATGGGAAGAGCAATTGGTATTTCCAGGAAATGTGCTTCTTTTGTTGCCCGTCCCCTTTTATGTCAGATAGTGCAAAGTTTAGTTTTATGTCATCTTGACTATTGCTCTGCGATGTGGTCATCTGCTGCCAGTGGTGACCTCAGGAAGCTCCAGGTGGTCCAGTACAGGGCAGCACGGTTGGTACTGGGCTGCTCACTAAGGTCTAATGTGAGCCGTATGCATGCCCGCCTCTCTTGGCTTAACGTTGAAAATAGATTGTCTTTTATATACTTGTGCTGTTCAAGTTGGTCATGAGCAGTAAAACTCCTGTTTTTATACATAATCAGATTGTTTTTAGTAATACTGTGCACGAGCATTACACTAGAGGTTCCAGTAGTGGGCAGCTTGAATTGCCAGGTCCTAAAACCAACGCTTTAAGGAGATCTTTTATTTTTAGAGCATTAACTCTTTGGAATAACCTGCCTCAAAACCTCTGCTGCATTTACAGTAGATTCACTTTTTTAAATAATCTTAAATTGTTTTTAACACTAAAGTATTTTTGTTTTACACTGTAATGTAATTTTAGCTATCTTAATTGTTAGTTTCATTATGCAATGTGTGTACTGACTTTTAATAATTTTGTTTTTGCAATAATAATTGTTTTTGTATGTTTTTGTGTGTGTGTGGACCCCAGGAAGACTAGCTGGTTGCTATGGCATCAGCTAATGGGGATCCTTAATTAATAAAATTAAAAATCTGTTCACATCTGACTGGTGTCATTGAGGCAAATAAACAATCATACTGGTAATCAAAAGCTGATTTCTTTTCAAGATATTGTGACGAACCTGGTGGTGTTCAGGCTCGACACAGTTAAAAACAAACAAATTAAATTGTCCACACAAGCACAATTTCAATAAACAAAAGATATTTATTGAATAGAAGCACAACAGTCCGATGGGCAATTAGAGTAACGGATAACAGTCCAGGGTCAAAACACGTACTGTATCAGGCTCTCGTACAAAAGGGGAATGTTCAATACTCAGGGTTTGTCTTCCAGTCCAGGGTCAGTTTCATAAGGAGGTTTCTCAGCCAGTCTAGGGTCCAGTACCACGAACACCTTCTCGCTTTCTCCTCTCCTTTTAACTACCTCTCACCTCACAAACTCTGTATAACACTCTCTCTCTGCTCTCTGCTCCTTCCTCACCTCCACTCAACTCTACTCTGTCTTTCCTAGGGTTTAATGTTTTGTGTGTGTGTGTGTGTGTGTGTGGAATGTGGGTGATCACGTGGTGCACAGGTGTATTCAATCAGTCCTAATCAACTCCTTAATTGACTCTCCTCTGCCCGTGGCAGTAGTATCTCCCTTCCTCCACATGACGGGGGATGATATCTGCCACAATATTCATTCATATTCATATTTAATGTGAAATCCGTATCACACTGCAGACAAACTGACAGCTGACAGTTTTACTCACTGTGCAAATAGTCAACTAATTTGCTATTTGGCCTATGTCATTCAGAGGTGTTAGTTATCTCTTAATTTTTATGAGTCTTCAGTTCAGTTTTATGAGTCTTCGTTAAAAGTTGTAAGGCAACTTTGGATTTGAGAAACGTGTTAACGTCCTATTAATGTGTGTGGGTGTGTGCATGTGTCTTGACTTGAGTGTTTGTGTGTGGGTGTGTGCATGTGTCTTGAGTGTTTGTGTGTGGGTGGGTGCATGTGTCTGTGCGCATGTGTTTGTGTGTGTATGTGAGTCAACATGGTGTCTCAGAGTGTTTTAGTTCTGTAAATGCAACAAATTATTTAATTTATATTGTTTTTCTCATTGGTATGATCTAACTGAAATATAGTACAGTTGTTTGCTAGGGTATATTTGTGCCCCCCCCCCCCCCCCCCCCCCCACACACACACACAAAAGACTTAAGGGGCGGATTCACAAAGAATAGATTGCTCCTGATATCTGTCAGTGCAGTTGGCTCGCAGAGTGCAATTTTCCCCATATATGGTCAAATAGTATAAATACTGCCCATGCAACAGTATGCATGTCCTCCTATAGGACAATGGCAGACAGAAAACAGAAGCTTCAATTCACTGATCACAAATTGCAAGTCCTGATGAATCAATACTGTAGCTCTTCTAGTCCTTGGGCCAAATGCTTTTTTGGTACCAATTGGGTGGGCAAATTCGGGAACATGTCTATGTTCCCCGGGTTCTATGTTCCCCGGGTTCTATGTTCCCCGTTTTTTTTAAGGGGTTTTTAAGGGTTCTATGTTCCCCCATCCGCAAAAGGGTTCTCTGTTCCCCGGGTCCTATGTTCCCCCTATGTTTCCCATGTTCCAAAAGGGTTCTATGTTCCCCGGGTCCTATGTTCCCCGGTAGCGATAAAGGCTCGCCCAGGCTCGCCACAGCAGTGGATTTCAAAGATAGCCAGCCACTTTTATAGATAATTCATTTGTATCGCAACGGAGTCACGGATCTAGTCGGGCCATGTAGCATTATGTCGACAAAAATCAAATACAATAAACAAGTGTAAAATAAAGAATTTTAAACGAAGTTTAGTCTATTAAATCATTTTATAAGCGTTAGTTTATTTGCGGTCTGTGTGAGAAGCATCCATCTGCAGAACCACAGCCCAGCTCTCTCTGTCCCCACGCTGTCAGGCCGTCACAGGCCCGCTCAGCAGCGCCACCCACCCAATGGCTGAATTGCCAATGGCTTAATTGGAGTATTGCACTGTGCAGGATTGATTGATTGATTGAAAACTGTATTAACAGATTGCAGAATGGGTACAGTACAGTACAGCTCAATACATACAATTGTTAAGGGGATGCAGACCAGAGAAAGACTTTCGTCTTGTTTACATCAGGGTCCCCCATTTTCAATTAATCATATGACATACAGATAGACAGTACTGCTACATCTATACATTTATGACATACCAGATTTGCAAATACAGTAATGTTTGTGATACAAAGTGTCCAGAAAAGAGTGTATATACATTTGACGTAGAAACTGTACATTGGAGGAGGTTGGGTAGGTGGGGTGGGGTTGGGTGGGTGGGGGGGGGGGGGGGGGGGGGACTGTACATTGGAGGTGGGTGGGGGGGGGGGGTTGAGTAGGGGGTGGGTGGGGGACACTGTACACTGTACAGTGGAATACTGGCAAAGCCATACTTGGTAATTTACTGTACAACTGGGTTAGGACATTTGTGGGGGCCAGTTTCGAATTGCAGTCTCCCGTAGGTGTTCTTTGAGTGTTTTTTAAAGTGGGTAGTGATTCACATTCCTTTACAACTTTGGGAAGGGCGTTCCTGCGGGCAGATCCGCGATGCGTTTATTTAAACTTTATTTAACAGATTGCAGAATGGGTACAGTACAGTACAGCTCAATACACACAATTGTTAAGGGGATGCAGACCAGAGAAAGACTTCCGTCTTGTTTACATCAGGGTCCCCCATTTTCAATTAATCATATGACATACAGATAGACAGTACTGACCTCAGCAGCTGGAACAGGCTGTTATTGGGGTGGTGAGGGTCTTTCAGTATCCTGCAGGCCATGGATTTGCACCTCTTGTTGTATAGAACCTGCAGGGGAGGTAGTGCAATACCCGTGGTACGCTCGGCTGAGCGCACCACTCTCTGTAGGGCCTTCTTGTCTTGTGCCGTGCTGTTTCCATACCAGGCAGTGATGTTTCCGGTCAAGATGCTCTCTACAGCTCCTGAGTAGAAGGACTGGAGTATCTTCCCCGATACTCTGAACTTCCTTAACTGTCTCAGGTGCAGGGTTTCCGTTAGAAAAAATTGTTGCCGGTCTCCGTGACCTGCAAGATTTCAATCTACCGGACAAATGAGATTAATTCCGGTCATAGTTTATTTAGCTTTAAAACAATTGATAGGCAGGCTATATAAAGAATGTCATCCTCAAGGCATGTAGATTTATAATATTATTACTTAAAACTAGGCTACTTTTGCGTATACAGTCATTAATATATTCCAAATAAAATAAGTCCCTCGATACTCCGTGCTGCTGCTGACTTGAAATAAAATAGACCGTGTCTGTGGACAGTCGGTCCGACACTAAACAGCAGTCTGTTATAATCACATTTTTATGAGCTAACGAATTCCGTTATATTGGACATTTGTATTAATTATATCAAGCGAAGAACTGAGAAAGCAGAGAGACGGCAACATTATCGTGGTTTGCGTGACGACTCTCTCCACCTCGCAACGACTTATTTGCAAAGAGTATGGCGCTGCAGGGCAGCTGTTCAGCTGTTATTGGCTCTTTTCTGGGAACCACACAACAGCGCCCCCCACCCAACATTGGCTGAAAATGGCTGAATTGGAGTACTGCTGGAATATTGCATTGTACTGCTGGTACTGCGGCTCTACAGCTTCAGAAAAGTCCGCACAACCAGCACTAAGCTCTCGCCGACAACGTCGTTGTCATTATTAGAAGCAACGAGGAAACAAATGTAATGATCGTTTCGTTCATCGCATAGGCTATTTAATTTTAGCCTATTTTAATACAATTCAAATAATCAAATTGTGCTTAGACTCAGGGAATTATTTTCACCGGACATTAAGACCGGAGAGATCAAATATGTCGGACTTAAACAGATTTTGCCGGTAAAATACCGGTAATTACCGGCTAACGGAAACGCTGCTCAGGTGGTAGAGGCGCTGTTTCGCCTTCTTTACTACTGTGTCTATGTGTGTTGACCATGTCAGATCCTCTGAGATGTGGACCCCCAGGTACTTAAAGCTACATCCCTAGTAAAATAAGTATCCTGCCATATCTTGCTCCCCTTCATAGATTTGCTTGTACGTCGGGTTGTGGGGGTACTAGAGACATGACCATGATCACGTTGTTATGCATATGTTATGCATATGAGTCTCCTGAACACGTAGAGATAGAGTCGATCAGACCTTCCTACGCTGAGCTATATGCTAACTTTCGCGCACCTACCCCCTACATGTGAATGCCTCATTGTTGCGGAGGTATTATGCAGTAGGTGCACGAAAGTTACCATATACTGTAGCTCAGCGTAGGAAGGTTGACTATGGCAGGAGACTTATTTTGCAAAAACTGTCTATCATATCAAAACACAATCTAGGGATGTATTGTATAGGAATACAACAATCACATCTAGAATTTGCCCATCCAGATGGTACCAAATCGTTTGTGATGTCATCCCAAAATAAATTAGTTTGAGCAGACCTGTACATGGTGCTGAATCCTTCGGCCGAAGTTAGTTAGTGAGAAATGAAGTTGTATTTAAAGTTTAGTTAAGATAATAGAACCCGCATTCTCATATACTCCAGAATAAACGTTTCATTGACCATGTTTCCAGTGTCTACTCCTCATGGACCTGACAAAACGTTATAAATTTAAAGTTTATTCTGGAGCATATGAGTGTGCAGGTTTGATTCTCTTTATTGTGATTATTACTTAACCCAACAGATCACCGGAGACGCTGGCCACTAATGTGCTTAGTTACCACCAATTCTCTGAAGATGTAAATAGCGTCACTTTAACTGCGCGTGGCAATTAGCGCAGATCTTTGTGAATTGTGTTTTTGCAATGAGGCTCATTTGCATAGAAAGGGGCACATGTTCCGCCCATATTACCTCATTTAAATACACGTAAATAGCACCGACACACAGAGACACAATGCTGATGGCAACGCAGTTAGCACCGTATTTCACCCTTTGCACAAGCTTTGTGAATAGCAAGGTGTGTTTTGGAGCTATTTGCACAGGCATTGCGTGATTGCGTCAGAAGAAGCTGCGCAATCCCTTTGTGAATTGCTGTTCCTGTTGATGTACATTGGGTTGAAACTGCATTATAGTTTACATTAATAGCTATTTGATGATGAAGATACATAGCACTGAGGAGGACTAATGAGGGAATTTGATAGTGGAACACAGACACTCCTGCACCTTCCATCACCACAGGGTGGTCTGGTCATGTTGTTTAAAATGTCCGTTCTAATTACGCCGCATTGACATAGTTACACACATGACATAGTCTTTGATTTCCAGATACATGCACACACACACACATACATGATTATACTTACACATGTACACACACATGCATGCACAAACGCACACACAAACACACACACCCATACGGCACCTACTCGGTTTTATGACACTTGTGACTAAATTACTAAATGCGTATTACTGTTCCAGGGTTGCCGCTCCAGGAATGTGTAAGACCACCCAAAGCCTGAAACATGACACACACACACACACACACACACACACACACACACACACACACACACACACACACACACACACACACACACACACACACACACACACACATACACATGATTGATCTGTACATCCTAAACATTCTAATATTGCCTTAGATCAATCCCAGTCAGTACAAGTAGGTGGATGTGTGTGTGTGCGTGCGTGCGTGCCTGCGTGCGTGCGTGTGTGTGTGGAGCTTAGCTCTGACTTGGATCTCAAACACACAATGAGAAATGCTTCCCAGCTAAAATGGCTCGTCTCTCATCACACAATGAATTCCTGGTGATGTCGTCACCTTAAAATATAGGAAACGTCTGTAATGTTACCAGCCAACATCTCTGTTAACAAGCCTTGCATGTAAAGCTATGACATTGACCCCAACAAAGTGATAAAACAACATTTTCAGCTTCTTTATTATTTGTCAATCTGTCTGTTTCAGACCCAAGGTAAATCTAACTATCATAGCATGCAGGCTAGCTAACATCCATCTCTGAATCACTGTGATTCTCCATGTTTGTCACGGAACGCCCACTTTCGAATGACCAAATCGAGTCCCTCCCGAATGGTATGTCCTGTCACGTCGTTTCACTCGTAAATATGTCACGTTACGGAAGCTATAGTAACCCCAAGCCATTTCACGCCGTGATGACGGTATCCTAGCGCCTCTGACTGCTACTGCACAGGTAAGAACATCCATCCCTATCTGCTTCCGTTCCCCTCCCTCGGGCTGGCCCAGTGATACCCCCTGCTTGTCTCTGGCCCAGTATATCAGCTCAGATGTGTGTTACTAATCTCTTTGACTTGTTCCTGGATTGGTATCACTGATGACCTTCCTCCCAAAGGACCTCAGATCTGACGGTGGCCACAAAACTATTTTGGTGAGGCCCAAAAAAGACTGCACCTGTGTATACTGTTTACTTTTACTTCACTCATAGTATATATTCAGATTATAATTATTTATTGCCCATATTTATTGTAACGTATAACTGACCCTCATATTCACCTTTGATTACAATGTTTACTTTCTCATATTCTTATATTCAGTTAATTATATTGTTTACACTGTTTATAAATGTTTATTTTATTTTTTAGATCTAATTGTATTACCTGAATGAATGAATGAATGAAAACTTTATTTAACAGATTGCAGAATGGGTACAATACAGTACGGCTCAATACATACAATTGTTAAGGGGATGCAGACCTGAGAAAGACGTTTGTCTTGTTTCCATCAGGGTCCCCCATTTTCAATTCATATAGACATATATGACATACATGACATACAGATAGTCAGTACTGCTACATCTATACATTTATGACATACCAGATTTGCAAATACAGTACTGTTTGTGATACAGAAGGAGTCAAGAAAAGGGAGTATATACATTTGACGTAGAAACTGTACATTGGAGGTTGGGTGGGGGGGGGTTGGGTACATTGGGATATTGACAACCATACTGGGTAATTTACATTGGAGGTGGTTGGGGGG
>NC_140165.1:131186858-131226858 GCF_963971535.1 Notolepis coatsorum | reverse complement strand
TATTCTTTGTTTTCAATAATTTTGTGATGAATAATAACATTATTTTATTTATTTGTTTATTTATATTTGTGCTTGAGTGTGTCACATCTCTCATACATTCCACTGATAACTTTCTAATGATTTGTTTAGTGCAATTGTGCCATTAAATACATATATATATTTTTGACAATACTTTTGACAATACCCTTTCATTCTGCAACAAAGTCACTTATCTTACCAGTTTGTTTCATATTACTCATTGCATATTACGTTTTTGTTAGTCTCTCACATCCTGTTTCTTATTTAGACCTCAGGGTTCAAAGGTCATTGGGGTCACACAGACTGTATGAATGATTGCTTGTTATCAGGTGGCAAACAATAGAGTGGACATACAAGTGTATCTGTGTATGAGGAGAGAGAGAGAGAGAGAGAGAGAGAGAGAGAGAGAGAGAGAGAGAGAGAGAGAGAGAGAGAGAGAGAGAGAGAGAGAGAGAGAGAGAGATTGACAGAAATAGACATTCACAAAAATAGACACAGACAAACCCCTGCAACAGGCTGGAGGAGGAGGCAGGATGGGCGCATGCGGATGGTGTCGGTTCTAGAGAAAACACGCCAAGCCTTTTCAATGTCTTCTGGGGACGCTGTGAGTAAATCTCCCAGTGTGTCTCTTTGAACTCTACGTCCTGCACAAGGAGAAAATAGTCTTGATTTTGATTCTATCCCAATCCCTCTGCAAGCCGGGCATGTGGCTCCAGTGTGTGTGTGGCTCCAGTGTGTGTGTGGGGTTCCAGTGTGTGTGTGGGATTCCAGTGTGTGTGGCTCCAGTGTGTGTGGCTCTAGTGTGTGTGTGTGTGTGTGTGTGTGTGTGTGTGTGTGTGTGTGTGTGTGTGTGTGTGTGTGTGTGTGTGTGTGTGTGTGTGTGTGTGTGTGTGTGTGTGTGTGTGTGTGTGTGTGTGTGTGTGTGTGTGTGTGTGTGTGTGTGTGTGTGTGTGTGTGTGTGTGTGTGTGTGTGTGTGTGTGTGTGTGTGTGTGTGTGTGTGTACGTGTGTGTGGCTCCAGTGTGTGTGGCTCTAGTGTGTGTGTGTGTGTGTGGCTCCAGTGTGTGAACGACCAACCGACCGACCAGACCAGACCAGACCAGACCACCGATGGAGAGACTACTCAGTATTGCCAGCTCTGGTGATGGCAGAGTGTGTTCATCATCTGACCTCTGCTACCTTATGTAACAACAGTCTCTCTCTCTCTCTCTCTCTCTCTCTCTCTCTCTCTCTCTCTCTCTCTCTCTCTCTCTCTCTCTCTCTCTCTCTCTCTCTCTCTCTCTCTCGTAAAAAATAACTATAATCAAACCGACCGATGAGGAAACCTATTCGGCTCCGTCTATAGTCTGGCCCGAGCAGATGAAGAAGACAACGGTTATATGTATTGATCCTGTTCTGATGCAAGACACTTTTGGACTCGAAGTGAGAAAGGTATCATCTATTTTACGTGTACTTTACCGAAACTCCATCATAAAACATGCGTTGGTCTAGAGACCAGTAAAAGTAAGTTTGCACATTATGTGATCATTGATCAATACGCTACAGTGAAATCCGTCCGTCAATGAACAGATGAGGAAGGTATTACTGCCTGTCGGTTTATTTTTTTTAATTAAAAACAGATGTAGACGGACAGACACAGTGAAGCAATGTAGCCACATAACATTAAAGATCAAAGTAAGTGCTCTACAGATATTGAGCTTAATTTCATAAAATGTCCGGTGTCACCAAGTTTATTAGCCCTGAGTGGGAGGTTTGAAGGGTCAAAGTGGGTATAAAACTTGACTAAAATGTCAAGTTTTAAACTGTGGATACCAAACAGAGAAGGTAAAGACGACTTTGAACTGTTGAACAGTAATCCAGAACTATTTTATTGTACTGTAAAAAATTATATTTTATCTATTCTATTCTACTATTTTATTGCACTGCACTATTGCACTATTTTACTCTGTCTATTTTATATTACTCTTTTTATTATTGTCTATTTAAAACTGAATCAAACCATAAACAAGGTGGCCTGTTGGGATGTTAGATCCTAATGTGAAAAACTGTGATTTTATATGTCTGCACTTTATGTGCTCATTTTATGCCTGTCTTTTTTCTGTTGTGAAGCACTTTGAGCACTTTGAGTTTCTGTATGAAAGGTGCTATACAAATAAAGTTTATTATTATTATTATTATTATTATTATTATTATTATTAGTCATGGGAAATTCCACATCACCACGGCAACCCTAGTATGCACCTTCCTTGTGTATTCATTCCATACTCAAAGTTGCCCAAACCAAGCATCCTTTACAACCTTCACAGCTTCATCACTACTAATAACAAATATTCAGTTGTGCTGATATGAATCACATCACATCACACTTGGATAAGAGGCAGGGGAACTATGATGCTGTTCATTGACTACAGCTCAGCATTCAACACCATAGTCTCCTCCAAGCTTGTTGTCAAGCTCAGTGACCTGGGCTTGAACTACGATTTCTGCCAGTGGGTCTTGGACTTCCTGACAGGATTACCCCAAGTGGTGAGAGCCGGTAATGAGAGAGTGAAGAATGTAAAGTACCTTGGAGTCCACATATCCGAGGACTTGACATGGAACTCACACATAGACAGTGTAGTCAAGAAGGCACAGCAGCGCCTCTACTTCCTCTACCAGGCGTTGTAGGGCCAAGGCTAAGAGAATAGTCAAAGACTCTAGCCACCCAAACAACTGCCTCTTTGCACTGTTGCGGTCAGGCAAGTGCTACCGGAGTCTTGTGGCAAGTACAGAGAGACTCAAAAGGAGCTTCTATCCCCAGGCCATCATGATGCTCAATGCGGACTCTATGCAACACTAACTCACCCATTCTACACTCATTGAACACAACATCCACATGCACACACTCACTTTAAACATGTATCTTTAACATTCACTTTAAACACTTTTAACACCACCATATTTTATCTATTTATTACTAAATATTTGCACTACCTCTCATACAGGGTCATACAGAACCAAGCATTTCACTATATTGTACATTATGTGACAAATAAAACAACTTGAATTTAAGTTTAGGGTTAGGATTAGGGGTGGAGTTTATACATTTTGGTTACGCACTCACCAATTTGTTGGAAATCCAACGAAAAGTCGGCACTCATGCGAATAGCCTGCACCCCCCCCATCCCCTTCCCTCCTCCCTCCTTCCCCCTTGTCCTCTCTCTTTCTCCTCTCATTTCATTATCCTCCCTTTCTCTCCCTGCTAATTGCCACCTCGTTGAAGCAGGCTGAGAGCTGGAGCTCGTTAATTGGCGAATGGGAGACAGGTGGCGCCACTACAGTATGTTGTGATGCTGCCTCGTTAGCTGTGTGTGAGAGAGAGAGAGATTTTGTGAATGCAAATGTAAACGTGTGTGTGTGTGTGTGTGTTTCTATAGTTGTGCATATCCACGTGCACATGTCTGTATGTGTTTGTGTGTGCATATGCAGTCATGTGTATGCATGCTATTGTGTGGGTGTTCATGGGTTTGTATGCTCGTCAGTGCACGTCCGTCTGTGTGCATGTGTGTGTGTGTGTGTATGTGTGTGTGTGTGTGTGTGTGTGTGTGTGTGTGTGTGTGTGTGTGTGTGTGTGTGTGTTTGTGTGTGTGTGCACTTTGCGTCCTTGTTAGGGGCTCGGAGTCTCTCTCTCTCTCTCTGTCTGTAATCTCTTTGTTTATGCAGCGCGAGAAGGGCCCGGCAGGGCCATGAACTCCCCACGCTCTCATCCCGCTGAGCCACTCGCCCCTACTGGACCCTCACACCCCCCGCCACCCTTCCAACACCCCCGTTTCTGCTCCCATCACCCCCACCCACACACTCACACTCCTCCTCCTCCTCCTCCTCCTCCTCCTCCTCCTCCTCCTCCTCCTCCTCACTCTGACCCAACTCCCCCCGTCTCTCTTTCCCGTCTGTGCTTGTTACTGTCACTATCCAGAGCTGTACAGATCAGAGAGTTGGGGCGAGGGCTAAACCCTAACGACAGGGCACCGTGTTCTACTGATGCCTGCACGCTGTGATCGTTGTACTTAAAGAGTTTCTTAAGCCGTCGGCTGGGATTCAGAATGGACCACGGGACGAGATTCCATGTGGTCCCCGAGATGAAGACGTGGTAGCTTCTTTTTGGTGGATGTTTTCATCAGAAACCTTTCTTGTCTTTGTGGCCATTTGATCACCAAAGGAAGACATCATGCAGTGCAATTGTTAGAATGTTTATATTGATGTCCTACTCATGAAGTCACATTATTCAGTTACCTGGGTAGCTCAGTGCATGGGCAAAGGTGCTTACTGTGCTCCTGCAATGTCACAAGTTCAAATTAGGGGTGGGACGATACGAGTAACTCACGATGCGATGCTGTGACGAGTTTGGCCCTCAATAGCGATAATATCACGATACACAATATCTGCGATAATCAATATATTTCATCTATGATACAACACAATATCTGTGTGCAGTGGTGACTGGTCAGAGCCCCACCTAGTGTCACCAAGAATAACTGCAGACAAATGTTATTCATTCTTAACACTTTGAGTGCCACGGACGAGAATTCTTGTTATTTCACGCCGACCGGGAAATCTCGTTTTTAATCGTTTTTTTTTTTTATTAGCGATTTCCATTCATATTTCATCAATCTAGCCTCCCGTTACCACTGGAACTCTCTCTGAGCTCCATTGGGAAAATACCGCCCCCTATCGTCTCTTCCTGTGGTACTGCACCCCATTGGATTAGACTGAATGAAAATCCTGCTTCCTCATTTTACTTCTCAGACAAGTCACCCGAGACGATCGGATTCATTGTGGACCATCAGAGCAGCGTGGAGTCGGTGTGTCGACCACCCAGCGTTGGATCAATAAACGCAATCGATATTTGGAATGGCGATCAGGAATTGGAATAATCTTTTTGGAGAACATCTGATCTGAGGTAAGGAATCTATTTGACCAGTGTCATGTACGAAGGTCAAACGACCGCACCAAAGAGTATCTGGAGCAGGCTGTACATGAACAGAAACAGCCTCTCTCAGTAAATGTTTTCAAAATGGTCCCGGGCAGGTAGGAAATAACAAACACAAAACGTTTTCAAATGGTAAATTAGGTTTTATTGGAATGTGGGGGTTTCAACCCACGGCCTTTTCCCAAAGGGAAAAGGGGATGTCGTCGGTGGGGATTTCAACCCACAACAATTAACAAACAGGGAGATATAAGGGGAGAACAAACAAGGGAAGTATAATAGTAAACAAGTCTGGACAAACACAAAGAACCACCACTCTAACCATGCCGCTCCAGTTTAGGATGAACACCAATCCACCTCCTATCACATGGAGTGTGGGATGAACCACCGCTCTAACCGTACAGCTCACGGCTTAGGATGAAATCTAGGAAGCCAACAAGATCTACATACATATACTTAAACGTACAAGCTCACCTTCTTAAACATAGAAACACCACTCTACCCAAGTGCAGGATGAATCCAAGGTGGCCAACGACATATACATCTCCCACAAACATGTAAGCACAATGGCAACCTCACTCTACTCAAAGACTGAGCAATTGACTGAGAATGAGGCGCCGAGACGTGTGTGTGCCGTCAGGTATTTGGCTACCCATCCCTCTCGAGATTGATTGCCATCAGCTGTCATTCATTAGGCAATCAGCACTCTTCAGTAGGGATGGGCAGCACCTGACAGGGAGAGAAGAGACAGCATTAGCTCTCATGTTCACACACACACACATCATATACAAAATAACACATTAAATATACTAACCTGATGTTCAGAAGGTGTCATAAATACAGTAATAATGGTAATGACCAACCCACGTACCCAGGTACGTCACACCAGTCTTAGGATAATCAGAGCTTTTTTCACAGAGATATCAACGTGGGACCTGTGTGTGTGTGCAATCAGGAAATAAGAGATTCGACTTTTCAGCCCGCTTCTATAGCGTGCATAAGTACACATATACTATACTATAAATAGGCAGAAAAATTACAACGTGTTTTGTGTATTACAGTAAAGGGCGTATATCACAGAATCTTCTGAAATCTTCTGGAAGTTTCAAGAAACGAGCGTTTTTCAAAATGGTATAGAACGGAAATGAACCGATTAAAAAACAATCCATTTCGACAATGTTGACTGCAAACAAGTCATTGATAAGCGACGGCCAGATTAGACACATAGCCATAATTTAAGATGTAGTTTATGCGTTCGCAAATATGAGAGCGCTATCATTGAAGTGGGTGGTGGCACGCAACAAGGTTTTGAGACGGGGAGGCGTGGCATCCAAAGTGTTAAAGATTTGCCTATTATTTGCTCAAATGTATTATGTATGGATAGCATCTTACTAAATTGCATATACATTTTATTAGTATTTTAGTCCATGTCATCTCTCTGCCTTGCTGTTTCAGATTGCGTCATTCTCCCGATCGTTAGGTCTCAAATAGCACGAATGGGGCTAGCCCCTCTCTATCAATGCAGTGTGTACGGTACATGGGAAAATCCAAGTGCGCATGCTCAGGGTGTTTTATCATTCACATCAATTTGATGGCAAGTGGGGCTCGGAGCTCCTAGCCCCACGTGAAACGTCATTTCGTATTTCAAAGTTGATTGGCTGGCGTCGGAGTTCAGTCAGCAAATAACCTTTTCATTGCAGCTACTGTGAACTACAGTACCTAGCTAGTGACGTTACGTGAAAATGAACAAGGTGGATTATTTACTCAAGCACAGGTTTGAAACCCTAAATGTGGGTCCACACCAAGCCACTGGATATTGTTATAACTCAAACAGCTTGCAAACAAATTGCATAGTGCTTATTATTTTTTAATTATTATTATCTTTTTCCTCCTTTTTCCGTTTTTCTCCCCTCCCAATGTTAGTCGTTATGCCAATTCCCAATCCCCTTCCTGGTTGTTGCGCATAGGGATGCCCCGATCACGTTTTTTGCCACCGATCACCGATCATCTATGAGCCATATCGGCCATATACTTTTTATTTTATTTTATAAAATATATATATTATAATTATACTTGTAGTTGTATTATCTGTGAGACATCGCCACCACGCAACAAGTCAAAATGCTCGCTATCTGCTAACAGCTCCACTGTCTGTGTGTATACTCTGCTTTGGTCAAATCACATTCAGCATGCCCTCAGCTAGCCCCTTTTGTGACTGCGATGCAAGCCAGTGGCTCGAATACGCATCGAATCAATGTTATAAGACATTGATATCAGGAGCTATCTGTAGCTACTGCTAGCCGGCTAGATAACATTAAGACAACGCCTCAGTGAATTATTTATTTTACTTGGTCATTTCGTTTAAACAGTGAGCTAACGTGAGCTAACGTGAGCTACCTAGCTAACGGAGGTATCATGCACTACTAGACTATTGCTGGAGCATTTGTTGATATCAGGAGCTATCAGTAGCTAGCCGGCTAGATAACGTTAAGACAACGCCTCAGTGAACTATTTAGTTTACTGGGACATTTCATATAAACAGTGAGCTAACATGAGCTAACGTGAGCTACCTAGCTAACGGAGGTATCATGCACTATTAGACTATTGCTGGAGCATTTGTTGATATCAGGAGATATCAGTAGCTAGCCAGCTAGATACCGTTAGACAATGCCTCATGTATTAAACTAAAAGTGAATAGTTGACTCTGTCATTTTTTTTAAACAGTAACGATAGCTAGGTAGCTAACGTTAGCTCACAGAGGTCCCATGCACTAGACTAGAGCAGACTATGCCGGAGGCAATAGGAGCCTCTGTTGACACGGGTCTGGGAGGGGCAGGGGAGGAGGGGGAGGGGCAGTGCTCTGTGTGCCTGAGAGAGAAGTCAGCGAGTGAGAACTCCGCTAAGAATTGGATCATGTTTTTCTATTGGTCTCATATTTATACTGAATATCGGCCGATACCGATCGCTGGCCGATCGATCGGGGGATCCCTAGTTGCGCACTCTACCCCCTACCGTCGGTCTGGGAGGGCGGAGACTATCACATGCTTCCTCCGACACATGTGTACCCAGCCCACCACTTCTTTTCACCTGGCAGCGCGGACTCTCACTGAGAGAGTGTAACGTGTGGAAGGTCACACTACCTCTCTTAGATCCTTTCCTCGCTGTGCAGGCGCCCCGACCGAACTGTAGGAGTCGCTGTCCACAACGACCCATACCCACCCACCGGCTTCCCTCCCGCTGACTCGAGCCAGTATGACGGCCGGCCAAGCCGGAAGCAACGCTGACAGCTGGATTCGATACCAGTGTCTCTTGCGTTGGTGACGAGCGCCTTGTCCGCTGCGCCACCCAGTCGCCACCGCATAGTGCTTCTTTAACACACACTGACCACAACTTGATTATTATTAACTATTAATTATGTCCCCAATGGAAAACGTTGTTACCGTCTACAATAAAAATATATATATACATCATCTGTTTTATCAAGGTATCTGAATAACAATGGGATCACTGGAACTGCAACAATCTGGCCTTTACATCCATGTTGTATGCTAATCAGAGGCAGTTTGATTAGAAAAAACTTTGCGTTTTTTGCAGTGTCGCACTATGTGAGCCTTATTTAGGATGTTTCCTAAACTGTTCTTCAAGGTATTGGTGTCTTAACACTTTGAGTGCCAACGACGAGATTAGTCGTGTTAACTTGCCACGCGTTGAGTGCCAATGACGAGTTTTCTCGTTTTTTAATCGTTATTTCTTTTATTAGCGATATCCATTCATTTTTCATCCATCCAGCCTGACGTTATCATTGTGAATGGGTCTGAGCTCGAAAAGGGCAAATACCACCGCCTATCGTCTCCCGGATGGTAATGCACGTCATTGGATTGGATTGGATGGCCATGTGCATCAGAAAAAAAGTCTGGTCCGGGGTTTTCCCATCTCTGTCAAGCAGTATCGTGTTACCAGATTGACTGAGGACCCTCAGAGCAGTGTCGATTATGTGTTTCGGATAGAGGTGGGCATAGATTTTTTTTTTTTAACTAGATTAATTTATCTGCAATCCTGGAGTTAATCTAGATGAATCTAGATTAAAATGGCTCATTTGAAGTCTGCCGAAGGCATTCAAAATATGTGTTCTACGCAGTGTAACTCAGTTACTTTACTAGTTACTTCATTTCAAAAGTAACTCAGTTACTTTACTAGTTACTTACACCCAAAAGTAATGTGTTACTGTGAAAAGTAACTATTTAGTTACTTAAAAAAAAGTATTGCTCCCATTGATGCCCTTACAGATTCTTACAGTCAACATCTGTTGATCATTTTGACAGTTTCCACTAATCTCTCTCTCCTAGTATGTCTCTTAGCTCTCTGTCTCTCATAAATGTCATAAATGTCACTATGAATTGAAAATGGGGGACCCTGATGTAAACAAGACAAACGTCTTTCTCTGGTCTGCATCCCATTAACAATTGTGTGTATTGAGCTGTACTGTATTGTACCCATTCTGCAATCTGTTAAATAAAGTTTTCATTCATTCATTCATTCTCCCCCTTTCTTCCTCACTCCCCACCCCTTCCTTCCTCCCTCCCTCCCTCCTTCCCTCTCACACAGAGAGAGAGAGAGAGAGAGAGAGCGAGAGAGAGAGAGAGCGCGCTTAGGTTCTAGGTTGAAAATAAGTGCATGCTAGGTTGAATGAATTGATGAACAATTGATGTCGCCGTTGGAACGTTTCATTATAAGCTTGCAAGTTGCAACGTTGGTTAAGATATGAAAATACTTGCCAGTAAGGATGCATTAGCCATTAGCTACAGTAGCTTACTTACAGAGATTTGTGGTGGAGGTTCTAGCTGAACGAGCCCGCCAGCTTGATTTCAGGCAGCAAACGGGTCTGGAAACGAACGTTTTAATCCACACCACAATATGTAAACAAAGGTTTTAACCATCCACAACAGATTACTGCAGTCCAAATGTATTTCCGATGCTTGATTCTTCTCTCAGACCGACGCAATGTCTTGAAACTATTATGTTTATTGGCGACGCGAGTGTAGTGTGTAAACAAACAGGCCCACAACGTGTCTCCGCACACATGAGTTCTACGCACACACAGAGTAATTCGACCAGGTATACATCAGCTAATGTAATTGGCTCCCAGACCCAATTTTGAGAATAGATTAACGGCGTCAATTTCTTTAACACGCGATAATAGTCCGGCGTTAACTTAGCCCGGTAAATGCGTTAACGGCCCGGCCTTAGTTTTGGACTATAACGTTGGATCAATAAACGCGATCAATATTTGGAAGGGCGATCAGGAATTGGATTAATCTTTTTGCAGAACATCTGATGTGAGGTAAGGACTCTATTTGACCAGTATTGGGTTAATCAGATGTTTTTTTCATAGCGATCACAACGTGTCTGTGTGTGTGTGTGCGTGTATGACGTTAGCGCTGACCAGGTCATGGATAATATATTTTTCAGCCCGCTTCTCTAGCGTGCATAAGTACACATATACTATCAATAATCTAGCATTTATTTGAAAACGATTCATAAATCAGCCGAAAAATTACAACGTGTTTTGTGTATTCCACTAAAGGGCTATTATCGCGGAATTTCTCTGAAATGAACTCTCCAAAACTATACTCACATTACATTACATTACATTTACATTTAGTCATTTAGCTGACGCTTTTATCCAAAGCGACTTACAAGTTCTGTACGACAAGCCATCAGGAAGAGCACAACTCTATCAGCTGAGTAACAATGTTCATCAAAGTGTTGAGTGCTACAGTGTAGGTTAGTTTATTAGGACAAGTGCATGACAGTATGGTTAGTTAGGGTTAGATTTTTTTTTTTTTTTTTTTTTTTTTAATTCAGATAATGGTTGAAGAAGTGAGTCTTTAGTCGACGGCGAAAGATTGGACGTGTTTCGGCTGTCCTAACTGGGGTGGGTAGTTCATTCCACCATTGTGGGGCAAGGACTGAGAATAGGCGACTTCTCTTTGATGACCCTCCCGGAGCTTGGATAGGAGTAGGTCTGAGGCGGCCAGAAGATGCAGAGCGTAGGGGTCTTGAGGGTGTGTAGTTAGAGACCATTGACCGGAGGTAGGCGGGAGCAGTTCCCTTTGCCGCACGGTATGCTAGGTCAAGGGCCTTGAAGCGGATTCGTGCAGCAATGGGGAGCCAGTGCAGGTCCCTAAGAAGTGGGGTGACATGGGCCGACTTCGGTAGGTTTGAGATCAGGCGGGCCGCTGCGTTCTGAATGAGTTGAAGAGGCTTAGTGGCAGTGGCCGGGAGGCCAGCGAGCAGTGCGTTGCAGTAGTCGAGGCGGGAGATGACTGTTGATTGGACGAGGAGTTGGGTGGCTTCTTTTGTCAGGAAGGGGCGTATCCTTCTGACGTTGCTCAGGAGGAATCGGCAGGTTCTGGTTGTCGCTGCGATGTGAGCAGAGAAGTTCAACTGGTCGTCGAGGACAACACCAAGGTTCTTGGCGGTCGGGGACGCGGTCACAGCTGCATTCTCGACTGTGATGGAAAGGTCGGTCAGGGGGGAGGATTTGGCCGGCAGGTGGAGCAATTCTGTTTTGCTTAGGTTCAGTTTGAGGTGGTTGGTCGTCATCCAGGCGGAGATGTCGGACAGACAGGCCGAGATCCGCTCAGAGACGTGGATATCTGAGGGAGGGAAGGAGAGGAAGAGTTGAGTATCGTCGGCATAACAGTGGTAGGAGAAGCCATGAGACGTGATAATGTTACCCAGTGATTTAGTGTAGAGGGAGAAGAGAAGGGGTCCTAAAACCGAGCCCTGGGGGACACCCGTCCGCAGGGGGCGGGTGGCCGACAGGGTCCCTCTCCATGACACTTGGTAGGAGCGGTCATTGAGGTATGATGACAACCATGTCAGCGCAGAGCCAGCCACTCCCATTCCTGCGAGGGCCGCGAGGAGGATCTGGTGGTTGACTGTGTCGAAGGCTGCAGATAGATCTAGGAGAATCAGGACAGAGGAGAGGCCTTTCGCTTTTGCTAAGTGAAGTGCCTCTGTGACTGCAATGAGGGCTGTCTCTGTGGAGTGACCAGTCCTGAAGCCTGACTGATTAGGGTCTAGGAGGTCATTCTGTAAGAGATAAGCAGTAAGTTGGTTGGATACAGCACGTTCAAGTGTTTTAGAAAGGAAGGAGAGAAGAGAGACAGGACGGTATTCAAAGCGGTATAAAACGGAAATGTACCAATGAAAAAACAATCCGTTTCGTACATGTTGACTGCAAGCAAGTCATTGATAAGCGAGGGGTGTTTTAGACCCATAGCCATAATTTAAGATATAGTTTAAGCGTTCGCAAATATCCCCGACCTCCCATTGACTAAAGCGCTGGCACGGAAGGGGTTATCTGGGCATAGGGGCGTGGTACCTGCCAAAATATGAAATTTCTTTATTTTTTATTTTTGTATCTGCCCATATCGGCCCTATCTTGATATCGGACCGATACCATATACCAGGGGTCGGCAATTAGGTTTGCCCACGGGCCAAATTTTCCCCAAGCCATTGTGTGGCGGGCCAATGATAATGAACATTTTTTAACTCTGTCAAAAAAAACGACATATACATGTTTGCACTGTCTTTTTTCTATTATAAAGTGCCTCTCACACAGTGCATAACACATGAACAGATCAGTCATTTGATTTTAATGCAGGTGCTCGCATTATAAATCGAGATCAGTAGGGTGCATTTGATTTGAAGCACCACAGCGGGTGTATTATACATCGAATGTATTATTATTATTAAAACACAACACTCACCATAATGCAGACAGCCCTGCCCTGGACTTATTATTGTTTCTGCTTCGGTCCTCCAAAATCCATGCTAATGTTTGAAACATTCAAATGTCCACTCGCGTTGAATGCCCCAATGTCCACCCAACTTGAACACAGTTGCTTGCTTCATTGCCTCGTCGTGTTGCCATGTCAACACGCGAGCGTCACCGGTTGCTTATTGCGAGAGTTACCTGTTGCGATATTCCGTATTTTAAGTATGACTCCTGTTTATTAAAAGAAGCTTTATAGGTCGTAGGCTCCTCTTCTGGCTCATCATATTTCCCCGTTGCAAAGAAGTTATTCAAAGACGTTTGTTTTGTTTTTGCAAACGACAGCATCCGAAACGCGGAAGTGAAAGTGAAATTCCATTGGTTCTCCCAGTACACGTGACCATTTCTAGCATTTCAATTGGCTATAGTGACAGCCATAGATATGATGAATAGATAGATACAGCTTCACAAAGACACTCTGGCGTCACGACGAGTGAATATTTCCTGCGCGTAAAATAAACATCATATTCTCAAAATAACCTGACAGGCCAGAAATTATTGCTGGCAGGCCCATTTCGGCCCGCGGGCCGCCTATTGCCGATCCCTGCCATATACCATATAGGCATATACCGATACCATATCGGCCAATATTATATCACTAGTAAGCACACTTACTCATATGTGCCATCACTTACAACAACAACAACAACAACAACACCAACAACAACAACAACAACAACAACAACAACAACAACAACAACAACAACAACAACAACAACAACAACAACAACAATAACCCACCTTACTCATCTGGGCCCCGTGGGAAGGGAGGACAGAAAGAAAGAAAGAAAGAAAGAAAGAAAGAAAGAAAGAAAGAAAGAAAGAAAGAAAGAAAGAAAGAAAGAAAGAAAGAAAGAAAGAAAGAAAGAAAGAAAGAAAGAAAGAAAGAAAGAAAGAAAAAGAAAGAAAGAAAGAAAGAAAGAAAGAAAGAAAGAAAGAAAGAAAGAGAGAAAGAGAGAAAGAGAGAAAGAAAAAAAGAAAAAGAAAGAAAGAAAGAGATTGTATATGCTTCTCTTACAACCCCCCCCCCCCCCCCCCCCCCCCCCCTCTTTATCCAACATGTACACACACACACACATTCTCTGATGTGCCCAATTTGATAAACCCAATGAGAGTTCTTCTCTCATCCCATCTCGGCTCACCTCGTCACCTCTCTCATGCCATGTTCTTTTGAAGCCGTGCACTAGCGTCCTCTCCGCTCCAGCCCTGACACAGTGTGTCTGCTGGTTCAGACCGGACCACTCCGAGGCGGCGAGGATTTATCTGGCAGGTGGTGTTGTTGGTTTATTCCAGGGGTCTCGACCCGGTGGCAGGTCTAGAGGAGTTCACGTTGTGGGCATTGGTTTGGGAATTAGTCTGTGTGTGTGTGTGTGTGTGTGTGTGTGTGTGTGTGTGTGTGTGTGTGTGTGTGTGTGCGTGTGCGTGTGCGTGTGTGTGTGTGTGTGTGTGTGTGTGTGTGTTAGCCATGTTGCTTCTAATGTGCTCAGGCAGGTGTGGGGGTTACTGACAGGTTTGTAGGTCAGTTCCCTGACCCTTGTGTCAGCTCTCTGTGTTTGGCCCAAAACAGCCACCATAGTCTGGCCCCTGGTACACTAGCAACCTTCTCTTCTCTTCTCTTCTCTTCTCTTCTCTTCTCTTCTCTTCTCTTCTCTTCTCTTCTCTTCTCTTCTCTTCTCTTCTCTTCTCTTCTCTTCTCTTCTCTTCTCTTCTCTTCTCTTCTCTTCTCTTCTCTTCTCTTCTCTTCTCTTCACTTCTCTTCTCTTCTCTTCTCTTCTCTTTGTACTGCTTTTCCTTCTTCTACTGCACCTCTCTATTTCTCTCTATGTCTCTCTCTCTCTCTCTCTGTCGCTCACCCCTATCTTTGTATACAGTTGATGTATTAATCCTGTTCAATATCATCAGTCTTCTTCCTGAAGATATTCTGTGCATATTCTCCTGATTTACCATTACATTATCATGTGCAGATACCACATCAACCGCCTCAGTGTTTTCACTTGCCTAAGTGTGTAAGCAACAGAGTAAGTGTTTTGTTTCCAGAAGCTATCAGGCGTTTAACCTGATGATAGGCTTAATTCAGGAAGTATAACGCATGTATAATAAATGAGCTTATCCCAACTGGGGTTTGTCTCTGGTGCTGTGAGAAATGCATTTGTGTGTGCTTTTGTGTGAGTTAGCGTGCATGTGTGTGTGTGTGTGTGTGTGTGTGTGTGTGTGTGTGTGTGTGTGTGTGTGTGTGTGTGTGTGTGTGTGTGAATAGGATCAGGAGTATCAGAGGGGTTTTATGGAGCTAGGTGACATTCTTGGCCGTCAGAACAGTTGTCTTTGGCCGTAGAAACATGTGTAGGTCTTTTATTAGCTCTGGCCCTCGTGGTGGTCCTCCCTCTAGCCTTGGTGAGTTGTGACTGATTGATTTGACATGCTACACCTGGCGTAGAATACATGCTTTTAAATCAGTTGTGATTAGGTTACTATAAACCGAAGACTGTGCAATGAGCACAATGCTAGAGGTCGCCTAGGCATCTGACTAGAAAAGAAGGAATCTTCTCCACAACTGTTCAGTGGATTGACATCACGCTCGTCAGGTGTTACTGAGGACCCAGGGGAGGGGAGTGTCGAATTTGGTGCTATTTGGCCAGATGGTGGCACTATAACAACAAACTTTATGTTTATGTTTGGCGGGTGTATCGCTGAGGACCCAAGGGAGTCCAGTGTCGAGTTTGAAGTCAATGGGATGAGCGGTTCTCAAGGAAGCTGTGAGTGAGTACCCCATATCTACAATTCTTCAAGTAGCACTTCTGGGGGCCAAGCTATCGGGCCGCTTCACACCGCCAGGCCCCCCGGCAGGCCCCCCGGCAGGCCCCCCGGCAGGCCCCCCGGCAGGCCCCCCGGCAGGCCCCCCGGCAGCACTGCAAGCACCAATACCGGGAGTCAAGCAATGGGCCCATTCCTGAATGAGCACTGCGCTAGTTCATATAATAACCATTGTACATTTTTGCAAAGCACTTTGTAAATGTTGCACTTTGTAGTGATTAGCACTATTACTAATTTATAGGGATGTCCGATATTATCGGCCGATATCGGCAGTAAAATGTGATATCGGAAAATATCGGTATCGGTTTAAAAACAAAAAAAAACAATAACAATATTTGTTATATATATATCCAGTGAAATTATTAGTTACCTGAAATGATTCAGTTTTTTGGGGGGGGAAACCCTGCATATATCGGTATCGGTTGATATCGGTATCGGAAATTAAGAGTTGGACAATATCGGAATATCGGTATCGGTAAAAAAGCCAATATCGAGCATCCCTACTAATTTATATATTTTATACCTATTTAATCACCTGTACATTGTATATTACTATTGCACTTTACTGTTACATTTGTAATCTGCTTGTGCTGTGTAAATCAATTTGAATCTAATCTAAACATTTTTTTTTAAAAAGCATTCTAAATAAATTATGTTTCTAAATGATCAATGATGTGTTTTTCTTTGCTTGCTCAGCTGTGATTAAATATTCAGTACAGGCTATTGTTTTATAGCCAACTATGTTGCCCACAAAAGAAAATCCCATTTATCCATATACACGGCACATAGAACCATCATTCTAAACAACAAAAAACAATGTTGTGCTTTTTCAGTTGTGATTTATTCATTATTCAATGAAGGATATACATTTCCAGTGCACATTGGCATGTGTTATAGAAAGCTATAATGGCCCTCACCCAAATATATTTTAACATTTCATAAAGAAACATGTTCATGTATGCATACTTCTAAATGATTGATTGTAAGCACTATGTCTAAAAGGCATGTGGCAGTGAGTATGACTTGTGATTAAGTGCACAAGGCAAGCAGGCACTGGGTCACTCAAAAATAAATAGCTACAGCTAGTCCTGTATGTTAAGCTGTAGCTTATGCCACATGATATTTGGGGATGTGCGGTGTAGGGCTGCAACTAACGACTATTTTGATAGTTGATTAATCTATCAATTATTGAAACAATTAATTGATGAATCTGACAAAAGAAAGAGCATAATTGCATGCAAAAAAAAAGGAAATGTTATTACTTGTCTTGTACAATGTTCTTTCATACAACTTGCAAATTGACAGTTATAAAACGAAGTGTGTTAACAGGCATTGATATACACCAAATTGCTTCAACGTCGAATAACATAGACTCAACTAATTGATTATAAAAATAGCTGCCAACAATTATTCGAACCTATTAGTTGTCGATTAGTTAGTGCAACAACTGGAATGATGTAGTTTGTATTCTGCACTGCGAGGATAGTTACAGTAAAGGATAAGTCTTGGTTTTCCCATGGTTTTTCAGATGGGTAGAGCAGTCTTAAAACCTGGTTCGCTGGTAATCGCCACACAATCACAAGCACAATGAATTTAGAGGAGTCCTAGGAATCTACTGAGCAGGATTCACATGTAAGCGAAACCCATCATTAAATTGCTGAAAAAATACATACAGTATATCTCAGTAGATCTACTTTCATTTGTTTCAAAAGCATGATTTTCAGGATTTATGAAATAAAGAATATATTGATTACTGGTATAGCCAGAGTTGGTGGTCAGGGCTTTTGCAAGAGCACTGCAAATTATAAATGTTCCACCAAAGTGAAATGTTGCACTATAAGGATGAAGTGTAAATGTTTTCTTCTGTGTGATTAAATCAATTACTGGTAGCTACAGCATGGTCTTCCAATTATTAGGTGTTGTTTACCACTTGTCTACTGAGTCAGAAGTAGTAGGGGGTCTTAGATCCTACAAAGCAGATGACAACTCCCCCCACTCACAGCTCCCACCGGGCGGGCAGGTGGCTCCCACTCAACTGCCGTGGCACATTTGCTGACTTTTCCGGAATCTTTCCCGGAACATTCCTGCATTCCATTCATTAGGCCAATCAGCTCTCAGATTTTTTTTTTAAAGACTGGGCACTCCTTCGCTTTCCTTCCCATCTCAAATAGACCTTTTCTAACTTGACAGCGTAAACCTTCCAAATGGGCCCAAGTTTATATCCTGTTGCAATGTTTGCTAATACATAATACTTTTTTTTATGATTATTATTAAACCTTTATTTAACCAGGTGAGTGTATTGAGGTCACAAGGTCTCTTGTTGCGAGGGAGCCCTGGTCAGGACAGAAGCAACAACACGGTGTTAAGAGCTAACATTAAAAACACATCTAGCAAAACATGGAGTTGCAACTCACAGAATCATAAGCCTGAAAAGACAGACTTGGAATCAAGGGAAGCCATTACAAATTCCTATTGAATCTGCCTCCAAACCATTTACAACATTTTTAAATCTGTTTGCAAGTGGTTCCATGCTGCAGGGGCAGAGAACATAAAGGCCTGTTTGCCAAATTCGGTGGAACCCTTAAGAGGGCGTCATTTGAGCGCAAACCATACTTACTACTTTTATGTGAGATATACCCACAAAGGTAGGAGGGAAACAGACAACAGGGTCTGAGTGAGTGTGCGCGAGGCCAGTGAAGGCCACTGAACTCTGGCATACAATAGGAACAGGAAATAAACCAAAAGGCCAAAGCTGTTCCCATAGCAACGGAATGCTTCTGAAAAGGTCTACAGGTGAAGTATGACGTGCGACACTCTCCTTCTCAAAGGTTTGCACACTACAGGCCTGATTTTCTGTCTACAGTCCCGTCTGAGAAACCGTTTCTTCCCACCTCTAGCCTCGAACCATTTGAAACGAGAGCTTCTTCATGAGCCACTTAAGGAGATATTTATGATGTAGAAATTGCTCGAGTTGAATTTGAGCCTTTAATTCCCAGTTCTATTGTAGCTCACACGTCCCGCAGAATACAGTAACACGGTATTAAATCTGGTTGAGATCCCGTGGAGAAGGGGTAATTGGCGTATTGACATGTCTCGAGGGAAACACGCAAACCATTCATTCCGGGGATCAAGCAGTTGAGATGAATGGAGTTGTTTACGGTATCTATAACTGCTGCAGGTGAACGTCTACGGCTGGCGCTGAGTCATGTTGCGCCTCGTCCGCGACCACACCCACCCCTGTCTGTGATGTTTATAGCGGTTGTAAAGCGATACAGCTAGTAGTTTCACAATGACAATAACGAGCTGTAAAAGGCCATTCAGTCTATCATTATGCCTTCATTAACTTTAAATGGCCTGACACCCCAAGTGTGTGTGTGTGTGTGTGTGTGTGTGTGTGTGTGTGTGTGTGTGTGTGTGTGTGTGTGTGTGTGTGTGTGTGTGTGTGTGTGTGTGTGTGTGTGTGTGTGTGTGTGTGTGTGTGTGTGTGTGTGTGTGTGTGTTCATGTGCACATGACTTTTGACTGAAGTGTTTATGTAATAAGGGAATGATTATTGCCTCTGTCATTATGACCTGTCATATGTTTTCTATCTGTGTGTTGTGGTTGACTGGCATGTAGGGGGAGTTTGTTGTGTGTGTGTGTGTGTGTGTGTGTGTGTGTGTGTGTGTGTGTGTGTGTGTGTGTGTGTGTGTGTGTGTGTGTGTGTGTGTGTGTGTGTGTGTGTGTGTGTGTGTGTGTGTGTGTGTGTGTGTGTGTGTGTGTGTGTGTGTGTGTGTGTGTGTGTGTGTGTGTGTGTGTGTGTGTGTGTGTGTGTGTGTGTGTGTGTGTGTGTGTGTGTGTGTGTGTGTGTGTGTGTGTACCTATTTGTGGTAGATCTTGACATGTAATTGCCAGATTGCCATGGAATCTATTGTAAATGTTCATGACCCTATGAGGAAGAGCCCTGTTGATTTTGGTGAATCAGGACCACATCATTATATTTCCTCTAGCTAGTTAACTAACATTACAGTAGCTTCTCTTTCAAGGCTTTGGGTTTCTAAATACAGTGCACACTAATTGTACATAGGCAACACCAAGATTGACGTTACCATTTTGAAATGCTCACATGCACTTTATATTAGGGATGCACCGAATGGGAAATTATTGGCCGAAACCGATACCGAAAATAGGAAACAGTTGGCCGAAAACCGAATGCCGAAAGGCCGAAAATGATTAATATAAATATATAATGTATATATTTTTTTTCAGCTACCTGATTATGGCTAAACTTAACTTAATAATATTAATAATCACTATTATGGGCCCATAAAACATTTGTTCAGCACTTTTGAATGCATACATTAATTCCAGACTGACTGCTGAAAGATTGTACAATTTAAACATTTTCTCTTTGCATACAACAAAATGTGCATTAAAGTCAAGTGCATTTTCTTTTCTCTGTAGGATAACTACAACAAAGTGCATTCAGAACAAAGCCAAGGTGCTTTAAAACTGCATAAAGATCTGCATAAAGACACACACACGAGAGGGAGAATAGCTTATAGCAGACTTCATGATGTTACTGTAGTGGCTACTGTATATAATTCATGGCGTTCCTACATGGAAGGACTGTTGTATTTACTACATCAGGGGGACCCTGATGTAAACAAGACGAAAGTCTTTCTCTGGTCTGCATCCCCTTAACAATTGTATGTATTGAGCTGTACTGTACTGTACCCATTGTGCAATCTGTTAATAAAGTTTTCAATCAATCAATCAATCATGACTCTTAGCAGGAGATGACGTAGCTTACGAGAGACGGGTCAAAGAGGAATGGAAGCATTGTTAGCTAGCTTAACGCTAACATTAGTTAAATGTTTTTAACCGAGACGGGCATATAGTAATGGCGAGGATATAAAGCATGTTAAAGATGCATTTATTGGATGCGTTGCTCGCGGAGTTTACATAGAAACAGCGCGACTCCCAAGAGGGGTTAGTTATCACAGGCTGCAGAACGCAGGAAGAGCTGCCAAGCTGCTCACGTTATACGTTGCGCATGCTACCGGTATGTCTGTAGCCGTGTTTTGATTACGTCATCACAACAACACTTTAGGTTACGAACGTTACGTAACCCTGTTCTTTGACATTCTGTGATATATTTTCGGTGCTAAAACCCTTTCGGCCGAAAGCCGAAAGTGCCTTTTTAACGATTTTCGGCCGATAATTTTCAGTGGCCGAATATTCGGTGCATTCCTACTTTATACCGGTATGTTGTTAGTTTATCACAGTAGTGTCAACCAAGGTTCTTAGATAACAGAACCAATTTGGCTAGCAAGGATTACCACAAGATTTCTGCTTTGACTATTTAGCCATATTATAAAAGTCCATTCCACTTGCAAGGGTAACCAAAACAGGTTTATGTGTTTTAGTCTTCAAAATAAATAACATAATACCATAATACCATATCATAAAAACTTTATTAATATATCAGCTAATTCCTCTGTATCTAATCATCAAAACCAACAAAGGAATAGTTACATCCGTGTTGAAAAATACCAGAGGGAGTCATCATTTCGAATCATCAACATTTTAGTGCATCTTTAAAAAAGAAAAAAAGAAATACAGAAAATGGCAGTGCCCTCCCCTCTTTCTCTCTGTCCCTCCCTGCTCTCTCTTTCATCTACAAATACAAGCACACACACATACATCAGCAGACCAAGGATACCCCTCTCAACACCCCTAACCCTCCCAACCTAGCTGACTTCTGGTCGCCTAGGTGTGACCCCTATGACCCTCTGAACCCAGTGGAATTAGAACTAAGATTCAGCTCTTTTACTCTCCTTCCTACCTCATTTAGTTATGTTATTTATTTATTTTGTACCATGAACTGTATGGAGGACCATTTGTTCCACAATTAAATCAATAATTATATCTCAATAATAACATCCATATAGACCTGACACTAGTCACTAGTCAGCATTCTCTCTGGAACTCTGGAATGCTGTGTAAACTAGAATGGCACTGCGAGAGATGCAACACTGTGAACTCGCCCACCCAGTCATGAAGATGCAGGAGAACACCAACTAGACTGGGGATACATATTGTATAGTATATCATGTAGTCTGAGCCGCCCTCTCGTCAAGCACCAGTGGTAGAAGAAGTACACCGTTCCTTTACTTAAGTAAAAGTAGAAATACCCAGATAAAATAGTACCCTGGTAAAAGTAAAAGTCCTCCATTCAAATTCTACTTGTGTAAAAGTAGAGAAGTATTTGCTATTGAATGTACTTAAGTATCTAAAGTAAAAGTATGTGTTCTACATGATGTGTGTGAATTCCAGTGCTTGGGAGCATTCAATCCTCAAACCATTGACCTCTAAAGGTTAAAGTGGTATGTGGTCCAGTTATGCTGCTCTGATTACATTGGACAACTTTGCAAAAAAAAGTTTAGTGGAGTAAAAAGTACAATGTTTTCTTTTAAATGTAGTGGAGTGAAAGTTCCCTAAAATGAAAATACTTGCGTAAAGTACAAGTACCTGAAAGTATATGTACTTGTACTTGAGTAAAATACTTTCCACCACTGTCGAGCACCTAGTGACTAATAGTGTCGAATATCTGTTTTATCTTGTGACAACGTTTCAGAGTTCAATCTTGCTCTCTTTTAGAGGAATAGGGTATACATAATTCTATTAACTACAAAATCACGTGATAGTCAGAGAACTTTAAAGCCATTGTTCTCAGGTTCAATGTTAGTGTAGTTACTGCGGTTAGCTTCTGTAGGGCCTGTAGATCAGTGTAGATCAGTGTAGATCAGTGTAGATCAGTGTAGATCCGTGTAGATCAGTGTAGATCAGCACCGTGGAACTGGAACCAACTTAAAATAAAGTGACTAGTGCAGTTCCTTGGCGAAGCATCGCCATATCCACACATTTAGAATCTTTATTTATGTCCACATAAGTACAATGTCTAAAGGACACAAATATTATCAGTGCAATTGGACATGGTGGGTTATTCTGTTACATTCGTGCCCAACAACCAGAGTTACAAACATACAGTAGGATGATGAACACACACACACACACACACACACACACACACACACACACACACACGCACACACACACACACATACGCACACACACACACACACACACACACACACACACACACACACACACACACACACACACACACACACACACACACACACACACACACACACACACACACACACACATATATATATACAATAAAAGACAAGGGGATAAATACACAGGGTGTAATAATAGAAAAGTCTTCCCTATTTATTTATCTTACACTTCTCTCATTGGCTCTGTCACACCTCGTCGGTGAGCAGGGATTCCTTTGCTGGGGTGGGGTTTGACTGAAGGTCAAAGGTCAGTCAAGTACAAATTATTGTTGCGGTCAAAGTTCAGCTGGTAGGCTTCTCATCTGTCACTACCTCCTTCACTCTTTACCTTCCTCCCTTAAAGGGGAACAACACTCAGTTTAACCCCTTGTGTGGTGTTTGCTCACCCAATGCGACAAAGTCACTTCACTTGTTTGTCTGGTGGACCCGCAACATTGGGATTTTAAAACAATAAAGCCATAAGAATTCATGTAAAAATACTTAACAGATGTTAACTTGATCTCAATTAGAAGCAATCTAGACAGCATATATGGTTAATGTTTGTCATTTACTTCTGCCAGATCACATTTATCAATAAAAGTGCTATTTCATTATACTAATTACTAATTCATTATAATCGAGCCACGAATGGAATAAATTATGAGCATCTTCAATACATATGAATGAAACAAAGTGGAGGCAGACAGTAAAGGTTCACACTGGACCTTTTTGTAAAATCTTTACCATATTTACTTGTGTTCACCTACAATTTCCACACGTCGGGGTCCAGTAATATAAGTGTGTGGGGGGGTGCACTCAATGAAAATGTGTTCTTTTATATGTTCTTCGCATAAAATGAGCTCAGGTTAAACAAATAATTATTTGTATCATTTCTCTTTTAGTAAACATTGAACACGGGTTCCACAGACCTGAACACCACACAAGGGTTAAAGGACGAGGCCTGTGTGATATACTTGTTTTCGTATTATTATCATAGCCTATGTTAACATAGCCTAAAAGACAAAAACCTACAATGCATTTCTCCAACTTACAAGTGTGGTCCATCTAGCCAACACCATATGTAGCTCATATCCAGAAGTCATAGAGGGTTCAAACTAATCACGGAGCCGTACTGTTGCTGTGGTCAGCATAATTCATTGTTGCGATGAACATGGGTATCATATCTCTTCCTGGGATCGAGTGTAATGCGCCAAAATCCCAAAACCAGAGTGCTAAAAAAAAATTATGATGCCATCAGGTATAAATTCTGAGGCTGCTCTATAGATAATGAATGGCAGAGAGGGGGATGATAAGGAAGCTGGCTGCTACTGTATCCTGGAGAATCCCTCCCACCCCCTCTATGACAAGCTAGTCAAGATGAGAAGCATGTTCAGTCACAGACTCATACCCCCCCGACACTCAACCGCCTTGGACAGTCCTTCATACCAGCGGCCATCAGGCTCCACAACAGTGGGCAGGGACTGCTGCCAGACATCCAACTTGAACTACTAGGAAGTAGGAACCTAAAAAGGACAATAACACTACCTTATGCATATTGCACCTTATGTGATACTGTGAATACTGTATATTTCAGTTAGTTAGATAGTAAATTATAACACTACATTATGCATACTGCACCTTATGTGATACTGTGATACTGTGAATACTGTATATTTCAGTTAGTGATATAGTAAATTATATTGACTTGTTTTTGTTTACACTGCTGCTATGATGCCTGAATTTCCCCAAGGGGATCAATAAAGGAATATCTTATCTTATCTTATCTTAGAAGATGTTGTAAAGATGACAGTGAGAGCACCCAGGGGAATTGTACCCTGAGTATACGGGTACATTTTCTGTTTAAGAACTGAGACCACTACTATAGAATAAAGCTCATTTGTCTATATTTGCAAAAGAAAGTGCTGTGGGTCCACACATTCAGTGTCCAAATCATTGTCAATGGAGCAGCTCCAGACTTTATACTTGATGCCATCACAGGTTTGAGTCTTACTTCAGAGAGTAAATCATGTCCACAGATATGGTTGAACTTTCCTAGGCCATGGAAATAACATATTTTAATTATTCAATGCTATTTTATCCCTCCTTCCACCGTTCACTATTCCATCCATCCATCCATCCATCCATCCATCCATCCATCCGCTAACACAAATCTGCACCCACGCTGCACATTTGCATTCTAGAACATTTCCGCTTTGAAAATGAATGAATCCACAGTGCTGTAAAAATAATAATAATACTTTTATTAATATCAGCAACTAAACACATGTATGGCCAAACTGAATGTATCAGGCTACAGTGGTAACGCTGGACACACAGGGAGGCATCCGTACCTGTATGTCCAGCGTGTATGTTCACACACGCACGCACGCACGCACGCACACACGCACGCACGCATGCACACGCACGCACACACACACACACACACACACACACACTCTGCCTCTTTCTCTCCCTCTCTCTTCAGGATGCATTCAGGCAGAAAGGATTGCTATGTAAATGCACTATTGTATCGAGTGAATGGACGGGTTTAAGGCAGATTATGTTAAAGTGCTTGTTGGTTTAAAGACCATGTGAAGTGGATGGATGGGGATTAACAGACATGCTGCTGTGTCACTGAAGGTGTCCCTTTAACACCCAGTTAATCTCTCTCCTCTGGTTCAGTCATGTCAGGTTTCCCTTGTTGCCGTCTGCAAGTGCCAGGATGCACACATTACACTTAGATTAGGTTTCACAGAGATGACGAGGATTAAACAAAGGCAGATTAATTCATGAATGCAAAATGGTGGGTGGTTGAAAAAGTAGCTTCATATCCATTTGAGAAACATTTGATCAAATGCTACCAGAGATTAATCCATTTGTAAAAGATAAAGATGCTCATTTCCAGAAAACATTTATGAGACAAGCAATTGTCCATGATCTACTTTAATGGCAACAATCACTACATGTATAGCTTTTTCTTTTATAATTTGTTTTCCTTTCTAATGAACTCGTTAAAATCTATCTATCTATATCTATCTATCTATCTATCTATCTATCTATCTATCTATCTATCTATCTATCTATCTATCTATCTATCTATCTATCTATCTATCTATCTATCTATCTATCTATCTATCTATCTATCTATCTATCTATCTATCTATCTATCTATCTATCTATCTATCTATCTATCTATCTGTCTGTCTGTCTGTCTGTCTGTCTGTCTGTCTGTCTGTCTGTCTGTCTGTCTGTCTGTCTGTCTGTCTGTCTGCCTGCCTGCCTGCCTGCCTGCCTGCCTGCCTACCTATCTACCTACCTACCTACCTACCTACCGACCTACCAGTGGAGGTTTCTCTATGACAACACGTGAAACACAAATTCACTCATAATTCATAATTATTATTAATTTACATATATATATACATTTATTTTATTTATATATATATAAAAAAAAATTTTAATTATTATTATTTTATATTTTTTTATTAGAAAAGTTTTCCTCTGTAAAAAAAAATGCCAGTGAATTTTTTCTTTTTAAAAAATGGCCAAAATTGACAGCTCTGAGCAGGCCTGCACTGCAGTAATGACTGCAGTAATTATTCGTGAAGAAAACTTCACAGGTGTGACCCAATGTTATATAAATAATAAATAACAGCCAATCGAAATAGGCTATTAATTTCGTCTAAGCACGGTCTGTGCAGTTAAACTCTTGCCTTTGAATGGAGGATTGAATGATTGACAGCCCTTGCCATCCAATACATGGAGGTTGAATATGATTGGCAGCCTTGCAAATCCAATCAGAGATTGCTGCATTGCAAAGTCAAAACGGGTCCATCTGCAGGGTAGGTTTAGCTCTGGCCAATCTCAAGTTTCTCAAGTTTCTTTATTAGTTGTCATACAGAAGTACAGAATACTTTTATACAAAATGTAACAGAAATAAGCATTTTGTATAAAAGTATTCTGTACTTCTGTATGACAACTAATAAAGAAACTTGAGAAACTTGAGATTGGCCAGAGCTAAACCTAATCTCCGACCCTGCAGATGGACCCATTTTGACTGTTTGAAAGAGCAAGGAAGTAGTTTAGTTGTTGTTTAGTAGAAGTAAGCTGTACAGCTATAACAAGTAAAGTCAGGCTAAATTAAACTTTGCGCCAACATTAGGACCGAAGTATAAACCAGCAACTGAGCAACATGAAGAAGTGGATTTATGCATCTGGATCAGAAAAAACATTGTGGATGAAAAAGTAAGTAGGCTAGTGTTTGTAAAAGCGTGTATGCTAACAGTAGCTACCCAGCTTAGCCTACATCACAATGATAATCACCAAGCTAACTTACTGTACACACTGTAGGGCTGGGCAATTAATCAAAACAGAATCGCGATATCGATTCATAGACCTATGCAATCTCATTTCTGAGTTATTACTATTTTTTTTTATAAATTTTTTTTTTTTTTTTTTTTTTTTTTTTATCTGGGTTGAACATGATTTGTGGAACTCCCTCTGGTGTTGTGGTCGTGGTATTCACTGACCTTTGGGAAGTATTTCGACATGCACATGGGTATCTTAGTGGTGTAGTGTACTGTATCTTGTAGACCAGGCAAGTTGCTGTACTCTGTCGTCTACTCTAAGGCTGAGGTTACACCTTTCGTATCATCTTCGTATTGTTTTCTTATACGCATCGACGCGTATCGCCGCGACGTCATGCGCCTCGAGTCACACTTTCGTTTTTTTTTCGTTTTTGTCACCAGAGCACACTGATGTAGTACACTGCCAAAGCAGTAGGTGGCAGTAGGTGGCAAACATGAAGGCAATTTCAACCAATCAGAACGAATGTGCCAATACACTTCCTGGAAGCTCCAGCAAAATGTCAATAAGGCAGGCGCCTATGCCGCGCCACCATCTTGCTCAATGCAGCAATTCTTTTTTCAGCAAAGCCTAATAAAAGTGCAATAAACAAAACGGATACATTCACTGTGTGTTCTGCCTGTCATTTGTTGATGAAACAAAACTAACATCAACACAAGTGACCACCAAGAGCGGATAGTTTAGGCTAAAAAACGATCGGTAGCATTGTAGCATTGTTAGCTGCATGCTAACGTCAATGGAGTATGCCATTATAACAATATAAATATAGCATTGTGGCTAGAAGCTAACGTTAGCTCACGCTACTTAGCCAGCATCAAAACTGATGATATCGCGAGCTATCAGTAGTTAGATAACATTAGAGACAACGCTGTGTGTATTAAACAAAGGTGAATAGATGACTGGGCCATTTTGTTTAATGCTTCTTAAGTTGAAAGAGGAACTCTGAGCTAACAGGGTCTGAATCCTGATAGCTCACGTTAGCCAGCTGCTCATGCCATCGGTAATGCTAGCAGAATGAATGGATGTAAACTTTATTTAACATATTGCATATGGGTACAATACAATACGGCTCAATACAAACAATTGTTAAGGGAATGCAGACTGTTGTAGCTTGGACTGGGGTCCTTATAACAATAACTTGACAACACATGGTAGCTGAAGCTATTTGGGACACGGAGCTCTGTCCCAAACACACACACACACACACTCTGCTGTCACCGGAAGGGCACGCAGATGGTATCTACTGCGCATGGGCGTTTTCGCAACAACGGCTAGCGTGCTGACTACACGCTGTTTGTCGACTCGTTTTTTTGCGTATCTCCAAACGCAAACACAATTTTGCGTTTCAGCCGTATCCACAAAAAAACGCCAAAAAACGCGTTTCTGTGTAGATAGGACATCAAACGTCGTCAAAAACGTATAAAAAAACGCCAGGAATACACTAGTCTAACCATAGCCTAAGCCATCCTAGGTTGTCAAAGTGGGCAGGGGTGAGGTGGGTTTTAGGAGTAAGGTCAAGCAGTAGTCTGACCAGTTTGTTTTGTGATGTTTGTAATCTTGTTTTTAGTGCCTTTGAGGTGCTTTGGTACCATGAGGTGCAAGCATAGTCGTAGTACCCTTGAATGAGTGCTCCTGTTAGAGTCTTCAAGGTATTCTTGTTTACCAGAGAGGAGATCCGGTACAAGAATCTAGTTCGTTGGTTGACTTAGTTTTATTACATTGGATCCCATTTTGTCACAGGAATGATTTGCCTCTATAGGATGGAACCCATGTAGGGAATTTCATCTTTCCTTTTAAGATAAGATAAGATATTCCTTTATTGATCCCCTTGGGGAAATTCAGGCATCATAGCAGCATGGGGGAAGGGGGGGGGGGGGGTACAGGTAGTGAAAACAACACAAGCTGTGTAAACAAATAGGTCAATATAATTTACTATCTAACTAACTGAAATATATTTTCACAGTGTCACATAAGGTGCAGTATGCATAAGGTAGTGTTATAATTTACTATCTAACTAACTGAAATATACATTATTCATTATTCACAGTATCACAGTATCCACATAAGGTGCAGTATGCCTAAGGTAGTGTAAGTTGTCCTCCTTGGGTTCCTATAAGTCCCAGGTCGATGTCTGGCAGCAGTTGCTGCCCACTGTTGTGGAGCCTGATGGCCACTGGTATGAAGGACTGTCCGAGGCGGTTAGTTGAGTGTCGGGGGGGTATGAGTCTGTGGCTTCCTTGTCACCTTCACCTAATATGTTTTGATCTGGTCAGGTGCGCTGTCACCTAAAATGTTTTGATCTGATCAGGTGCGCTGTCACCTAAAATGTTTTGATCTGGTCAGGTGCGCTGTCACCTAAAATGTTTTGATCTGATCAGGTGCGCTGTCACCTAATATGTTTTGATCTGGTCAGGTGCGCTGTCACCTAATATGATTTCATCTGGTCAGGTGCGCTGTCACCTAATGTTAATATGTTTTCATCTGTGTCCACTGACCACTGACACACAGTGGGGGATGTTTTAAAAATATAATTTAATATATAATATAATATAATAATTTGTGCTTCACCTAAAAATTTGGTCAGCAGCCTCCACTGCGACCTACCGACCTACCGACCTACCGACTCAACCCAGCTCTGTTTTGCTCTGCTTGCTAAAGGAGCAATATTTATTTCATGAAAAAGTTACATAGTGCAAGTTTAAAGGAACATTTAGGGAAATACACTTATTTGCCATCTGCTCCAACGTCAGGCGAAAATATTGACATCAGTTTAATTTCTGTGTACCCAGTAGCCCCAGAGAGACGCTCAGCTCTAGCCTAACTCTGTCAAAAGTAGAAATCCAACTTCCAACAACTCAAAAATGTACGCACATAGATGAAAATGATATCAATCTTCCCCTCTAACTCTGGGGAAGATGGCAAATTAATGTAGTTCCCGAAATGTTGGAGTGTTCCTTTAATCATCTTGCTCTCACCTCCCAGTTATGCTTATGTTTTCTCCTCCTAGTTGCTCTGCTCACCCTCTTCACCCCACACATGTCATCTGTAGACCTCAGACTGGCCACTTGATGGGTGCCCAAGACTCCTGAGACTGTGTGTGTGTGTGTGTGTGTGTGTGTGTGTGTGTGTGTGTGTGTGTGTGTGTGTGTGTGTGTGTGTGTGTGTGTGTGTGTGTGTGTGTGTGTGTGTGTGTGTGTGTGTGTGTGTGTGTGTGTGTGTGTGTGTGTGTGTGTGTGTGTGTGTGTGTGTGTGTGTGAGTCGTGTGTGTGTGTGTGTGTGTGTGTGTGTGTGTGTGTGTGTGTGTGTGTGTGTGTGTGTGTGTGTGTGTGTGTGTGTGTGTGTGTGTGTGTGTGTGTGTGTGTGTGTGTGTGTGTGTGTGTGCTGTGTGTGTGTGCTGTGTGTGTGTGTGTGTGTGTGTGTGTGTGTGTGTGTGTGTGTGTGTGTGTGTGTGTGTGTGTGTGTGCGTGCGCTTCTGGGGCCTGGCCTAAATTAACAATGTTTTTAAAGGGGTCACTGCTTACAGTACACATGTAATCTTGTTCTCCAAGCAAATTACTTTTGACACCAACTACACACACACACACACATTCGTGTAATGCAGGCACCCAAGCAAGTAGACACATACACAGATATACACACACACACACACACACACACACACACACACACACACACACACACACACGCAAACACACTCTCACACACACACACACACACACACACACACACACACACACACACACACACACACACACACTAGGGGTAAATGTTGTCACAGTTTTTAAAAGGCTTTCTGTGGCTGGACATTGTTGAAATTACATGCTGGCTCACTGGAGAGGGGATAGGAGGGGAGATAAGAGAAGAGAGGAGGGGAGAAGAGAGTGGGGGACAGAAGTGGAGACAGGAGGAGAGGGGATAGAAGAGGATATAAGGGGAGAGAGTGGGAGAGGAGATAAGAGGAGAGGGAATAAAATGAACGAGAAGAGAAGGGGAGAGACGAGGAAAGTAGAGGAGGTGTGAGAAGAGGAGAGGAAGGGCCAGAAGTGGAGAGAGGAGGTTCGTTTTTTTGAAGTGTGGATAATGGAGGGGAGACATGGATGACAAGGGAAAGGGTACAATAGGAGAGGAGAGCAAATGAGAGGGGAAGATGAGAGGACAAAGCACGAAAAGGAGATGTGGAAAAGAGTGGAGAAGTGGGGGGTGAGAGGAGAGATTAATGGTAGAAGAGGGCAGGGCTGTTTGTTTGTGAAGTGATTTTCCCTCTCAGTGTGGAGTGAGGGAGTGCAGCCTGGCCATTGTTTGTCACTGATGAACAATGTCAATGAGCGTGCGAAAGAAACAGAACAGTGGCCACTACAAAAAGAGATAGATAAACAGTGTTTACCTTTTATTATATACTCAGTAACCGCTTGTTCTTCACATCAAAATGACAATATAGTGATGTGTTGTGCTGAAAAACCTTTGTTAATTTTGATCTGTCACGGGAAGTGTACTGTTAGCAAGTCTGAACACAGATGCACACACACACACACACACACACACACACACACACACACACACACACACATAAACATGCACGCACGCACATACGCACACACACACACACACACACACACACACACACACACACACACACACACACACACACACACACACACACACACACACACACACACACACACCCACATACACACAGTTAACTGTAGCAGGCAGGAGAATAGGTCTGAAAAAGGAAATGGCCTATTACAGTGTCTCAGCCCATTTATTTATGAGTAGAATAGCTCCAGGCTAAGGTGATGTAATCTCTAGAAGAGCGTGCCTGCCCTGGGCCTGTAGCGGAGAGCAGGAATGAGATGCGTGCGGCGGAGGATACTTCAGTGCTTGTCAACCCGTGGCTACATCCATGGGCTATCAAGCTAACGCCAGTCAACCAGTTAGTTAATTAGTTAGTCAGTTAGTTAGTAACTGCAGCGCGGGTGCACACCCCCCACCTCCCAAGCACCTGATGGTTTTGTGTTTGACTAACTAAGATTACCAAGCAGATTTTACAATGTATGGCAAAAAGGCCTTCATCGGTCTCAGCTTGTAGGCATTGCGCAGTCGTGGTGTGGCGAGATGGTTGTAGCATAACTAATAATAATAATTTCTTCTTGAGATTGCAGTGGCGTGATGAATTATGTGTAGTTTATTCATCAGGCTTTGTTGTGTTTCATGCTGTTGATTGTGTACTGTACACTCAATGAAAATGGGTTCTTCACAGAATAATAATAATAATAATTCATTACATTTATATAGCGCTTTTCTCGACACTCAAAGCGCTCCCCACAATCTAGGGTGGAAATTGCCTCCTTCACCACCACAGAAGATGAGCCAATGGCAAAACATCATTAATCTCTCTTTTAGTAATCATTGAAAACGGGTCCACGGAGCTAATGATGCTAATGATGGAGCATCGCCGTCGGTTGTGTGATAGTAAAGGGCTAACCTTCTGTATTGTCACAGTGAAAGGGTTAACCGGCTGTCGTGTGGCAGTGAAAGGGTTAAGTAGATATACAGTATGTTCCGCAGTTTGGAGAAATATTAGGCTGCTAATGTCGAACTAGTCCTACTGTACATGTGCATCAGTCTGGGCTTGAAGTGCATTAGAACGATTATTAGCAATCGTTTTAACTTCTTAAATCACAAAAAAATATATATCTTGTTGTCTTTCCTGTTATATAAGGTGTCACACACCATAGACTGTAGAACATACCTTTTCCTGACGCATCCTCACGTCTAATGGCTTGGAGCCACAGTACTCGTAAATTAGGCTCTGTTTCAGGATTATGTAGAGGGAATGGATTTTTCCTCTTATTCTACATCCAAGAATGTAGGCATTTATTTTGACCAGATATTGATTTATGAACGGCTAAGAAAATGTAAAAAAAATTCTCCCAAACAAGGGGTGTGGTTTTGAGTTGTAAATGGTGACTATAATCCACTGCTGGTGAGGACTTTAGACCAGTGTTTTTCAGTGTCCAGTGTTGAGACATGGGGAGATTGGTTCCCTGAATTATTTTGGAAAAAGTTGGTGTCAAGAGTTTCTAGAGTTACATTAAACACCTTTATATATCCTTCCAAGTAAGCTGGACTCACCGTCACACTCTATGTTGTACAAGGAGTCAAGGACACATAAAGCCTTTCCTATGTCCTTCCAAGTAGCCTTGTAGGTACAGTAGCTATGTTGTCTAAAAGAGGACATTATTTGATTAGCTCTCACTGAAACCATCTGGTGATCTCATCAAATCTTACTCCATAAACACCAGAGGGAGTTCCACAAATCATGTTCAACCCAGATTCGGCTCAAACAAGGGACTAAACACGTTTCGCAATTATGCCACAACAATACGGTAAATGTCCAACCCCCCCCCCCCCTCCAATGTACAGTTTCTTCCCCCTCAAATGTATATATTCTCTTTTAGAAACCCTGTCTCTTAAACAGTAGGCCTACTGTATATTTGTATATCTTGTATGTCATAAATGTCTGGATGTAACATTACTGTATATCTGTATGTTGTTTATGTCATATATGTTACGATGAATTGAAAATGGGGGACCCTGATGTAAACAAGACGAAAGTCTTTCTCTGGTCTGCATCCCCTTAACAATTGTACCCATTCTGCAATCTGTTAATAAAGTTTCAATCAATCAATGAGATGCACCTCCTGCTGGTGCTCTTGTCATGCAGAGACCTACTAGAAACAGAACCCTGACCCAGATTTGGGTCTCAATTTATAGTTTTGTGAACGGGTGTCTGGGGAAGGTTGTTTTGAATGTCCTCCTCCCCCATGCAGTCCTCTTCAAGCCCCCTCCTACCCCTCTGGCTGCTCCCTGCCCCCGCTCTCTCTCCCTCCTCTCCCCAGACCCCCCCCCTTCCCTACATGTGTTTGCGTGTGTGTGTGTGTGTGTGTGAGAGAGAGAGCCCTTCCTCCTAGCCAACTGAATTAACTCCCCACCTTCTCTCTCTCTCTCTCTCTCTCTCTCAGCTGGGCTATCATCAGACTACTGTGTGGAGGAGTAGTGACCGCAACTACTGCTGCTGCTGCTGCTGCTTCTGCTGCTGCTGTGTGTTGACTGTATAGTGTGGAGTTTCTCACATCCTGGGACAAGAGTGCACCTACACTCACACACAGACAAGCCCACACACAACACACACACACACACACACACACACACACACACACACACACACACACACACACACACACACACACACACACACACACACACACACACTCACACACACACACGCTGAGGGAGAGGCGTTGTGTGAGCGTGAAGTGGCAGTGCCTGGGGGGAGTGGAGCCTACTGGGGAGAGGAGAAGAGAGGAGAGGAGAAGAGAGGAGCAGACTCTACCATGCTAGGCCAGGGAGGAGGAGTGTTACTGCGCCGCCGTCTCTCTCTCTGTCTCTGCTACCGGAGCTGGAGTACTTTGTTGCTTTTACTGGGACTGTTCTCTCTACACTCACACGGTGAGTTCTGTTACCATGTTTATCTTTGTCACTCTCTCTGTTACAACGTCTCTGTGCCGTCGGAGGCTGTGCTGGCGGTGCTTGAGTCTGAACCAGTGAGGTATCACTTGTAAAACCTCTGCCAAGTTGCTGCTACCAACAGTGATCGATTCATCCCAACGATTATTTTAACGATTAATTGGTGCATCTAAAATTATGAATTTTCACATCCGAAAAAACAAACCAGACAATTGGACATTTACATTTATGTTACTTGTGTTTTATTTTTCTCATATTTGTCCTCACACTGAAATTGAGCTAAACTAAAGCATTCTCTTTTTAGAGCTATTTTTTTTTTTTTTACAATCTTAGTTGTTCAAAGCTTCTGGATGAAATGGTTATTCTTCTGGTTTTGTATTTTTCGTCATACTAGACACTTAAGGACATTAACTGCCACCAATGAAATGTGTTGAAGTGTCAATGCAGACATTTTGAAATTGATATATTTTTTTTGGTAATTGATTTATCCGATTCAGTCGTGACATACTTTGTGGTTTAGTCATGCCACTGTTGGTTTGCAAATGGTACCAGTGAGTTGCTACTCTCTACTTGCTGCAGGTTTTCTTTCCATTAATTTAAATTTTTGCTATCATTATGCTTATTGGGATTATAATTTTTACTTATCTGTGCTTTTGAGTGGTGTCATCTTCTCTCACTTCGCTTGAAAAAAAACGTAGTTTTGTGTTTCTCTTGTGTTCGTGGTTGTACAGTATAGTGAGGTCATTTCCAAATGTTATTTTCTTTTGATATTCATTTCTGTACCTTCTGATTCTACTTTGGTGTAACTCGTGTTCTCTCTCGCTCTCTCTCTCTCTCTCTGGGGTTACTGTAAAACAAAGTACTTGGTGGTAGTTTCTGTAATTATGTTTACAGACAGTGGTGAGTTGTTACTCTGCTCCACGTTTCACTTTATGTCCGGTGTACTTTGCAGGTTGAATGTTGGCTTCTTTTGAATGATGTAGCCTAACCTAATTAACTTCTCTGGCAACTATAGGCTTGCAGTCAAAGCCTGGTTCAGGTTTGTCACCTATACTCTCTCACTCACATTGAAAGGTGTTTTAGTATATGTTTTATAATCCAAATTAGTATATTTCTTGTGTAGCCTTATAGGTTTTTTTTATTATTATTATTTTTACTAGAGAAACCAATTGTGCTGTTGACCAACTGAGGTAATTTTTGACATCATCTTAGAATATTTTCATTATCTCTGGGTGAGGCAAGGGTGTTACTGTTCAACTCATTGTTGAACGTTTTCAGCTGTAGTATCAGTATTCTGTCATGTTGGAATGCCAACAGTGAATCTCAGTAAAGTGATGTGTCGTTTTGAATGCAGGTCTATATTATATTTAGTAGCTTATTTATAGTTTTTTTCTGTTTCTTTTTATTTATTTATTTTATCTCTGACGGTTCAACAAACATATCCTAAATGCAACAAGTATGCATTCAACTCTCATATCTGCTACTTATTGACTTGGCGGTGAGCACGTCGTTCTCCCCTCTCTACATCTGTGATGTGCTGATATTGCTGCCATAGATGCATCAGCCATAAGCCGTTTTGTCTGCGCCCATGTTTGGAGAGAGAGAGAGAGAGAGAGAGAGAGAGAGAGAGAGAGAGAGAGAGAGAGAGAGAGAGAGACACACACACAGAGTAGTGTGTTGTGTTTAATATGATGTCATGTTCAGTTGTGATGTGACACTGCACCCCCCGCTGTTTCCCATGTAGCCGCGGGAGCTCTGTTAATTGTATTTATCCCTGATAATTTTTTATTGAGTCACAAAATGATAATGAAATAAAAGGAGGTACTACGTTTAGTTTTGTAGTGACACAAGAATATCCAACGGTGTGATTCTAGTGTTCCTCATTACCCGAGGCTTTCTTTCCCTCCCTTTCTGTGTTGTCATTTTATAAACGCGTGACATGGGACTATAGTGTGTGATGGCAGCAGCACGTGTCCAGCGCTGTAAACATTCCCTCCAGAAATGAAAAGCAAAAGTGGGAAAACAAAGAAAGTCTGAGCTTACTTAACGTGTTATAGGCGTCAACTATTTTTGCTAAGGACACAAGCATAAAGATTTGTAAAAGTATTAAGTTGCTTACATTTGGGTTCTCCGTCCAATCGGTTCACAGTCCTAACAGCGAGACACGTTATGTGAACGCAGACGGAAAGTGGGACATCTACCAAGTCTGCTTTATTCTGGTGTTTCAGTCTCAGCGAGTGATAGATCAGCTGAAAATAAACACAGCTCTCTCTCTCTCTTTCTCTCTCTCTCTCTCTCTCTCTCTCTCTCTCTCTCTCTCTCTCTCTCTCTCTCTCTCTCTCTCTCTCTCTCTCTCTCTCTCTCACTCTCTCTCTCTCTCTCTCTCTCTCTCTCTCTCTCTCAGCATGCGTGACCTCTTTCACGCATACATAGTGATTATTTTAGTTTGTTTTCCTTTAAAAACAGCCCCCTCTTATGTTCATCTTTCTCTCGTCACACAAAACAGTGTCTTTGACGTTTCAATTAAATGACTGTTTGAATGGAGTTATGTTTACTGTTTTGGAGCTTTGGTTGGTGTATAATGTTTGACCACAGACTACTGTTTATTCATATGTATCTTAAAAAGAACATTTGACATGTAAAGAAGTTTGCCCTGGCCTGTAGTTATATTTGCAGTATGTCGTTATCATTTGAAGTGGCAGCTGTGTGCTTCAGCTGCTGGACAGGGTGATTATACCACAGCTACCTTCTTGCACCACCTGCAGGTGAAGATCCGGGATTCACCCTGTGTCTGCTACTTGTCAGACCTGGGCACAATATACTTGTTGATGTTCAAAACCTTTTTTTCTCTCGGGGAAATAGACTGAAAACACTTCCTCGGCTTGACACACTCCTACATCACCTAAACCTCCTCTCTTACTAACAATTTTCTTTGATCTTACTTCTGTAAAAAAGTTAACAATAAATCAGTGATTTTCTAGATCTAAGCATTGTAATTCTTCTCCCTTCCCCTCATCCTTTCTTTTGACTCCATTGATGTGCTTGTTGAACCTGCCTCATGGGTTAGAGCGTCCACTAAATGCCTAAAATATGAACAATAAATCGTGAAAATAATACAGGATCAAGTTCTCGATTTCGTCTATCAAAAGATTCAATTCATGCTTCTATCCCTGCGGCTGTCGAAAATGATATGCACCGCTGACCGCAGTTCAAATCAAATGCTTTACAACCGTATTCAAAGTATATACCTTTTACCCGGCGGTCTGTTGGTAACTGCCTCATTCACTTGTTTGACATGTAGATGATTGATTGGACCAGCAACAAGCTCATTCATTGGCTGACACGCAGGTGATTGATTATCCCCGTCTATAGAGTGGACCGTGACTTCAGTGAGCAAATATTTGGTTTCTGAAATACTGTATGGTCATGATATGAGAGTCTGAATGGAATGGGTGGAGAGGAGAGACTTCAGAGGTCTCTCTCCGGTGAAGACAGTCTGTCTGCCTGTGTGTGTGTCTCTCTCTCTTTCTCTCTCTTTATCTCCGTCTTTCCCTCCTATCTCTCTCTCTCTCTCTCTCTCTCTCTCTCTCTCTCTCTCTCTCTCTCTCTCTCTCTCTCTCTCTCTCTCTCTCTCTCTCTCTCTCTATCTTTCTCTTACTCCTTTAACATTTGCTCTCTGAAATACTGTACCTGTTAGCCTGAATGGGGGTCTAGACTAGGTGAGCTAGTGTTTCCTGGTCCTGCAGCCATGAGAGAAGTGAAGTCATTGTGGTCTTCAGGACGGCCCGGCAGACGGCTGTGGTGTTGTGTGTGTGGAGGTCAGAGTTTGCCTACAGCATGTCTGGTCTTTTGTGTCTGCTGTGAATAGGTAAGGAGCAACACGTTTTCTTTAAGCTTCCAGGAGAAACGTGAGCGTGGGGGTACACAGACAGACACACACAGACAGACACACACAGACAGACACACACAGACACACACGCACGCACGCACGCACACACACACACACACACACGCACACACACACACACACACACACACACACACACACACACACACACACACACACAGACACATTATTATAGTATAGTACATACATACAGTAAATGCAGGAACACACGCATAATCTTATACATGAACACGCACAAACACACACACACACACACACACAAATGTGTGCACCCACATGCTCATATATAAGCTCAAACAATCATTCCCACATACGCACATATAGAAACACACACACACACACATGCATAGTATACACACCAACACTGAAATACATGCACACACCATATATAAATACATATAAATGCTCATGCTCATCTGTGTACACACACACACACACACACACACACACACACACACACACACACACACACACACACACACACACACACACACACACACACACACACACACAGACGTCCTCAGTCCATGACCTTCCACCTATGCCAAGCTTTGGCCTTCAACGTGAGTTCGGCGGAGTGAGCGTGATAGTTTACATTTCTTTGTCCTTGGAGGAAATAAGCACCACTGTATCAGTTTTCACAGTCAAAGGCTTTGCCAGTTGCTTTGCTTTTGTCATTCCTTGCTAATGAAATTCTGTTGTCCTCGGCTGAATTTTACTGGAAGTCTATTTTTCCCCCATAAGGAATAAAACACCTGCTAAAGGATTTGTTTTTGTAGCTGAGTGGATGTTTTTTTCTTACAAGGATGCTGTTACTCAACAGCGTGTAAGAATGTACTGGTAGACTTCCTCTCTGGTAGACTTCCTCTCAGGTAGACTTCCTCTCAGGTAGACTTCCTCTCAGGTAGGGTTCCTCTCTGGTAGGGTTCCTCTCAGGTAGACTTCCTCTCTGGTAGGGTTCCTCTCTGGTAGACTTCCTCTCAGGTAGACTTCCTCTCAGGTAGACTTCCTCTCAGGTAGGGTTCCTCTCTGGTAGGGTTCCTCTCAGGTAGACTTCCTCTCTGGTAGGGTTCCTCTCAGGTAGACTTCCTCTCAGGTAGACTTCCTCTCTGGTAGACTTCCTCTCTGGTGGGGTTCCTCTCAGGTAGACTTCCTCTCAGGTAGACTTCCTCCCAGGTAGACTTCCTCTCTGGTAGACTTCCTCTCAGGTAGATTTCCTGGGTAGACTTCCTCTCTAGTAGAGTTCCTCTCAGGTAGACTTCCTCTCAGGTAGACTTCCTCTCTGGTAGGGTTCCTCTCAGGTAGACTTCCTCTCAGGTAGACTTCCTCTCAGGTAGAGTTCCTCTCAGGTAGACTTCCTCTCAGGTAGACTTCATCTCTGGTAGACTTCCTCTCAGGTAGACTTCCTCTCAGGTAGACTTCCTCTCTGGTAGACTTCCTCTCAGTTAGACTTCCT
>NC_140165.1:131126858-131179358 GCF_963971535.1 Notolepis coatsorum | reverse complement strand
GAGAGTGGCACGTTCAGCCGAACACACAATTGGAGGGGGGCTTCCCACTCTCCAGAACATTTACAACAAGCGGTGCAGGTGTAAGGCTAAGAGAATCATCAAGGACTCCAGCCACCCAAACAACTGCCTCTTTGAACTGCTGCGGTCAGGTAAGCGATACCGGAGTCTCATGGCAAGCAAAGAAAGACTCAGAAGAAGCTTCTATTCCCAGGCCATCAGATTGCTCAACGAACAATAACACTATGCAACAACCATCAAATGCACTCACAACACACACATCCACACGCACACACTCACTTTAAACAAACAACACACTGCAGCACCCACTCTCCACACTTTAGAACACCTAAACACACTTTATATTTATTGGTAAAGGATTTGCACTACAACCCATACCTCAGTACACCTTACTGTAAATTGTACCTAAATTGTACCTCATCCCATTTCTGCTTTGCACTATATAGTATATTGTATATTAGTATATTGCATAGTATATTGTATGGTAACTCAGTTACCATACTGCATTGACCATTGTACATATGTATATACTGAACACTGTGTCTACGTACGTGACTTCTATTTTTTACTTCTATTTTTACATGCTATACTATTTTATTTCATACTTATCTTTTGTCTAGCACAGTCTCTGGAGCGTAACAGAAAGAAGCATTTTGTATAAAAGTATTCTGTACTTCTGTATGACAACTATTAAAGAAACTTGAACTTGAAACTTGAACTTGTTTGCAGAGCTATATCTATATTCTATATTATAGCTATGGAGACAATACTATGGCTCATTTGACAGTCACTATCTCTCGTCCAACATGTAAAAAAGAGTTCATTCTTCCATGTATACGTTCGCGTGTTATCCCGTAGTGAATATTGTAAAAAAAATAGGCTCACACTCCATCTTTGGTTGCAACCCACAAACCATGAAGGAAACATCCGGCCAACATTCAATTGGATTGAAGGCAATTTGGGAAACTCCGTTCCGGGTTGATGTGTGTACACCAGATTCATTCATGGAACAAGAGTGAATTAGTGTTCGGAGATGATCAGAGAGTGCATATAAACGGCTGCTTCCCAGACGTGTAGAGGAGAGGGTGTCGTGCTGTAGGAACTACTGTATCACCAGTAGTCCTCTGAGGTCATCTGCGGTTATCAGGATGTCCTGTTCTAAACCAATGGTTATGTGATGGAGACTATTATCATACGCTGGGATGCGTACCTAATGGGAGTCTGTGTGTGTGTGTTTCTTTGTTGTGATTTTGTGCTGTTGGAAAATGGGTGCCTGGGAAAATTGTGCACACTAGAATGTATGTGTGTGTGTGTGTGTGTGTGTGCGTGGGGGTCTGGTGGACAGACAGTGTGTTTGTACAGTGAGATAGTACAGAAGCAGGCTGGAGCCACAGAGGGTGATATGTGACTTAGCTAATGGGACGCTAATCACACAGAGGAGACAGAGAGACGCACACAACTGTAAACACTCTCACACACACACACACACACAAGCACACGCACACTCTCACACATGCACACACACACAAATACAAATCATGAGCACGCAAACACTTGCACACGCAATGGTGCAAGCACAAATCAGAGACTCTCAGGCCCACTGATACACACTGACAGGGAAGACACATCCACACACACACACACACACACACACACACACACACACACACACACACACACACACACACACACACACTCACACAAACTGTAAATGGATGGAAAATGACTGTTTAAGCGTGTGAGATGACTGAGATGCCACAGACCAGAGCACTGGGAAATAAACACATGGTGGCTAATGTTAACACAGACACACACACACACATGTGCATGTGTATGTGTGTGTGTGTGTGTGTATGTGTTCTTGCGTTGGTTTCTGCCCGAGTTCCATGTATCAATTTCAGTTTATAGTGTTTTCAAAACAGTGTGTGGGTAAAAAGTGTGTGGGTAAAAAGTGTGTGTCTGTGTGTGTGTGTGTGCCTGTGCTACAAGCTTGTGATTGTATGTGCTGGGTTACAGGTGCACTTTAAAAACTATAGTTTGCGGTTTCTAGTTGCACTGGTGTGTGTGTGTGTGTGCGTGTGTGTGTGTGTGTGTGTGTGTGTGTGTGTGTGTGTGTGTGTGTGTGTGTGTGTGTGTGTGTGTGTGTGTGTGTGTGTGTGTGTGTGTGTGTGTGTGTGTGTGTGTGTGTGTGTGTGTGTGTTTCCCTCTGTGGTGAAACGGCTATGCTATTGGTGTAAGAGGAGAAGAGCCGTTAGGTGATCACAATTTAAAGAATAAAGCTGAAAACATGTGATTAAATATTTCACAACAAACAACTGTACACTATTGGTATTTCAGACTAGGGGCATAATTATTCTTTTGTAAGATGTCCAAGCTTGTTGTCAGCGACACACAAATCTATCTTAGAAGTCCTCCTTCTCCTTATCTGTAACAGAGTTGGGATAGTCTGTTCAACTCACTCCTCATAAATACTACACATCTCTTTTGCCAGATTTGACTGAGACCAAATAGCCCAATCAGAGCCATGAGCCTGCCCAATCGTCACAAAAATAGCCCAATTTTCTTTTTACTGCCGTTTATTCAAGGGTTTTTCTGTCCGTCCGGTGTAGGTAATGGTATGTAATAATAATTATGTTGTTTTTTTTGTCTCAAGGTTGGCAATTAGGTAAAATGTTGTTATTTTGCAATTTTGTTAAAATAACACACAGTTATATCCAGGAGGAAGCAGCCAGGTGTGCCAAGGCAGTCTCTCAAGCCCAGCAAGGCCGGTGGATGAAGTGGGAGGGCGTGGAGAGGAGGAAAATCACGTGGAACGAACTGTGGATCATGGAAGCTAAGCTTCATCATCAGAGCCACATATGATGTCCTGCCCTCACCAACCAACCTACATCTCTGGTATGGAGAGGACCCAGCCTGTCTCCAGTGTGCAGCCCCAGCAACCCTCAAACACATCTTAGTGGGTTGCAATACCAGTCTAACTCAAGGAAGATACACCTGGCGCCATAACCAGGTACTGAAGTGCTTGGCTGCCGAACTTGAGAACAAGAGAGTAACCACCAACGCCATGCCTCTAAATGCCCAAACTACCTTCCCACGGAAAACAACCTTCATCCGGGAAGGGGAGAAACGGCGGACCAAGCCGTCACCTCCGAACTCAGGCCCACTGAACGCAGCCCGGGATTGGGAAATGCGGGTAGACCTCAGCCAGAGGCTTACCTTCCCATCTGAAATTGCAGCGACCAACCTGCGCCCAGACCTGGTCCTCTGGTCCAAATCTTGCCGGCGTGTCTTCATCGTTGAGCTGACGGTCCCATGGGAGGAAGCCATCGATGAGGCATTCGAACGGAAGAGCAGCATGGCTCCACAACCGTTGTAAACACGGTCACATGATGATGACGTCATCAAACGTCAGAGAGTTAGCATTGCCGTGACTACCTAGGAAGGGATGGGATGAATGAATGTATAGTATATACGTGTTGAATGTATATGTATATATTATTATTATACATTTTCTATTTCATTTTTTATTTATTATTTCATTTTTTATTTATTATTATTACTATTATTGACTATTTCATTATAATTTTCACTATTATTATTATTACCATTTTGATTCCTCTTATGCAAATATCCATTGAGTGTGATCCTTTTGCTCTTTCTCCCTGTCACGCTCTCTCGTTGTGCGTGTCTCTCTCTTTACCTCTCTTTCTCAGATTTCTATATATTTCTTTCTATATATATATTTTTTCCCCCTCCTTCTTTACCTGTAATATTGTATTATATTATTTTATTACATTCCTTTTCTCTTCTTATCTAATCTATTTTCACGGAATAATTGCGTAAGTCTAAGTGAACATTTTGGCTAGGGAGTGGCCTAATACTTTTGATTTCTTTTCTTTTCTTTGTATATTACTTTTCAGGTATTGTCTGGTGTGCTCTAGCTTGATATGGCTGGGGCCGCTTGGCTTTTGTTGATTGTTTTTGTTGTGTTTGTCTTGTATCCATATTTTTTTGTTAGCCTTTGTGGCTCTCTTTTGTTAGTGTGTGTCTGCCTGTTTGTCTATCTGTCTGTCTGTCTGTCTGTCTGTCTCTCTGTTTGCCCGTCGGTTGTCTGTCCGCTGGTTGGTCTTGTCCGTGGCTCTCGCTTGCAACCCCTTGATATTCGCTCTGATGTCCACTTTCCATGTTACCAATTTACTAGGATAGTTGTGTATGAATGGTGACGATGATGATGAATACTCATCCCTGATAGAGGGTGGGAATTTGAACGAAACCTCCACGAATTTTGATTACGAGAGTCTAGAATTTGAAACGTTTGAGTATACTGATTATAAATCTCAAAATACGGTGAATGAAATTTATCCAGATAATAACATCTTTATAGATATTAAGAAAGACTGCAAATATTATACAGAAACTAAATTTAATGAAATGATTGATGCGAAACACAAAATATCATTCATTCATTTTAATAGTAGGAGCCTGTATGCTAATTATGAGCACATTCAGGATTATTTGATGCAATTTAATTCACCGTTTAGCATAATAGCCATTTCAGAGACTTGGTTAAACCTTGACAGAGGTACAGATCTTAATATGCCTGGTTATGACATGTTTTACACAAACAGACAAAACAAAAGTGGAGCGGGTGTGGCATTATATGTTGATAGTAAAATGGATTGTAACGTGTTGGATAAGATGTCATTGGCAGTAGAAAATGTGTTTGAATGTGTAACAGTTGAAATAAGCTTGGCGGAAGAGGAATATAGTTGTTAGCTATATATATAGGACACCAGGATCAAATATTAATGTGTTTAACAACTGGATGGAAAAACTATTTTCTATAAATAATCAAAAAGATGTATTCATATGTGGGGATTTCAATATTGATCTGCTAAATCCACAAAAACATAGATTGACAGAGGAATTCATAGACACTATGTTCAGCATGAGCCTATATCCTAAAATCACCAGACCCAGCAGAATAACTTCACATAGTGCCACACTGATAGATAACAGTTTTACAAACATAATAGATAACAATACTGTGAGTGGGCTATTACTTAATGATATTAGTGACCATCTACCAATTTTTGTTGTGTATGATACTATGTATAGAAAAGTCCTGGAGGCAAAAAATTTAAACTATAGCCGTGTAAGAAGTGAGGAGTCATTGACTGCTCTGAGAAATAACTTAATTGAACAGGATTGGAATACAGTATACCAAGCAAATAATATTGATGTCGCCTATGACTCTTTTCTGGAAATATTTAAAGCATCATATGACAACAAATGTCCAATAAATAAACAGGACAAGAGAAGAAATTCCACAAATAATCCATGGTTAACAAAGGGGCTATTAAATGCTTGCAAAAAGAAAAACCTGTTGTATAGAAGATTTATTAAATACAGAACTAATGAAACAGAGTCTAAATATAAAATGTATAAAAACAAGTTAACAATTATTATGAGAAACTGTAGAAAGGAATACTATGCCAATCTACTAGAAAGTAAAACACATGATATTAAGGGTATTTGGAAGGTGCTTACTAATCTTATCAGAAAGGGGTCTAATGGTGTGAACTATCCAGATAATTTTATTGTAAATGAAAAGTCCATAAGCAACATGGATGAGGTGGTTGATGGTTTTAATAAATTCTTTGTACGTATTGGACCTGAATTGGCAGAGAAAATTACATTCACAACTGGGTCACTGGATAAACTGATAGACTTCAACTCAAGCTCAATGTTTCTTTATCCGGTAGATGAAAATGAAGTAATGGACACTGTATTGAACTGTAAGAATAAAAAATCTAATGATAATAATAATTGATAATTGATATTATGGAGACGATTAAGAAAATTGTTGGGGGAATTATAAAACCACTAACTCACATTTGCAACTTATCCTTTCAAACAGGAACATTTCCAAATAAAATGAAAATAGCAAAAATAATACCATTATTTAAATCAGGGGATAAACATACTTTTACAAATTACAGGCCAGTCTCTCCCCTGCCTCAGTTCTCAAAAATACTAGAAAAGCTTTTTTCAATAAGACTTTTCAGTTTTATTGAAAAAAACAACTTGCTTTCCGACAGCCAGTATGGTTTCCGACATAATAGATCAACTTCATTGGCACTTACAGACCTAATTGAGGAAATCACCACATGTACGGACAATAAGAAATTAGCTGTAGGAATATTTATAGATTTGAAAAAGGCGTTTGATACTATAGATCATTGTATATTATTAAAAAAACTGGATAGATGTGGTATTAGAGGAACTGTTCTAAATTGGTTGGAAAGTTATTTGGAAGACAGGAAACAATTTGTACAAATTGACAAACATATAGGTCAACACTGATGAACATCGTCTGCGGAGTACCGCAAGGGTACATTTTGGGTCCGATACTATTTTTATTATACATTAATGACATATGTAGAGTATCATCTATCATGAAATTCATTCTTTTTGCAGATGACACTAATATAATTAGTTCAGGGCATAATTTACAGGATCTTTTACAGGAGTTGATCAAGTTAAAAAATGGTTTGATGAGAATAAATTGTCTAAATTAATGTTATTTGGAAAGCGCAATAGTGACAGAACAGTGAAAGTTATGATGGACAATGTATGTATTGAAAGAGTAAATCAAACCACATTCCTGGGTGTGATCATAGATGACAGGATAAGCTGGAAACCACACATCAGTCATGTAAAATCCAAGATGGCCAAAAGTGTGGGGATTATGTATCTATCCAAGACTTTTGTCAACCAAAGGTCACTTCTCATCCTCTACCATGCACTTGTAGTCCCATATTTAAATTATTGTCTGGAAGTATGGGGTAATACTTATCGTTCCAATATATCACCTCTTTATATTCTGCAAAAAAAGGCCATTAGGATTGTGTACAATGATAAGTACAACCAACACTCTACCCCATTGTTTTTACAAGCATCAGCTTTTAAATTATGGGACTTGATCAAAATTAAAACTGCCGAAATCATGTTCAAAGCTTCGCATAACTCTCTTCCAACCCCCATCCAATATCGGTTCACTGAGAGGGTAGGAACCAGGATTTATAATCTTAGAGGGAAACAGAAACTCCAGCAACCGGGTGTAAGAACCACTCTAAAATCTATGTGTATATCTGTTTGTGGAGTAAGATTATGGAATGGATTGGACGAGGAGGTTAAATTGAGTAAAACATATACCAGTTTAAAAGAAAGTAAAAAAAAAAAGGAATATTGGAAAGGTATAAGGAGGAGGGTGAACATGATGTTTGGCATTAAATTATATAAAATATGTATTGACTGGTCAGACTCATGTGTGTCTTGTTGAGATGTCGGGGAAATGTGGGAAGCGGAGCTGTGTTGCATGTTGTGTGTGTAGCGGTTGATGGTCGGGGTGTGGGGAATGGAAGTTCACTTGTCTTGTATTGTATAGGTTGTATGGTTTGAAATGAACAAATGAAACTGATACTGATACTTGTTTAGTTTAAGAATAGGGGGCAGGTAACCATAAGATTTATTCTTCTTCCTGCTCCTTTTGCCCATGGTAGAACTGTATTTATGATTTTGTTTGAAAACTGTATGATTGTATTGCTTCCATGTGGCAAATAAAAACTCTGAATCAATCTGAATCTGAATCTGTCTGTCTGTCTGTCTGTCTGTCTGTCTGTCTGTCTGTCTGTCTGTCTGTCTGTCTGTCTGTCTGTCTGTCTGTCTGTCTGTCTGTCTGTCTGTCTGTCTGTCTGTCTGTCTGTCTGTCTGTCTGTCTGTCTGTCTGTCTGTCTGTCTGTCTGTCTGTCTGTCTGTCTGTCTGTCTGTCTGTCTGTCTGTGTGTTGACAGAGAGGGGCAGCTGCTGAGCATCAGTGTTTATTTGAGGAAGGACACAGATCTTCATTCAGATACAGGGACGGCCTGCATTTTAAACACAGTCCAGTGATGGCTTATTTTCTTTACCATGTGTCATACTGTACATGTTCGTTAGAGTGGACTACTTCAAAGTGGGGCTGTGTCTGAGAGAGAGAGAGAGAGCGAGAGAGAAACGGGGGGAGGGGGACATGATATGTGTGCACGGTCAACTTTGGGAATGACAAATTAATAAAATTGTTGTATGCATAAGATAGTCTTTCTTTTTATAGAATTGAAACGAGGATGAACATCTTCTCTCTATCTCTCTCTCAATTCTGTCTCTCTTCTTCATCCCTCACTTCCTTCTACTCTTTCGCCATCTTTGCATCTTGCTATGTTCTTCCTACACACTACACACACACACACACACACACACACACACACACACACACACACACACACACACACACACACACACACACACACACACACACACACACACACACACACACAGACAGACACCTTGTCTCACCAGCTCACACCACCAAGTACAGTAAGAAATATTTGAAGATATCCAGTGTTTCAGAGAGAGTGGATCATTTTTATTTTACGATCACTTCTCTCTAAATAATAAACCGTCCCTGGCATGCCGATGTCATTGTCCATGCTCCATATAATCTTTACAGCCCATGTGTGTATTTGTGCTATATATGTGTGTGTGTGTGTGTGTGTGTGTGTGTGTGTGTGTGTGTGTGTGTGTGTGTGTGTGTGTGTGTGTGTGTGTGTGTGTTGTGTGTGTGCGTGTGTGCGTGCGCGTGCGTGCGTGCGTGTGTGTGTGTGTGCACGCACGCACCTTTCTGTGTATGCAAGCATGCATGCATCTGAAGTGTGTGCGTCCGTTTGTATGTGTGTGTGTGTTTTCCATTCCCCTGGTATCTCTGTGGCCTAAAGACAGGCATAGCATTCCTCTGATTCCGAACGTGGGCGTTTATATTTGCCGTGGCTAAGTATCAACTTGGCGGGCGCGTGACTATTGTTTATGAGTTTATAGGCACGATTTTAGCATACCACCACGATGGAACAATGCTTCACAAGATGACCTCACACGCAAATGGTAAAAATATATCAGCTATTTGGAGACAGAGTGTGGAGACATTGGACAAATACAGCTGTGCTCTTCTTGTGTTCTGTGACAAAATCCTATTTTAAACTAATCTGATCATGGTCTGATCATTTTAATCATAGTGTAGGGCTGCACGATTCTTGCTAAAATGCGAATCACGATTTTTCTCTTAAGAATTGAGATCACCATTCTCTCACACAATTCTTATTTTTCGTCATAATTTAAAAAAGTTAAGTAAAAAGATATATAGGCCTAAAATTAAAAAGTTTAAAATGTAAGTAAAATAAAAGAAAAATCATCATAATTTAGAAATGAGATCGCATAGGTCTATGAATCGAGATCGCGATTTTTAAAATAAATCGTGCAGCCCTATCATAGTGTCACTTTGTGAGGAACAATTCGTTTTGGTTCTGAGTAGAGACCTTTTGTTTGCATGGAACAAATGCAATTAAGTCTTCCTAGACAGGGGTTTTAGAATGTCGTCAGGGAATAACCACTAGAATACTCAATCTCAGTAACGTAATCTGATTACTTTACTTTGACTTTTGCTCAAAAGATTTTGCAATGAACTTCAAATTGGTTTTGTTCTAAATTGACGTTGTGATGTCAGTGATCTTCAGGTGTCCACATCACAATGGAACAACACCTCCTGACCCTCAGGGAAGATGAGGAAAAGCTAATACAGGGAAGAACCCTCAGAAAGGCAATTGAATGAGAGATGGCCAGGTGTGCAATAGGTGTTGAGGTGGACAACTGATGATTGATAATATTTCAAGGAAATGTATAGACGAGTATAACCTAGGACTGTCCCAGACTAAAGATAAAATATAATAATAATACATTATTATTATTAGATATATTTATTTTTTGTACTACCAGGCATGTAATGTGTCTGTCCCCGACTGAGTGACAGTGTCGCCACCCACTTCCTGTGTCCATCATTTAACTAATTTCAACAAGGCGCAGCTCCCGAATGGAGGTTTCTTTGTCATCACAACTTTATTTTTTTGTAAATAAATAGCATTTCAGTTGCAAATACAATATTGTAAGAATTTAAATATTGCACACACATTGTGTAATCAAAGCCAATGTTACGTTGGAAACCATTCTGAATCCTACCTTCAAAACAGAATTGATTTCCCTGTTGATCAAAATACCATCTGGAAGGGTTTTAAGTGTATAACACACACACACACACACACACACACACACACACACACACACACACACACACACACACACACACACACACACACACACACGCACACACACACACACGCACACACACACACACGCACACACGCACACACACACAGAACAAGTTGTTTCCCCAGACTTTGGGGGAAGCATCTTAACTGGCGGGAAATCACCCATGGAACCGATATGTCATGGTTCACTTTACACTACAAACTGTCTTTTACAGTCATCTCAGTTTACATGACGTGTGTGTGTGTATGTTGTGTCCTTTGATTACAGCCTAGAGGAAGTCTTTTAAATCAGGCAGATATAATATGAACAGCTGGAGCAGACGTTTTCACAGCTAGGCTACATGTGAAACGTATGTCTTCATATCTGCTATTCTGGGTCATGTACTGTACAAACACTTGTTGTGAGAGGCTTTCAGATGACTGGTCTCACATAGGAGGAGAGCCAAGCGGGTTAGCAGGGTATTGGTCAGTATCTGGTCTCTAGTAGCAGTTAGCAGGATATTGTTCATTATCTGGTCTCTCTAGTAGCAGTTAGCAGGGTATTGTTCATTATCTGGTCTCTAGTAGCAGTTAATCAGTATCTGGTCTCTAGTAGCAGTTAGCAGGGTATTAATCAGTATCACTATCTGGTCTCTAGTAGCAGTTAGCAGGGTATGAATCAGGTTTTTTTCTCCCAATTGAGTGACAGCAGCAGATTGAGCTTTCCTCTGTAAGTCGTGTCTGTTTGAGTCATTCTTCTTGCGAACCGTGGGTAAGCTGGGTGAGCCATTGGCTCCCCTAGATCAGACATCAGCTCCCCTGAAAACATGATTTGTGAATTTTGGGGGGGTCTCTAAATTACTGAAAATAAATGCTATTTTTGCCATGCATTTCTCATTTTTCTGTAATTTTCTGTATCATCATCGTGTATAATAATAAACTTCGGCTATTTTGATGTATGATTAATGATTTGCGCACTAATTCACACACACACGTAATATGGCAACATGCATGCTATTCTTGCAATTACCATTCGGAGCGCGGCGGCGCTGCAGCCTGCAGGCACGCACAAATCAAACTTGACCCACGTTGTAACCTGTGAGTGACAGTGATAGTTTGACAGGTAAATAAGGTAATCACTCAGGATAATGTCGAAACGAAAAATGCAACAAGTAAGCCTTTTAACCAATTTTGGTTTCACGAAGAAGGCGAAGCAGCCAATCGACTTGACAGAGCAGGAGGTGGGATCATCTACGTCTTCGATAGCAGACAAATTGACAGCTGCCGACGACATGGTTACACCTGCTGCTGCGGTGGGGACTATGTCTCTGACAACGCCCGGTGACCGTGCCGGCGCCGGCGGTCGTATCAGAACACAGGATAGCCCTATACTAAGTCAGGAGTCGGAGAGATAATCACGAGATACTGTAGACAGTGTTGGATCTATCCAATCTAACTAAATGGATACTTTTTTTTTTATCATGGAATGTGCTGTGCAAGGCCAGACCGTCCAGACGGCCGGACCACAACAAGTGAGTCTATTACAATATGTGTTCTGTAGTTACTGAAACTGATTGAATATATGACAAGATTCAAGAGGTTTATTTGTCACATACATACATACACAAGGCCTACTACAGGCTAGTATGTCGAGTACAGAAAGCGATCACAGTATCCTCCGACAGTCCGACTCCTCCTTGTCCGACTCCCCCCCCCGACTCCCCCCCCCCCCCCCCCCCCCAAAGAAAAATGATGAGCTCCCGGCTGCCCCGAAGACCATCGCACACTGCCTAAACATGTGCTAGGTTAGGAGAGAAGAAGATATTCAATCCCTCGCTTTCACTTGATGTCACAGCTCCCATCTGCCTCTGTTTCACAGCAGCCATTTTATACCCAGTAAGCATTTGCACTGGCAAAAGAACTACTAAAAATAGGAGTTGCATATGACATACACTATGTGTTATTTGCTCATGGCATCACAGTCTGATTCCCATAGCTAGATAGATATATAGATCCATAGATATACAGATCTATTGATAATTGGTATCTATCACTGGTAGCATAGACAGACATAACACAAGACAGAACAGTCAGAGCTACACAATATACAAGACTAAACAACAAAGATAAGTTATCACCATAAGAGCATTGTAAGAGCTACGACAACCACCCGTAAAACCCAAATAATTCCTGACCGAGTACATCTGGTGTGACTTTTTGGTTAAATTACATGACACCAAGACAAGAGCAATTTTTTCTGGCACCCCTTCTGCCAGGAAATGTACACCAGCAATGTCTAGTAAAATTTTGTTTTGATTTCTCAATCTGAAAACGGCACTTTTAGAAAATGTATGTATATTCCCAGGAGGCTGTTTTAGGAGGGATAGTGGAATGACAATCCTCTTTTTAACAATTTTGTTGTTAAAAATAGATTTTAGGGGAAACATTTGGGAAAACTCACAATAGACCTCTCACAGGGGACATATTTCCGACTGCTTCCTCTCTACAGGCTTTGCTGCGGCTATAGGAAAATTAATATACTAATAGAACGCTTCTAGCTTTGTGTGTGGTTCATGCAGGCTGTGGTCCCGTGAACAAGGCCTTCTAATATACATTTCTCTCTCTGATAAGGTAGGGGATTTTGAATTTCAAAGCGTAAAATCACTTACTTACGCCTGCTACCCCTTCTGGGGCATAGACCGTCAACAAGTGATCTCCAAACATTTCTGTCTTGAGCTGTTCTCTCCAGTTGGTTCCAGGTCATCTTCATGGTCTTGGTGCCTGCCTCCAGGTCTCTGCGCCAGGTGTTTCTTGGGCGGCCCCTTTTCCACTTGCCCTGCGGGTTCCATGTTAGGGTGTGTCTGGTGATGGTACTTGCGGACTTTCGCAGGGTGTGGCCTATCCAGCGCCATCTGCGTTTCTTAATTTCTTCTTCTGTGGGCCGCTGGTTTGTTCTCTGCCAGAGTTTGCAGTTGCTGATGGTGTCTGGCCATCGGATGTGGATGATCTTCTGCAGGCAGCTGTTAATGAAGACCTGCACTTTCCTGATGGTTGCAGCTGTAGTTATTAGGGCTGACCTTCGATTTTTTTTGGCAATCGAAGCTTCGGGGCCGAGCTTCGATTTTAATTCGAAGCTTGGAATAAAAAAAAATTATAATATAATTTTATAATAATAATATATATATATTTTTTTTATCTTATGTTGTGGGACTTGTACAGCACTTTGGTAAACTTTGTTGTTTTTAAATGTGCTCTATAAATAAAGTGGATTGGATTAATGAATTAAGTAGCCCCTTTCGTGACTGTGACACAGCCAACACGGCTGTGTGATTTAATTCAAGGTAGACCGCTGTTGTCGTTTGAACAACTTCAGATTTCATGGGAACTACCAATCCCCCAAATCAAGAATGTTTAAGATGAATGAAGTAAGATTTAGATTATTTGAAATATGGCCTGTGTAGACTAAACTATGCACAGAATTATGTCAGTCTACAAGGTCCGGCAATGTAGACCTTGTAGACTCCACTACAGACCAATAATCAGTGAATGTTCATGCATTTTTAAGAAGGGCTACTTCCACAAAAAAACTAAGAACTCACCAAAACATCTCAGTAGCACCTTATCTAAATGTTCTATTTCATATATGGAGATTCATATTTATTTATGTATTGCATGCATTTCTACATTTTATTTCCTATTTTGTTTATTCATCCCAGTATCTTTCTTTCTTATGTGTGGAATTCTACAAGGCATTTACATTCACATTTACATTTAGTCATTTAGCTGACGCTTTTATCCAAAGCGACTTACAAGTTCTGTACGACAAGTCATCAGGAAGGGCACAACTCTATCAGCTGAGTAACAATATTCATCAAAGTGTTGCGTGTTACAGTGTAGGTTAGTTTATTAGGACAAGTGACAGTTGTGACAGTAAGGTTAGTTAGGGTTAGATTTTTTTTTTTTTTTTTTTTTTCAGATAATGGTTGAAGAAGTGCGTCTTTAGTCGACGGCGAAAGATTGGACGGGATTCGGCTGTCCTAACTGGGGTGGGTAGTTCATTCCACCATTGTGGGGCAAGGACTGAGAATAGGCGTGTAGGTGGTGTATATGTGTTTGAGGATGATATCCTTCAAACAGGCAATAGTGATGATATAATTTGGGCAGTGCTGAGCTGGGTTACTTTCCTCCAGTGTATTTGTCCCCCGGCCCCACCCAATGGCCCCATGCACACACACACACACACACACACACACACACACACACACACACACACACACACACACACACACACACACACACACACACACACACACACACACACACACACACACACACAGAATAATAATAAAAAAAAAAAAATGAAATTTTTTTGTATTAAAAAAAAATTTAAACTTCGATTTTTTTTTTATGTTCGAAGCTTGTGCCATCGAACGAAGCTTCGAAGTATTTAAGACAGCCCTAGTAGTTATCCACATCTCTGCTCCGTATAGTAGGACTGCCTTGATGTTGGTGTTAAAGAATCTGACTTTGGTGTTGGAAGTCAGTTCTTTTGAGCTCCAGATGTTCTGTAATTGCACGAATGCTGTACGTGCTTTCCTTATTCGTGCTCTGACATCAGCATCTGTGCCGCCCTGCTTGTCAATAACACTGCCAAGGTAGGTAAAGGCTTTAACTTCTTCCAAAGCCTCGCCATCCAGCATGATTGCATTGGTGTTGTTTGCTGCATTTGTCTTGAGGATCTTAGTCTTGCCTTTGTGGATGTTGAGTCCCACTTGCGCAGAAGTGGATGCCACATTGTTGGTCTTCCAATGTACAGTTTCTACGTCAAATGTATATACTCCCTTTTCTTGACTCCTTCTGTATCACAAACAGTACTGTATTTGCAAATCTGGTATGTCATAAATGTATAGATGTAGCAGTACTGACTATCTGTATGTCATGTATGTCATATATGTCCTGATGAATTGAAAATGGGGGACCCTGGTGGAAACAAGACGAAAGTCTTTCTCTGGTCTGCATCCCCTTAACAATTGTGTGTATTGAGCTGTACTGTATTGTACCCATTCTGCAATCTGTTAATAAAGTTTTCAATCAATCAATCAATTCTCCTGCATCTGTTGTTGGGTGTGCGACAGTGACAGTAGTGCCAAATCGTCAGCATAGTCCAAGTCGTCCACTTGTGTCCAAGGTGTCCACTGAATCCCGTACCTTCTCTGTGCTGTGGAGGTCTTCATTATCCAGTCAATGGCCAGCAGGAAGAGGAAGGGTGAGAGCAGACAAACTTGTCTGACCCCGGTCCTCATTTGGAATGCCTCTGTGAGCTGCCCTCCGTGGACCACCTTGCATGTCAGTCCCTAATAGGAGTTCCTGATGATGGAAACAATCTTGGTTGGGGAAGCTTCCAGAGGGTCTCTCTGTCTAGGCTGTCAAAGGCTTTCTCAGTCCACAAAGTTTATGTACAGTGGCGAGTTCCACTCAACTGCTCCACGATGATGCGCAGCACTGCAATCTGGTCTGTGTAGGATCGGTCCTTGCGGAAACCAGCTTGCTCATCGCGAAGTTGTGCATCGATGAGGTCCTTCATCCTGTTCAAGATGACTCCCTGGCACTGATAGCAGTGTGATCCCTCTGTAATTTGCGCAATTGCTAAGGTCGCCTTTCTTTGGGATCTTGATGAGATAGCCCTCTTTCCAATCTCCTGGCACATCTTCTTCCTCCCATATCTTCATGAAGAGTGGGTGGAGCATCTTCACCGTGGTTTATATATCTGACTTCAGTGCCTCCGCAGGGATGTTGTCTGGTCCTGCAGCCTTTCTGTTCCTCAGCTGCTTGATAGCTTTCCTAATTTCTTCCCTGGTTGGTGCGTTGCAGGCTATGGGTCAGCCTGTGCGATGTCTGGTGGGTTCTGTGGTGCTGGCCAGTTTAGAAGTTCTTCAAAATACTCCATCCATCTGTTCTTCTGTTGCTCCTCTCCCGTTGTTATCGGTCTTCCCTCTTTGTCCTTCACAGGTCGTTCTGGTTTGCTGTACTTTCCTGCCAGCTTCTTGGTGATGTTGTACAGTTATCTCATATTCCCCTCTCTTGCTGCTTGCTCTGCCTCTGTTGCCAGGTCGTCCATATACCTTCGCTTGTCTGCTCTGATGCTCTTCTTTACTAGCTTGTTTCCTTCTGCATACCTTTCTTGTGCCTTGGCCTTCTCTGCTCTTGTCCGGCTGTTGTTCACTGCCGCCTTCTTCTCCCTCCTTTCTTGGATCTTTCGCAGACTATCCCCTGCGATTCACTCATTGTGCTGGTGCTTCTTGGGGCCAAGCACTTCCTGGCAGGTAGACGTTACTGCCTCTTTTATCTCCTTCCAACTTTTCTCCAGGGTGCACTCGTCCTCTTCCAACAGCTCCTATAAAACCTGGGCCCTCATTTATCAATGTTGCGTACGCACAGATATTTGCGTAACCCGTGCGTACGATCATTTCTAAGCAAAGTGTGGGACTTATCAATTTGAACGTGTGCTTGACTTTGTGCGTATATATACGCACAGCTCCGACCGTGCGTACCTGGCGCCCAGCGGTAGAATATGGAGACTGCAGACGCGGAAATAAGCTTTCGTGCATTACTTCCAACACTGGCGCGTGTTCTGTATGACCCGTAATTCATTATAGTTCATTGTAAAATAGCGACAGTAGCGTAATTCTAATGGGCTCACGCTCGAACAAGAGGTTGGCCTGCTTGTTTGGCACTGGGGGGCAGACGCAGAACACCCACCTCCAAACGCGATTAAATTTTGTTTAAAATAAAAAGCGAAATACTATTATTTTGTGTGTCATGTTTCCAAATAAGATTGGTCACAACGAAATGCTTTCTACTTCAATTTGTTGGTTAGAATAGATGACCTCCGTTGAAACTTCACTGAGACTAAAATACTATTTGTGAGCTCCCGCACAGACGTGATAATAATAATAATAATAATAATAATAATAATAATAATAATAATAATAATAATAATAATAATAATAATAATAATAATAATAATAATAATAATAATAATAATAATAATAATAATAGCTTCATTTTATATAGCGCCTTTCAAGAGACCCAATGTCGCTTTACATAGGGGGGGGGAAATAACAAAGTTACAAACATAGTGGACAGACACAACATATAAATATGATGATGGGATTCAAGTTCGCGTTTTTATTGATCACATAGGCAGGCTATACAAAGGCTACATGGCACGGTCCATCGTGATATTGGAGATGGATCGAGCAATAGACTGTTACCACCCATGTAGCTGTCAATCTATCTAGGTCGTCCTCGGACGGACCCTCCATCGGTGCTTCCAGTCATCCCGATCCTCCATGCATCTGGCTAGCTCGCCGGTGCTTTCTGTTCCCGCATCTCTCCTGAGTACGTCCACGTAGGTTAATGTGGGACGTCCTCGTGATCGATGCCCGTGTGTTGGTTCCCACAGCACAAGTTTGCTGGTTGGCATCTCATGGTGTCTCTGGCAGTGACCTGCCAGCCTCATTATCCTGACTGCCACTTTATCGCTCACCTTTAGCACCCCCCCATACAAGTTTGCATTAGTGACATGCTCATCCCTGTTGATGTTGAGCACCACACGCATCATTCTGGTGTAGCACCCATCCAAGGACTTCTGCAGGGTGGGCTTCAAGGTCCAGCATTCACTGCCATACAAAAGGACAGACTCAACTGTTGCATGAAAGAAGTTGAGCTTGATTTGACGGGGGAGGTTGGATTTCCACACACTGGTCATGCCGTTCAGAGCCCTCCACGCAAGCGCCTTCCTCACTTTAAGGTCTTGCTCGGACGAGTTGACCCACGAGCCCAGGTACTTGAAATCACTGACTTCCTTTAGAGCAGAGCCTCCTGTTGTCCTTAGAGGTGGATGATCCGGGAGGATGTTATACATTATGACCTCGGTTTTCTTGGCATTTAGCCTAAGGCCAACCTTGGCGCACTCCGTCTCCACTCTGCACAGGAGTTCCTGTGCCTGATGTCCCCTTGCATCACTCCAGCCAGGATGTCAAATTCTTTACTGTTGCCATCTGGGGTTACCACCTTGGCCCTTATACCCGTGTGCATGGTCCCTATGGCCCGGAGTAGATTGGGAGGGACTCCGTAGGCCTTGAGTATCCTCATCATCACGGCTCTGTGTATCGAGTCAAAAGCCTTTTTGAAGTCGATAAATAATAATAATAATAATAATGGATTGGATTTATATAGCGCTCTCTGTTTACTCAGAGCGCTTCACAGAGTCCATTATTCGTTCATACACAGTCATACCGGTGGTGGTAAGCTACAATTGCAGCCAGAGCTGCCCTGAGGCAGACTCACGGAAGCGTGGCGAATAATCAACGCCTACGGCCCCTCCGACCACCACCAACATTCATTCACATGCATACACATTCATACGAGGCAAGTAGGTTAAGTGTCTTGCCCAAGGACACAACGGCAATGGGATGGACATGGGCTTGAGCGGGATTCGAACCACCAACTCTTCGATCATCGATCATTGGATGCCCAGCTCTACCCCTGAGCCACGCCGTCCCACAAAAAGCACAGTACCGCTGTCAGGTTGTTCTTCTTCACCTCCTCGATGATTCTTCTCAAGGCCAAGATCTGGGCCACAGTGGTCCTCTTCTCTCGGAAAAAGCTCAAAGCTCCATCACAAATGCAATTATGAATAATAGAAAGGTTCTTGTATATGCTCTCGTATTATTGTTTATATAGGCAACCTAATACCGACATCAAAATAGATTGTATGCCTCTACAAATCATATGCAGGTAGAAAATGTATGGAAAATCCGTCGCTATTTGGAATTAAATTGACAGAGAACTTTAATCCCTGGGTATTAATCGAACGAAACGAAGAAAAAGCAGTCATATTCATGGTTATTAATGACACCAATGGCAAACCGTAGTTAACAGTCTTTATTAGTGTTTGCGCTGCCCAACAATCACTGTGTACAGGTCTGTCAGCCTGTCGCGTATTTCTCCCAGGCGTTCGCTCGGCTTAGTCCACTTTTCCACATTTCATGGGGGTGTTTCATGACCTTATGGTTAATTACAGGCGGTTCTATATGCAAATACGTAAAACCGTGCACGAGCGCAGAGCGTAGAACAAGTGGCATTTATCAACACGGAGTGTGCGTAGAACCTGTGTACGCACGTGATAAATCCCGATTTTTCTGTACGTACACACATTCTAAATTCTGTGCTTAAGAACGAAAATAGAACACTTTCTAAGAATTGTTGATAAATGAGGGCCCTGGAACTTGTTGCTGAGTGTTACTCTGAACTCTTCCAGCTTACTGGCGTCTCTCAAGAAAGCTGTGTTGTACCTGTGTCGTGTTGTATGTGCCGACATCCAGTTCTTTCTCAACTTCAGCTTCAGGCTGGCTACGATGAGGTGGTGGTCTGAAGCCACATCTGCTCCTCTCTTTACTCTTATATCCTGCATGGACCTCCTGAATTTCTTGCTGATACAGACGTGGTCAATCTGGTTCTCAGTTATGTGGTCTGGCGATACCCAAGTGGCCTTGTGGATGTTCTTATGGGGAAAAACACTGCTTCCAATGACCAAGTTGTTCATAACGCACAGGTTCGCCAGCCTCTCCCCATTTTCATTCATGGCCCCCAATCCGTGACTTCCCATTATATATTTGTACCCCCTGTTGTCACTTCCGATATTGGCATTAAGGTCTCCCATCAGGATTGTGATGTCTCTCTCTGGGTGCTTTTCTATAATGGACTGCAGTCTGTTGTAGAACTGGTCTTTGTCTGCTTCCTCGCTGTCATTGGTAGGAGCGTAGCACTGTATGATGTTCATATTGATCCTCTTCTTCTTGGTTCAAAAGGATGCGGTTATGATCCTTGGACCATGGGCTTCCCATCCTATGAGCGCTGCCTGTGCTGTTTTAGATAGCATCAGTGCTACTCCTTGGGTGTGGGAGGCGTTGTCCTCTTCGTGTCCGGAGTACAGCAGTAACTCTCCTGAGGCCAGTAGTTTCTGTCTGGACTGTGTCCATCTTGTCTCTTACTCCGAGCAGCGTGAGATTGTAGTTCCTTATCGCTGCTGCTACTTGAAATGTCTTACCCTTCTCATACATGGTTCTCACGTTCCACGTACCGATGTGGGCAGCCCTGGACGAAAGATGGGTGGTCGGCCATGTGGCTTCCAGAGTCTTCTGGTTTTCACCACATGGTGTCATAGACCTTCTTATCGAAGACCATTCTCTTCCCTGGGCCAAGGTGTTGATGTCCGTTTATCTCTTGTTGGCGTTTCTGTTTTATCTGTTTTTTCTGTTCAAGTGTTTTATCCACTTTTTCTCCCATTTTCTATTTTTCTCCCATCCCAATTTCGTATCATCCAATTCAACCCTCCCCTGTCTCGAACGCTGTTTCTTGCCTCCCACAAGCCAGCTGCAATGTGGACGAAGCCATACATAGCACGAGTCCCCTCCGATACTCGAGGTAGCAGCCGTCGCATCTTTTCACTTGCGCGGCGCAATCTTTCAGTGTCAGGGGTCTGCGCTTTGGAGGGGCGCCGCCCCCATCGCTTCTTGATTCTACTGCGCAGGCGCACCAACCGACCTGTAGGAGTCGCTGTCCACAACGTCCGATCCCCACCCCTCAGTTTTCCCTCCCCCTAATACTGCCAATTGTATTAGTACGGACGACCAGCCAAACTGAAAACAATGTGGAGAGCTGGGCTCGAACCCAGCATCTCCAGCATTGGTGGTGAGTGCCTTGCCCACTGCACCACCTAGCCGCCCCTCTTGTTGGCGTTTCTGTAACAATATAGTGTTTACGGGGTGGGGATGTTAGCCCTCGGGCCCTCACCCAACCCCCAACCTGGAGGGCCAGGTGCTACTTTTCGTCCAGCCTCTACTCTAGAAACCTGCCTGGCATGGTTGCACCTGCTGAGGGTATGAACCCCCTCCAGTATAGCCTTCTGAGTCATGGAGGCATGCAAGCCTCTCCACCACGGCAAGGTAGCAGCACAAGAAGAAGCGTAAAATCACTAGCTAACCAAAAATATCTTAGGATTGCAGATCAGGTCACCAACATCACTGCATTCTCTGCAACATCCGGTCATTTAGTGTTTTTTTAAATGTAAAAAGGTAACAACATACCATGGACAAATTCCTATCCTACCGACCACCACCACCAAGCCTCTTCAACTCATTCAGAACGCAGCCGCCTGTCTGATCTCCAACCTACCAAAGTCAGCCCATGTTACCCCACTTCTTAGGGACCTAAGCTGGTTCCCCATCACTGCACAAATCCGCTTCAATGTTCTCAACCTGGCATATCGTGTGGTGAAGGGAACGGATCCCGCCTACCTCCGGTCAATGGTCTCTAACTACACACCCTCAAGATCCCTCCGCTCTACATCCTCTGGCAACCTCAGACCCACTCCTATCCAAGCTCCTGGAGGGTCATCAAAGAGAAGCCGCCTATTCTCGGTCCTCGCTCCAAAATGGTGGAACAAACTTCCCACCACAGAAACCCGACCAATGTTTCGGCGTCAATCAATATTTGAAATAAAAAAAATATTCCACTGAACTTACTGTCTTATACTATCATGCACTCTTTCTACTATACTAATATGTATTTACGACTATGCACTCAACACTGCAGCACCCAAGTTTCAGCACTGTTTGATGAACATTGTTACTCAGCTGAGTTGTACCCTTCCTGCTGACTTGTCGTACAGCACTTGTAAGTCACTTTGGATAAAAGCGTCAGCTAAATGACTAAATGTAAATGTATTCGTTTTGGTGGGAAAAGCTTCAACCAACTTTGAAAACACATCAACAATAACAAGTAAATACTTATAACCAAAGTGAGAAGGCATGGACGAAAAATCGATTTGCATATTTACAGATGGACTTCATGGTACAGGGAGATGGTCTCTCTTACCTTCCCTTTTTGCTTTTCTATTTCGTGCACAAATAATCCATCTGTGTGTACATGACTTGCTGTCACTCCCGGCGCACACCACTTAGAGTGAATGTGGCTGGTCGTCATTGAACGTTTTGATTCACATGTCTTACCGTGAGCTATGGGGAAGACAAACACACCCACCCCCCATCAGGGTGACACCACAGACCACTGGTGTCTTGACTACAGCCATGGTTTGTCCACTTTTGCTGTTCCTCGTTGTCAGCCTGGGCTTTGATGACTCAGGGCATCATTAAGAGAAACATTTTGTCATTTAGCTGACGCTTTTATCCAAAGCGACTTCTGTACGACAAGTCAGCACGAAGGGTACGACTCTTACAACTGAGTAACAATGTTCATCAAACAGTGCTGAAACTTGCGTGCTGCAGTGATGAGTGCATAGTAGTAAAGACATATTAGTATAGTAGGAATAGTACATGATAGTATAAGACAGTAAGAATGTTAGTCAGGGTTGGGTATCAGGGTACCGTAAGAACTGGGGACAATGCGGCCTGTTTGGCGGCGCTATCTGCACGTTCGCTGCTCTTTGAAACTGGGTCAGAACCTTGTGTGTGTGCTTGACATTTGACAACGGCAATGGCAGAAGGTAGCAGAATAGCTGCTAATAAATTATTTACAAGTGTAGCATGTTTGAGGTGTACCAGAGGATGTGAGAAACCCTATTTACTGCCATGTTGTACTGAAATCATGCGCAACACCAAATGCACATCTAGAATCTGTATTGTGACTGATTTGTCCCACACCTGAATACACGCTCTAGTGAGTGCATAGATATCGTCCTCTTTTGCAGATGTGCCCCGGGAAGGGCTGCGGATTCATGGCATGTGTATTCAGAAACAATAGCATATCCTGATTGAGTGTCTGTGTCATTAGGCCTGGGTGATGAGCCAAAACAAAAAAGTACCATTTCTGGATTGTCAAGATTGTTTGTTTGACGTCTGGTCTGGGACTGCAACGGTGTTGTAAAAAAAATGTGCCCAATCAAACAGTGTGGTACCACCGTGAGACTGGAAAGCCATCTTTTTTGTTTGCATGCAAATGGTAGGGCAACGAGTAGTCTGGAAAACCTAAGGCTGGAGCAGAGGAGGGAGCTGCTAGTGATGCTGCAGCGATGAGGGTGGTATCTTCTTAACATTTTCTTTTTAGTCTGTGGTTGTGGCATTTTGGCTATTGCTGCTACTCTTGAGGGTGATAAAAGTCTCTGTCCCTCCATGTAGGATACATCCCAAGTAGTTTACTTTCTCATAGCATAGTTCAGTGATTCCCAACCTGGGGTCCGCCAGACCACAGATGATTTGAGTTTTTTTTTAATTTTTTATTTTTTCAGATAAATATTTAATTAGCATATTTTTATCATCAGAAGCATGAATAGTCTCTCCACTACAATAAAAAATAAAGATAAATAAATAAAGATCTAGACATGATTTTTGAACGTTAACAGTAGGCTACCGGGTAGCCGCTAAAACGCGAATCAGTTGACTGTATCACTTTCCGTAGCTAGCCTAGCACGCTAGTTAACTTTCTCGGCTCGTCTGCAGTCAGCCGCCAGAGGCGAAAATGTGTGACAAACGAAAAGGAGATGACGGCAGCTCATCTGCAAAAAAAGTTAGGACCTACAGCAATCGCGAAAATTACATCACCATGGGCTTCACTGAGGGACCAGACAAACGACCTGATTGTGTGATTTGTGGAGAAAAGTTGGCAAACTCGAGCCTGAAGCACAGCAAGCTGAAGAGACATCAGGCGTCTAAGCACCCAGAAACCGTTGGGAAGGATCCGGACTTTTTTCGGAGGAAAGAACAGTCTCTCAAGGCGAACAAGCCCGTTGATGTTAGAGTAGCGTGGAGCAGGGGTGGCAGTGATTTACAGAAGGCTACCGAAGCCTCCTTTGAGTGTTCGCTTTTAATTGCAAAAGCAAAGAAGCCGCACAATATTGGCGAGCAGCTCATCAAACCAGCCTGCATCAAAATGGTTTAGAAACTGTGCGGCCCACAGGTGGCGGATAAACTAAAATCAGTACCACTCTCGAACAATGTAGTGAAAGACCGAATTGATAAGATGTCAAGTGATTGCGAGCAGCAGCTGTCAGAAAAGCTTAGAAAGGGTCCATTTGCCATACAACTTGATGAAACTACAACTGTCGCAGACGAGGCTGTGCTCATCGTTTATGTGCAGTATATCGAAAATGAGGATCTGAAGCAGGACATTCTCATGTCATGTCAGTCAACCTTACTACCACCACTCGAGGTGAGGATATTTTTACTGCAGTGGATTCTTACTTCATTCAACATAAATGCAAACCGTTCACCATTAGGGCCTGATTTGAGAGGATGAATACAGGATTTGAATATTGGCCAACATTTTGAAATACATATGGTGCAAGATGAGATTTGTTGATTGAAGGCACAAGTCAAAGAAGCATAGTGGGTCTAATTATGCCTGTGTATAAGCAGTTTGTTATTAAAATGACAAAAAAAAGTATTAAAATGACAAAAAAAAAGTATTTTATGGTATTTTATTAGGAGGGGGGTCCAGGAATTTCATCAGAGATGTTTGGGGTCCCTGGGGGAAAAAAGGTTGGGAACCCCTGGCATAGTTGGAGCTTAGCCAGCGAGGCATGGTATCCTTTGTGTGCCAAAAGATTGAGCAGAGCTAACGAGTCGACTTTACAAGTATGTTGGTTCAGGGAGGCTATGAAGTCTTTCAAATAATTTCTAATATGATGCATACATGTGTGGAGACAGAGGAGATCCTTGAGGAAGCCTACTCCATATTGTTTGTTGTCAAATCTACTGTGGTTCTTTGTGAATTGGGATTGAGATTTATACTTATGCTCAATGAATGGTTCTTATAGGTTTTGTACAAATCTATAAACACCTGGGTCTGCCTGGTTTCTCAATGGGTAGGGGGTACTGGAACAGCATGGGATAAAAGTGATGATATTACTGGTGCTACTTTAGAAATAGGAAACTGTCTTGTGGCTATACAGTAGCTAATTTATTTCCTCTAGTATAAATATTCATTTATTCATATTCAGATAATTTCCCAATTCCTACATCATTGGAATATTTGCTCATACATGAGTAGGTATTGAATTAAGTGTGTGTGCAGCTAGAAATACCGCAGGTGGAGGTGGGGAAGAGCTGGTCAGAGTGCCCTTTAAAGGTTCTGGTGTGGGGCCTGTTACTGTGTATGAATATACGTCTGTCCCAAAGACATGTAATGTCCCTTTTGATTGGTTGTGGCTGTGAGGTTAAGAATAGAAGCCAATTCAGCCTACATTTCTTGCCGCTGTGTGTCGTTGAGCGCTAATGTCACATGGGGTGCAGGGATTTTATAATGTCCGCCGTTGTGGAGTGGGTAGGCTGTGGTTTGTGGGGGTGATATAAAAGGTGTTAGATGTTGCTGCTGCTGCAATGGAGTAGAGGGAAATGACTGTGAATAAGTGTTGTCTACGGTACCAGTGTAATATGTGTTGTAGTACCAGTGTAGTAGTAGTGGAATGAGTTGCTATGGGTTTCAGATTTGTCATTAGTGATGCGCAATTTGGTTATTTTATTTCTTCAACAATACCCTCATCCAGGGTAATTACATTTGTTGTTGTAGCACAAAACGAACCATATTTTGAACCTCCCTTTTACCAGGGCACAGTCCCAGGCTAGACCCCTTTCAACTGAGCTCTATTGGTTCTCTATTAGGAATTCCCAATAATCCCTTAGTGGTGGTGACTGTTCTACCCTGATTCTTTAATGTTTTTAGAGGGCATAGTGTTTGACATTGTTGCTTCTGTTTCATTGGCTGTTGTGCCTGTATTTATATTCCATATTATTCTGAACCTGTCAAATAATTGGATAGCTGTCTCACCTGGCTTTTGTAAGCATATTTGATTTAGGTCCACTTTGGGTGGGAACATGGTTGACAGGGATGGCAAGACACAGTGTGTTATGTAGCCTACACATGTCCTGTTTTCTAGGGTTTGGCCATCCTGTAACCCCTCTTCACCTATCTAGTATCTACCCATCTACCCCCTATGGGTGTGTAGAAAGTTATTGTTGTGTAAAAGGGGGCCATAAACTGCTCCTAGTGTGCCTCTGAGGAGAAATTCTCTGAATTGTCCTCTTTCTTTTCTTGGTCATGGGACGTTCATGCAGTGGCCTGCAAGTTATTTTTAAGTTCACAGAATGTCTACCGCTTGTTCACCTGTCATAACTCTGGGCATTCAGGGACGTGTTTTAAGTGCTCCTTTTAGGGCAGAACGTGCTTCATTAGAGCGAGTGCATTCTATTGTTTTTATTTTGTCTGAACTGTTCTCCTCTCTGATCCTTCTCTCCATCTTCTCACCTCTCTGCTCCTTCTTTTCATCTTCTCTCCTCTCTGCTCCTTCTCTTCATCTTCTCTCCTCTCTGCTCCTTCTCTTCATCTTCTCTCCTCTCTGCTCCTTCTCTTCATCTTATCTCCTCTCTGATCCTTCTCTTCATCTTCTCTCCTCTCTGCTCCTTTTCTTCATCTTCTCTCCTCTCTGCTCCTTCTCTTTATCTTCTCTCCTCTCTGCTCCTTCTCTTCCTCTTCTCTCCTCTCTGCTCCTTCTCTTCATCTTCTCTCCTCTCTGCTCCTTCTCTTTGTCTTCTCTCCTCTCTGCTCCTTCTCTTCCTCTTCTCTCCTCTCTGCTCCTTCTCTGTGTCTTCTCTCCTCTCTGCTCCTTCTCTTCCTCTTCTCTCCTCTCTGCTCCTTCTCTGTGTCTTCTCTCCTCTCTGCTCCTTCTCTTCATCTTCTCTCCTCTCTGCTCCTTCTCTTCATCTTCTCTCCTCTCTGCTCCTTCTCTTCATCTTCTCTCCTCTCTGCTCCTTCTCTTCATCTTCTCTCCTCTCTGCTCCTTCTCTGTGTCTTCTCTCTGCTCCTTCTCTTCATCTTCTCTCCTCTCTGCTCCTTCTCTGTGTCTTCTCTCCTCTCTGCTCCTTCTCTTCATCTTCTCTCCTCTCTGCTCCTTCTCTTCATCTTCTCTCCTCTCTGCTCCTTCTCTGTGTCTTCTCTCCTCTCTGCTCCTTCTCTTCATCTTCTCTCCTCTCTGCTCCTTCTCTTCGTCTTCTCTCCTCTCTGATCCTTCTCTTCATCTTCTCTCCTCTCTGCTCCTTCTCTTTGTCTTCTCTCCTCTCTGCTTCTTCTCTTTATCTTCTCTCCTCTCTGCTCCTTCTCTTCATCTTCTCTCCTCTCTGCTCCTTCTCTGTGTCTTCTCTCCTCTCTGCTCCTTCTCTTCATCTTCTCTCCTCTCTGCTCCTTCTCTTCGTCTTCTCTCCTCTCTGATCCTTCTCTTCATCTTCTCTCCTCTCTGCTCCTTCTCTTCATCTTCTCTCCTCTCTGCTCCTTCTCTTCATCTTCTCTCCTCTCTGCTCCTTCTCTTCATCTTCTCTCCTCTCTGCTCCTTCTCTTCATCTTCTCTCCTCTCTGCTCCTTCTCTTCATCTTCTCTCCTCTCTGCTCCTTCTCTGTGTCTTCTCTCCTCTCTGCTCCTTCTCTTCATCTTCTCTCCTCTCTGCTCCTTCTCTTCATCTTCTCTCCTCTCTGCTCCTTCTCTGTGTCTTCTCTCCTCTCTGCTCCTTCTCTTCATCTTCTCTCCTCTCTGCTCCTTCTCTTCGTCTTCTCTCCTCTCTGATCCTTCTCTTCATCTTCTCTCCTCTCTGCTCCTTCTCTTTGTCTTCTCTCCTCTCTTTATCTTCTCTTTATCTTCTCTCCTCTCTGCTCCTTCTCTTCATCTTCTCTCCTCTCTGCTCCTTCTCTGTGTCTTCTCTCCTCTCTGCTCCTTCTCTTCATCTTCTCTCCTCTCTGCTCCTTCTCTTTGTCTTCTCTCCTCTCTGCTTCTTCTCTTTATCTTCTCTCCTCTCTGCTCCTTCTCTTCATCTTCTCTCATCTCTGCTCCTTCTCTTCGTCTTCTCTCCTCTCTGCTCCTTCTCTTCATCTTCTCTCCTCTCTGCTCCTTCTCTTCATCTTCTCTCCTCTCTGCTCCTTCTCTGTGTCTTCTCTCCTCTCTGCTCCTTCTCTTCATCTTCTCTCCTCTCTGCTCCTTCTCTTCATCTTCTCTCCTCTCTGCTCCTTCTCTTCATCTTCTCTCCTCTCTGCTCCTTCTCTTCATCTTCTCTCCTCTCTGCTCCTTCTCTGCATCTTCTCTCCTCTCTGCTCCTTCTCTGTCTTCTCTCCTCTCTGCTCCTTCTCTTTGTCTTCTCTCCTCTCTGCTCCTTCTCTTCATCTTCTCTCCTCTCTGCTCCTTCTCTGTGTCTTCTCTCCTCTCTGCTCCTTCTCTGTGTCTTCTCTCCTCTCTGCTCCTTCTCTTCATCTTCTCTCCTCTCTGCTCCTTCTCTTCGTCTTCTCTCCTCTCTGCTCCTTCTCTGTGTCTTCTCTCCTCTCTGCTCCTTCTCTGTGTCTTCTCTCCTCTCTGCTCCTTCTCTTCATCTTCTCTCCTCTCTGCTTCTTCTCTTTATCTTCTCTCCTCTCTGCTCCTTCTCTTCATCTTCTCTCCTCTCTGCTCCTTCTCTTCATCTTATCTCCTCTCTGCTCCTTCTCTTCATCGTCTCTCCTCTCTGCTCCTTCTCTTCATCTTCTCTCCTCTCTGCTCCTTCTCTTCATCTTCTCTCCTCTCTGCTCCTTCTCTTCATCTTCTCTCCTCTCTGCTCCTTCTCTGTGTCTTCTCTCCTCTCTGCTCCTTCTCTTCATCTTCTCTCCTCTCTGCTCCTTCTCTGTGTCTTCTCTCCTCTCTGCTCCTTCTCTTCATCTTCTCTCCTCTCTGCTCCTTCTCTTCGTCTTCTCTCCTCTCTGATCCTTCTCTTCATCTTCTCTCCTCTCTGCTCCTTCTCTTTGTCTTCTCTCCTCTCTGCTTCTTCTCTTTATCTTCTCTCCTCTCTGCTCCTTCTCTTCATCTTCTCTCCTCTCTGCTCCTTCTCTGTGTCTTCTCTCCTCTCTGCTCCTTCTCTTCATCTTCTCTCCTCTCTGCTCCTTCTCTTTGTCTTCTCTCCTCTCTGCTTCTTCTCTTTATCTTCTCTCCTCTCTGCTCCTTCTCTTCATCTTCTCTCCTCTCTGCTCCTTCTCTTCGTCTTCTCTCCTCTCTGCTCCTTCTCTTCATCTTCTCTCATCTCTGCTCCTTCTCTTCATCTTCTCTCCTCTCTGCTCCTTCTCTGTGTCTTCTCTCCTCTCTGCTCCTTCTCTTCATCTTCTCTCCTCTCTGCTCCTTCTCTTCATCTTCTCTCCTCTCTGCTCCTTCTCTTCATCTTCTCTCCTCTCTGCTCCTTCTCTTCATCTTCTCTCCTCTCTGCTCCTTCTCTGTCTTCTCTCCTCTCTGCTCCTTCTCTTTGTCTTCTCTCCTCTCTGCTCCTTCTCTTCATCTTCTCTCCTCTCTGCTCCTTCTCTTCATCTTCTCTCCTCTCTGCTCCTTCTCTTCGTCTTCTCTCCTCTCTGCTCCTTCTCTGTGTCTTCTCTCCTCTCTGCTCCTTCTCTTCATCTTCTCTCCTCTCTGCTCCTTCTCTTCGTCTTCTCTCCTCTCTGCTCCTTCTCTGTGTCTTCTCTCCTCTCTGCTCCTTCTCTGTGTCTTCTCTCCTCTCTGCTCCTTCTCTTCATCTTCTCTCCTCTCTGCTCCTTCTCTTCATCTTCTCTCCTCTCTGCTCCTTCTCTTCATCTTCTCTCCTCTCTGCTCCTTCTCTTCATCTTATCTCCTCTCTGCTCCTTCTCTTCATCGTCTCTCCTCTCTGCTCCTTCTCTTCATCTTCTCTCCTCTCTGCTCCTTCTCTTCATCTTCTCTCCTCTCTGCTCCTTCTCTTCATCTTCTCTCCTCTCTGCTCCTTCTCTGTGTCTTCTCTCCTCTCTGCTCCTTCTCTTCATCTTCTCTCCTCTCTGCTCCTTCTCTGTGTCTTCTCTCCTCTCTGCTCCTTCTCTTCATCTTCTCTCCTCTCTGCTCCTTCTCTGTGTCTTCTCTCCTCTCTGCTCCTTCTCTTCATCTTCTCTCCTCTCTGCTCCTTCTCTGTGTCTTCTCTCCTCTCTGCTCCTTCTCTGTGTCTTCTCTCCTCTCTGCTCCTTCTCTTCATCTTCTCTCCTCTCTGCTCCTTCTCTGTGTCTTCTCTCCTCTCTGCTCCTTCTCTTCATCTTCTCTCCTCTCTGCTCCTTCTCTTCGTCTTCTCTCCTCTCTGATCCTTCTCTTCATCTTCTCTCCTCTCTGCTCCTTCTCTTTGTCTTCTCTCCTCTCTGCTTCTTCTCTTTATCTTCTCTCCTCTCTGCTCCTTCTCTTCATCTTCTCTCCTCTCTGCTCCTTCTCTGTGTCTTCTCTCCTCTCTGCTCCTTCTCTTCATCTTCTCTCCTCTCTGCTCCTTCTCTTTGTCTTCTCTCCTCTCTGCTTCTTCTCTTTATCTTCTCTCCTCTCTGCTCCTTCTCTTCATCTTCTCTCCTCTCTGCTCCTTCTCTTCGTCTTCTCTCCTCTCTGCTCCTTCTCTTCATCTTCTCTCCTCTCTGCTCCTTCTCTTCATCTTCTCTCCTCTCTGCTCCTTCTCTGTGTCTTCTCTCCTCTCTGCTCCTTCTCTTCATCTTCTCTCCTCTCTGCTCCTTCTCTTCATCTTCTCTCCTCTCTGCTCCTTCTCTTCATCTTCTCTCCTCTCTGCTCCTTCTCTTCATCTTCTCTCCTCTCTGCTCCTTCTCTTCATCTTCTCTCCTCTCTGCTCCTTCTCTTTGTCTTCTCTCCTCTCTGCTCCTTCTCTGTGTCTTCTCTCCTCTCTGCTCCTTCTCTTCATCTTCTCTCCTCTCTGCTCCTTCTCTTCATCTTCTCTCCTCTCTGCTCCTTCTCTGTGTCTTCTCTCCTCTCTGCTCCTTCTTCTCTCCTCTCTGCTCCTTCTCTTCGTCTTCTCTCCTCTCTGATCCTTCTCTTCATCTTCTCTCCTCTCTGCTCCTTCTCTTTGTCTTCTCTCCTCTCTTTATCTTCTCTTTATCTTCTCTCCTCTCTGCTCCTTCTCTTCATCTTCTCTCCTCTCTGCTCCTTCTCTGTGTCTTCTCTCCTCTCTGCTCCTTCTCTTCATCTTCTCTCCTCTCTGCTCCTTCTCTTTGTCTTCTCTCCTCTCTGCTTCTTCTCTTTATCTTCTCTCCTCTCTGCTCCTTCTCTTCATCTTCTCTCATCTCTGCTCCTTCTCTTCGTCTTCTCTCCTCTCTGCTCCTTCTCTTCATCTTCTCTCCTCTCTGCTCCTTCTCTTCATCTTCTCTCCTCTCTGCTCCTTCTCTGTGTCTTCTCTCCTCTCTGCTCCTTCTCTTCATCTTCTCTCCTCTCTGCTCCTTCTCTTCATCTTCTCTCCTCTCTGCTCCTTCTCTTCATCTTCTCTCCTCTCTGCTCCTTCTCTTCATCTTCTCTCCTCTCTGCTCCTTCTCTGTCTTCTCTCCTCTCTGCTCCTTCTCTTTGTCTTCTCTCCTCTCTGCTCCTTCTCTTCATCTTCTCTCCTCTCTGCTCCTTCTCTTCATCTTCTCTCCTCTCTGCTCCTTCTCTGTGTCTTCTCTCCTCTCTGCTCCTTCTCTTCATCTTCTCTCCTCTCTGCTCCTTCTCTTCGTCTTCTCTCCTCTCTGCTCCTTCTCTGTGTCTTCTCTCCTCTCTGCTCCTTCTCTGTGTCTTCTCTCCTCTCTGCTCCTTCTCTTCATCTTCTCTCCTCTCTGCTTCTTCTCTTTATCTTCTCTCCTCTCTGCTCCTTCTCTTCATCTTCTCTCCTCTCTGCTCCTTCTCTTCATCTTATCTCCTCTCTGCTCCTTCTCTTCATCGTCTCTCCTCTCTGCTCCTTCTCTTCATCTTCTCTCCTCTCTGCTCCTTCTCTTCATCTTCTCTCCTCTCTGCTCCTTCTCTTCATCTTCTCTCCTCTCTGCTCCTTCTCTGTGTCTTCTCTCCTCTCTGCTCCTTCTCTTCATCTTCTCTCCTCTCTGCTCCTTCTCTGTGTCTTCTCTCCTCTCTGCTCCTTCTCTTCATCTTCTCTCCTCTCTGCTCCTTCTCTTCGTCTTCTCTCCTCTCTGATCCTTCTCTTCATCTTCTCTCCTCTCTGCTCCTTCTCTTTGTCTTCTCTCCTCTCTGCTTCTTCTCTTTATCTTCTCTCCTCTCTGCTCCTTCTCTTCATCTTCTCTCCTCTCTGCTCCTTCTCTGTGTCTTCTCTCCTCTCTGCTCCTTCTCTTCATCTTCTCTCCTCTCTGCTCCTTCTCTTTGTCTTCTCTCCTCTCTGCTTCTTCTCTTTATCTTCTCTCCTCTCTGCTCCTTCTCTTCATCTTCTCTCCTCTCTGCTCCTTCTCTTCGTCTTCTCTCCTCTCTGCTCCTTCTCTTCATCTTCTCTCATCTCTGCTCCTTCTCTTCATCTTCTCTCCTCTCTGCTCCTTCTCTGTGTCTTCTCTCCTCTCTGCTCCTTCTCTTCATCTTCTCTCCTCTCTGCTCCTTCTCTTCATCTTCTCTCCTCTCTGCTCCTTCTCTTCATCTTCTCTCCTCTCTGCTCCTTCTCTTCATCTTCTCTCCTCTCTGCTCCTTCTCTGTCTTCTCTCCTCTTTGCTCCTTCTCTTTGTCTTCTCTCCTCTCTGCTCCTTCTCTTCATCTTCTCTCCTCTCTGCTCCTTCTCTTCATCTTCTCTCCTCTCTGCTCCTTCTCTTCGTCTTCTCTCCTCTCTGCTCCTTCTCTGTGTCTTCTCTCCTCTCTGCTCCTTCTCTTCATCTTCTCTCCTCTCTGCTCCTTCTCTTCGTCTTCTCTCCTCTCTGCTCCTTCTCTGTGTCTTCTCTCCTCTCTGCTCCTTCTCTGTGTCTTCTCTCCTCTCTGCTCCTTCTCTTCATCTTCTCTCCTCTCTGCTCCTTCTCTTCATCTTCTCTCCTCTCTGCTCCTTCTCTTCATCTTCTCTCCTCTCTGCTCCTTCTCTTCATCTTATCTCCTCTCTGCTCCTTCTCTTCATCGTCTCTCCTCTCTGCTCCTTCTCTTCATCTTCTCTCCTCTCTGCTCCTTCTCTTCATCTTCTCTCCTCTCTGCTCCTTCTCTTCATCTTCTCTCCTCTCTGCTCCTTCTCTGTGTCTTCTCTCCTCTCTGCTCCTTCTCTTCATCTTCTCTCCTCTCTGCTCCTTCTCTGTGTCTTCTCTCCTCTCTGCTCCTTCTCTTCATCTTCTCTCCTCTCTGCTCCTTCTCTGTGTCTTCTCTCCTCTCTGCTCCTTCTCTTCATCTTCTCTCCTCTCTGCTCCTTCTCTGTGTCTTCTCTCCTCTCTGCTCCTTCTCTGTGTCTTCTCTCCTCTCTGCTCCTTCTCTTCATCTTCTCTCCTCTCTGCTCCTTCTCTGTGTCTTCTCTCCTCTCTGCTCCTTCTCTTCATCTTCTCTCCTCTCTGCTCCTTCTCTTCGTCTTCTCTCCTCTCTGATCCTTCTCTTCATCTTCTCTCCTCTCTGCTCCTTCTCTTTGTCTTCTCTCCTCTCTGCTTCTTCTCTTTATCTTCTCTCCTCTCTGCTCCTTCTCTTCATCTTCTCTCCTCTCTGCTCCTTCTCTGTGTCTTCTCTCCTCTCTGCTCCTTCTCTTCATCTTCTCTCCTCTCTGCTCCTTCTCTTTGTCTTCTCTCCTCTCTGCTTCTTCTCTTTATCTTCTCTCCTCTCTGCTCCTTCTCTTCATCTTCTCTCCTCTCTGCTCCTTCTCTTCGTCTTCTCTCCTCTCTGCTCCTTCTCTTCATCTTCTCTCCTCTCTGCTCCTTCTCTTCATCTTCTCTCCTCTCTGCTCCTTCTCTGTGTCTTCTCTCCTCTCTGCTCCTTCTCTTCATCTTCTCTCCTCTCTGCTCCTTCTCTTCATCTTCTCTCCTCTCTGCTCCTTCTCTTCATCTTCTCTCCTCTCTGCTCCTTCTCTTCATCTTCTCTCCTCTCTGCTCCTTCTCTTCATCTTCTCTCCTCTCTGCTCCTTCTCTTTGTCTTCTCTCCTCTCTGCTCCTTCTCTGTGTCTTCTCTCCTCTCTGCTCCTTCTCTTCATCTTCTCTCCTCTCTGCTCCTTCTCTTTGTCTTCTCTCCTCTCTGCTCCTTCTCTGTGTCTTCTCTCCTCTCTGTATTTCTGTTCATCTTGCTTGTCTTCCCTCCCCTCTCTTATCTTCTTCTATTTTCAGAGCTGCCAGTCTCTCTTCTGCTTCCTTAACCTCTCGTTCTTCCCACAGCTGTTGTCCTAATACTTGTCCCTCCGCTGTGGACGCAGTGACAACAAGGGCCGCACCACTGGATGTACTTAACCCTACAAGACTGGGATTAAGTATATTTTGAGGTTAGCCGCATTTCTGTCATATATCTGTCCCAGCAGCTCGCAGTTCCAGAGACAGAACCCTTCGTGGCTCTAACTTGAGTCTGGGTGGTGGAGAGGTGGCAGATGTACTAGTACTACTATGCACTCAAGACTGTAGCACCCACGTTCAACACTGCGTGATGAACAATGCTATGTACCCTTTAAGGGGAGGAAACTAACTTTTTGGCTTACCAGCCAACTGGCGAGTATCTGATTGTTTTTACCAGCCAAACAGATTTTTTACTAGCCAAAAAATAATCGCTAATTGTGATAATTACTTCTTTGTATGTCTTCGTCTAAATTGATTTTCAATCATAGTAATAATCACACCGTGTCTCTACTCTTTAAAATATTTATTAGCATAAAACATTAATAACAGTGTCTCTACTCTTCACAATATTAGCATAAAAAGAGGGATATTCATTCATATTAACATATTAACATGAAAGAGGGATCTATTCTGGACTGGGTTGGGCTGAACTGGGCAGTGAAAGATGCTGGGTTGGACTGGGTTGGGCAGTGAAAGAAAAAAAACGAAGTATGTTGTGAAGTGTATAGATGTAGCAGTACTGTCTATCTGTATGTCGTGTATGTCATATGTTATGATGAATTGAAAATGGGGCACCCTGATGTGTAAACAAGACGAAAGTCTTTCTCTGGTCTGCATCCCCTTAACAATTGTGTGTATTGAGCCGTACTGTATTGTACCCATTCTGCAATCTGTTAATAACAGTTTTCAATCAATCAATCAAGTTAACGTTGAACCTCGGTTGTCAAGCCGCGTCAATGTTGTGTATGCGCCTCACTCCAATAGGGTATATCTGCAGAGCCACAGAGCTCAACGTCTGGGCGGGGCTTCGTGGCGTGGACGGGTTTGAGGCGGGGCTTCGTGGCGTGGACGGGTTTGAGGCGGGGCTTCGTGGCGTGGACGGGTTTGAGGCGGGGCTTCGTGGCGTGGACAATATTGTGGCCTGGACAAGTCTTTGCACTACTGCGCATGCGGATGAGGGGGGGGGGGGGGGGGGGGGCACTCTCGCTCGCTCTCTCTTCACAACTTCAACAACAGTGTTCTCCTTGATCTACCCTTGTGCCTTTTCTTGAGGAATATGTTACAGGTTAGAAACTGTGGCTCAACAACTTACAGTACTGTATATTTGAATACCGTATATGTCACATGTATCGGTACTAAATACCTAGTATGTCCCTATGTCGATATGAATTGAAAATGGGGGACCCTGATGTAAACAAGACAAACGTCTTTCTCTGGTCTGCATCCCCTTAACAATTGTGTTAAAATAAAGTTTTCATTCACACTCAAATCTGTGTTCATTTTTTATTTTGCATACTAATGTTCTGTGTCTTGAGTCGTACTTGTATTGAAAAACTGATTTTATATGTCTGAGGAGAAGACTGGTACTCATCATCTTCGTCTCCACAAAGTACTGGGGGGTCTACTGTATGTGAGACATATTTCCTTTAGAGTGAAAGAAAAATGACATGTGAACAAGTATGTTTTTTTTTTTATCCACTTTTTCTCCCATTTTTTCTATATTTTTCTCCCATCCCAATTTCGTATCATCCAATTCAACCCTCCCCTGTCACGAACGCTGTTTCTTGCCTCCCACAAGCCGGCTGCAATGTGGACTAAGTCATACATAGCACAAGTCCCCTCCGGTACTTGAGGTAACAGCAGTCGCATCTTTTCACCTGCGCAGCTCGATCTCTCGGTGGCGAGGAGTAACGCGTGGGAGGCTCACGCTGCCCCCGACACTTCCTGATTCTACTACGCAGGCGCACCAACCGACCTGTAGGAGTCGCTGTCCACAACGCCCGATCCCCACCCATCAGTTTCCCACCCCCTAATACGGCCAATGTGTATGAGTATGAACGACCAGCTAAACTGAAAGCAATGTGGAGCGCTGGGCTCGAACAGGCGAGCCCAGCTTCTCCGCATTTGTGGCGAGCGCCTTGCCCACTACGCCACGTAGCCGCTCATGTGAACAAGTATGTTGTGTGCCAGGTTAATTAATGTACTCTACTATTTTGTATCACAAACAGTGCTGTATATGTACAGTTTATTCCCCCTCAAATGTATATACACTATTATTACTATATATACTCTACTATTTTTGTATCACACACAGTGCTGTATATTTGTAGACCTCTTCCAATGTACAGTTTATTCCCCCTCAAATGTATATACTCTATTATTACTATATATACTCTACTATTTTTGTATCACAAACAGTGCTGTATATTTGTAGATCTGGTATGTCATAAATATCTAGTATATTTGTAGATCTGGTATGTCATAAATGTCTAGATGTAACATTACTGTCTCTCTGTATGTCATGTTATGATGAATTGAAAATGGGGGACCCTGATGTAAACAAGACGAAAGTTGTGTATGTCGTAAACGAGAGAGAGAGAGAGAGAGAGAGAGAGAGAGAGGGAGAGAGAGAGAGAGAGAGAGAGAGAGAGAGAGAGAGAGAGAGAGAGAGAGAGAGAGAGAGAGAGAGAGAGAGAGAGAGAGCAGTAGTGCAGAGACTTGTCCAGGCCACAATACTTGTCCAGGCCACGAAGCCCCGCCTCAAACCCGTCCACGCCACGAAGCCCCGCCCAGACGTTGGGCTCTGTGGCTCTGCAGATATACCCTACTCCCTCCATCTGGGTCGGTGTTCACTGTGCCTTTAAGACAGCACGGTGGTCTTACGACAGTGCTGTGAAGTACCGTCAAGTGTTGTGGTAACGTCAGTTGGGTTGGTGTGCTGTTGTGCACTGGTTGCTTGCACTGCGATGTGCAAGCCAGGGGCTTTTGAGCATGAAATAAAATGTCTAACCTTACGTCGTAGTCCGGTGCTTTTTTGGAAACATTATAGTCATAACAGATACACCTAGCTAACATGGGGCTGGCTTCTTTGAGCACACGCGCACACAGGGCTAACGTTAGCTAGCAAGCAGCTATAGCTAAAACGCTAACTAGAAGCTAATCACTGTATACAGTTCCAATAGAGTGACATTACACCTCTGATTTAAATGTGTCCTTAGTAACTTATACTCGAGGGTTGTACTAGGGTTGGATGCAGTTGGTCAGTCTGTCTGTTTTCCTTCTGCTGTGTTTAACATTATCTGTTTGCGAGTGCTCCCTTGATATGACTGATGGCCAGTACCGCGGGACTTTTATTAAGCATTCTATATGTCCGCGGGTTGGCCAGTACTGCGGGAACTTTTATTAAACATTATATGTCCGCGGGTCTTGTGCAGTGCTCTCGTGGCACTGTCAACTAAAGCACGCACTCAGAAGACGCGCACCGTTTGCCAGTGCAGTGATTGCAGAATGTTTTTTTTGTCTTGTATACTTGCCAGACTGGCGAGTGGTCTTCATGAATCACTCGCCAAACGTAAAAAAATTACTCGCATTTGGCGAGTAAAGTGGCCTAATTTCCTCAGCTGTCAGAGTTGTACCCTTTTTGCTGACTTGTACAGAACTTGTACGTAGCTTTGGATAAAACTAAAGCATCAGCTACATGATTAAATGTAAAATGTAAATGGTGGGGCTGAATGGGGTGTCAATTAGCTTGTTCTACTATTTAGAGCTGAATATTTTTGGCATAGTTAGGTTTTTTCTGGCTTAAAGCAACCTCCTATTGGTCACCTGCCCTCTGTCCCTCCATACATATCATATTATTATTACTACATTAACAGAGGTGCCGTATTATTTTATCTGCCGGTCAACCCGGGGGAATACCAGTTTTACGTAAGAAACCCTTCTCTCTTTAAAATGTCCCCTTAAAATTTTAGAGTTGTATTTTACAACTCACCAGTGAGTCTTAACTTTTCACTTTTTACTAACCATTCACAGAAACTGAAATAGAAACATTTTCTCAATACATTTGACAAGATTATACTCAATAAAATAAATCCAATTAATCTCCGGTAGGAAGAAAACGTAAAAACAAAATAAAATAAATCCAATTAATGGGATGACATCACCAGATAACAAGACCTCACCTAAGGTCCAGCTTCTCTGGATTTTTTCATCCCAATTCTGAAAACCATTTGATGTGAAATAATCACGCAAAATTTAGTAGATTATTCCCGGAGGGAATATTGAAGATTGAACAGAAGATTGAATTGAATTTAATGAAGATCTAATTAAATTGAAGATTGAATTCAATGAAAGCACAGCATGTAGAGTTACAGCAAAAGATTGCATAACTGTGGATCTCTCTAGAACAGGGGTGGGCAATTATTTTTCCCAGGGGGCCGAATGCGCAACTGAAAATATGTTGGGGGGCCGGGCCAAAATTCCAAACTCAATTATGCATAATATACATTTTATTTCTATATAAAAAGCAGTAAATGGCATTTTTTTACCCCTGGTAAGAGTGTATGTTATTATTTGGCAATTAAAAGGTGAGGTTAGCTTTCAAAAATATCATTTATTCAAATAGAATTTATTTCCAAAATGATAAACAAAATGTGAAACATTAATAACAAAGGGCATTTTGAGTTTCATATACTATTGAAACAAGGATTTTCTTCAAAAAATAAACAAGACATGTCACTGAACTGTGAACATGTGTCCCACAACTGTGAAAGTGTCCCAGTTTTGTAGCCTTTTTTACTTTACATGCCTATATTAAAAATTTTATGTTTTCAGAACTGTGCAAAAAAAAGAAAAAAAATATATCAAGTGTCCCATTTCACTTGTTATATTTCCACATTTTAGTGTTCTTCAGTTCTTTTTTTTTCATTCAGTGTGAGAAATCCTGTTGAGCTTTAACAAGTCCATCAAAGTCAGGTTGCATGTCTGAGGTGGAGATGCGAAGCACAGCTGCCAGATGTTCATCAGTGAGAGAGGATCTGTACCTGGACTTGTTACGTAAACGTCATGACTGAGAATGTCTGTTCACATATGTAGGTGGATCCAAAGAGAACCAACATCTTCTGAGCATGTCTCCTAAGCGTATATTATTATTGTGCGTGTGAACGTTGACATGAACAATTTTTTTTTTTTTTTATTATGTAATCTTTCGCGGGCCGGTCAGAATCATCCCCGCGGGCCGTACAATGCCCAGGTCTGCTCTAGAATGATGAGCTAACAACATATTTATACAGGGGAGTAGACAAGACTATGTGCTGTGGTACCTTGATGTACAGACTAGACTGCAGATATGATATGCAGATTATGAGAAGGTTATATGGACAGAATGCTATGTGAGAGAGAGAGAGAGAGAGAGAGAGAGAGAGAGAGAGAGAGAGAGAGAGAGAGAGAGAGAGAGAGAGAGAGAGAGAGAGAATGAAGAATCAAGAGGTTTATTTGTCACATACTTACCAGGGCATACAGTGAAATGCGGGTGGTCATGCATGCCCACATCGATTGTGCAAAATACAAAATAAAATAAAATAGGTAAGACACAAGATGTGAGAAACTGGTTCTATGTACAGTACTATACAATATAACATTTACAATTTTAACTCCGCCATTTTATACTTAATGTATCTAAACTATACTATACAATACCTCCTTTCTTTAAAGTGACTTTTCCATTATTTAAAGTGACATTTTGTTTAAAGTGGTTGTTTTAGCGGTTGCCGCATGAGTGTGTGTGTGTGTGTGTGTGTGTGTGTGTGTGTGTGTGTGTGTGTGTGTGTGTGTGTGTGTGTGTGTGTGTGTGTGTGTGTGTGTGTGTGTGTGTGTGTGTGTGTGTGTGTGTGTGTGTGTGTGTGTGTGTGTGTGTGTGTGTGTGTGTGTGTGTGTGCGTGCGTGCGTGTGTGTGCTCATGTGTACTTGTGAGTGGAGAGTTCAGTGTTCAGTGTTCTGAGAGAGAGAGATAGAGAGAGAGAGAGAGAGAGAGAAAGAGAGAGAGAGAGAGAGAGAGAGAGAGAGAGAGAGAGAGAGAGAGAGAGAGAGAGAGAATGTGAAAGTGTGTGTGTGTGTCAACGAGAAAGGAAAACATGGTTCATCTTGGCCATAGGCGAACTGGGGCTTGTCAAAATGACGGAACTGCATGAGAGCTCTATGTATCTGCCCTCCACCCTCCTTGATGTATTTCAAACATCGGGAGTCCCAGTTAGTTTTGGCCCAGTATTGTGTGATGGTTTGCCGATGATGAGGGAGTAGGAGCCTGAGTGTCCACGAGGCTGAGCCGATGAGCTGTTAGAAACAGAGACCAGCTGGTCTTCTTTATCTTTCTCTCTTTCCTTCTCTTTCTCTCTCTTTCACACTTCCATTGGAGTTCTTTCTCGTTTCCTGGTGGTTCAATGGGAAACGCATAGGGCTCCTCTCTGCTGGAACCGACTCGCCGTTCCGGAACCCTTGTGTGAATCCGTCACTCAACCCATTCAGGGGTTTGAGTAGCACAATCACCCCACATCCAACCCGTCACGTTGGTGAAACATAATGTTGGCATATGAAAAGCCAAACGTCAGCTCTATAGCTAACAGAGACTGGCACTAGCTCGTTACAGCGGCATTCTTTGAGTTTGACACAATGAAGAAATGTGTACTGGTCTTGATGGGAGCTGTGGAGGTTGTCACGGTGCTGCAGGACGTGGGGTTTCTGAACACGGCTCGATCGAGATTTGAAAAGGAGTGATTATGAAGGAAGACGTGTGAAATTCAATGGCTTTTCTTAGAATACACTCATTGGAAAGACGAGAAAAGAGATCTTTGTATTGAAGTTATATTGTTACTGGGAAATACGTTTCCCTCCACTTTTCACGACATACATATCCACATCCACACATCCATAAAATCACAGTCAACTAAAATCCTCTCTCTCTCTCTCTCTCTCTCTCTCTCTCTCTCTCTCTCTCTCTCTCTCTCTCTCTCTCTCTCTCTCTCTCTCTCTCTCAGATTGATGACAACTTAATGAGGGTGTGTCAGTCACTTGGTCCTTTTCTCTTTTATGACCTCATGATTGGTCGTCGCAGGGTTCATTGAGTTTGTTGGAGTTCAGATGGTGAAACAGGCTGAGAAGGTTCTGTCCAGTTCCCTCTGCAGCAGTGTCGCAAGTAGAGGTCTGATCTGTCAACCTGACCTAATCATATTACTCTCAGGCTAGAGCTGTATGATTAATTGCTTGGTAAGAATGTAGGACTGGGGTCCACTTTGCTTATCCAGGAGAATGACACACACAGAGACAAATCAACACGCTCATGCAGGATCAGCCCAGGATCAACTCAACACACTGTGCTCCAATTAAAACAAAAGCAACTTCTGCATTTTCTTTTTGGTTCTGATCTTTCAGCTATAATCTGGCTGGGACCATCGTCTGGGTCTGGTGTTTTGATGAATAGTACCCTGTTTTGAATTAACTGGTTACCCCTCATCTTGGACTGGTAGAGTGAGCAAAGGGAGATGAATAAAAGGATGATAAGAAAAATTATGTGGTGAAAGAAAGGAGGGAAACGAGGGAAATAAAACATAAATGATAAATCTGCAGTTATTAAAATAAACTGAAGAGAAAGTGAGGACAGTAGGCCTCTTCTAAAATGTGGAGGAGGAGGAAGAGGAGGATGATGGTGATGATGAAGATGAAGAGGTGCAAGAGTAATGATGTATAACTTACTCCCTGTAGATGGTAGAGACCTAAGTAAGTGCCTGGCACCAGGTAACTATAGAAAACCAACACAAACCCGTAACCCAACCCAAACCAACACCAGGTAACTGTATAAAACCAACACAAACCCTTAACCCAACCCAAACCAACACCAGGTAACTGTATAAAACCAACACAAACCCAGGGCATTCTCCCTTTCTGTGTGTGTGTGTGCGCGTTTGGAAAGACCAGATGAAGTCAGGAGTATACTATATTTATAGTACATTTACTGAGGATGGACAGATAATGTTGATATTTAAACATAAAAAATACAATACATAATAAAAGTATTCATGATCATCATGCAACATAAAACAATTGTAGGTTTGGGAGAGGAAGGAGTTTTAGGGCGTTTTTCACCCCTAGCTCGTTTGGAGCTGTTGTTCCGAAACCTGGAGCGTTTACCCCCTATTTCGGTTCAGTTGGGCATATGTGAACACAGCAATCGCATTCTGTTGCGGAACAAAACAAGCGGGCCGAGACCACCTAGAGAGGGTGGTCTCGGCGTACTTCCAACCGAACCCGAAGCGACTCGTACGCTGTGAGAATGCAATCGACTTAACAAACCGACACAACTCACTTGCCGTACTGTATACGCGCTGCATGATGACGCTTTCGCATTGAATTGTGGGCGGGATCAGGTTGTAGTCTTTAGGCTAGATCTGTAAAGTTAACGCGCTATAGACCACCACAACACTTCCGGGATTCTGAAATCGGGGAGGAGAGAGCGGGGGGAGCAAATGAATGAATGTGGATGAGAGCCGTGATGTAAGTGGTTGCAGATACGGCTGTGGGGGTGCTGGAGACATGATCGAATAGACTTGTATGCGCCTGAGTCTCCTGAACACGGCGCGAGCCATTCCTAATCGATCAGAACTAAATCGGCAGCGAAAAAGCCAGTTTTTAAGCAGCTATTCCCCATGCACATGCGCAGATTGCCCACGGATTGTGACACAACGCACACGCCCCCTGGACTGTTCCATCAGAGGGGGGAGCTTCGGTGGCCAGTGTGAGTGGCTACAGACCACTGCACTTAAATATAAACATTAGTCTACCTGGAGACTCAATGAGGTAATTGTAGATGTCACCATAAGACGCGTCTGGTCATTTAGTGGGATCATTGTTTCATTATCCTGTTCGGCTGAAAGGACACTGGCCATCGAAGCTCCCCCCTCTGATGGAACAGTCCAGGGCGGGTGTGCGTTGCGTCACAATCCGTGGGCAATCTGCGCATGTGCATGGGGAATAGCTGCTTAAAAACGGGCTTTTTCGCTGCCGATTTAGTTCTGATCGATTAGGAATGGCTTGCGCCGTGTTCAGGAGATTCTGGCGCATACAAATCGATCATGTCTCTAGCACCCCCACAGCCGTATCTGCAACCACTTACATCACGGCTCTCATCCACATTCATTAATTTGCTCCCCCCGCTCTCCCCTCCCCGATTTCAATGTAACGTGGAGATTCAAATTATATTTCCGTTGCCTTTTTTGAGTTGATCTAAATGTTACTGATTGTGTTAAATGGGCATATAATATCGTCTCATATCGATTGCAGGCACCTGCATCGAATCGTATCGTATTGTGGCAGACTTTGTGATATCGGCAAATATTGTATCGTTGTCCAAAGAATCGATATTGTATCGTATCGTGATGCAACTGGTGATTCCCACCCCTAGTAACTATAGAAAACCAACATAAACCCTTAACCCAACCCAAACCAACACCAGGTAACTGTCGAAAACCAACATAAACCCTTAACCCAACCCAAACCAACACCAGGTAACTGTAGAAAACCAACACAAACTCTTAACCCAACCCAAACCAACACCAGGAGTACTGGAGTATTGGCCTAATTACTGGAGTATCAGCCATATTGAAGAAGCTCTGGGATAACCCTGCTGGTCTATAGGATCCTGAGTGTTCCATATTCATACAGTTTTACTTATTCAATTTCTAAAGGTTAAAAGTCTACCTTGATGAACTTTTCTAAAGGCTAAAAGTCTACTTTGATGAAGTCATCTGGATATACAAAGTTATTCTAACCTTACACACCAAATCTTAGAGGCTTAGTTAACACGGGCACTGATGTTTTTTGACCTTTCAAGCCCCCCACAAAACAACTTCAGTATCTTCCCACGAGAGACAGAAAACCTCAACGTTCCGTTTTCAGATCACAATATAGCAGCCAGACTTTCGATTCATTAAGACATTCCTCTCTGCGTGGGACGGTCAGCCCATCCAGGCATTGATGGGAACAAGTGGAGATAAGGCGAGATGCGGCGAGGAGGAAGACGTGGGGAGAGGGTGATAAAGAATAAAGGAGGAGGAGAGAGCGGGAAGAGGATGAAGATGAGGAGGGGAAAAAACACCCCGTGTCTCTCTCTCTCCGTCCTGATGGCACTGTCAAACAGCAGCGAGATGAAGTACTACTTAAGGGGCGAGAGGGATGGAGCGAGGGATGTTGTTAAACGAGTGTGTCCTAAGTGGAGGGGAGTGTTTACATGGGGAGCGGTGAAAAGGCTTTTCTGGTAGGCTCTGTTTGACATGGCCACCATAACTAATGATCTGTCTGTCTGTCTCTCTCTCTCTCTCTCTCTCTCTCTCTCTCTCTCTCTCTCTCTCTCTCTCTCTCTCTCTCTCTCTCTCTCTCTCACTCTCTCTCTTTCTGTATTCCTCTCTCTCAGTTTCTGTCGGTTTCTCTCTCTCTAATATACACACCTCATTCTCTGTATCTCTCTCTCTCTCTCGTTCTCCCCCCATCATCCATGTATCCCTCCCTCCCTCTAAATATCTATCTTTTCCCCCCCCTCCTCCGGGGGAGTTTGTACAAAGCGGCGCCTGTTGAAAAGAGGGCTTTTAGCTTTGGGGGGTTTATGGGGGGGGGGCTCTGGTTGTTAATTGGGTGCTGACAGTGGCCCCCTATCCTGCCATCAAGCCTCCATTAGTAAACTCCAGCATGGCCCCTCAATGAACACATGTCCTATTGGAGACTGCAGTTCTATCTGTAAGCTGCATACTGTTCTAGGGGGCCTTTTGAGTATACTAGCTCAAACATATTTCAATGTTCACTTTTTCAGAACACAATATGCACGAGTGTAATTATTTGTTGACAGTATTTTTTGGTTTGCTTATTTCATATTATTTTCTAGCATGCTACACAGTGTTCCCCATGGGTTCTTCTTAGGTTCTATGTGACGGTGGCCAGCAATAACACCGGTACACAATCCAGCAGTGGAATGACTGTGCGACATGCAAAATGACGGTTAGTGTGGTAGTGAAAGGGTTAACCCGTTGTTGTGTGCCAGTGAAAGGGTTAACTTTATGTATTGTGGCAGTGAAAGGGTTAACCGATTGGTAGTGTGTTAGTGAAAGGGTTAACGTGTAATTGTATAATTTTGGCACATCTATTTGTGGCGGGCCTGCTTGATATTGTGGCGGCGGGCTATATAGGCCTACATGGGTGGAGTGTCCAGACAAAGGACTGTTATGGTGAATTCCACCGGATCAATGTCTGAACACGGGGTTAACCGGCGTCCCCCACTCAGTACGTATTTCCACACATCCACCGCTCTCACACTCCAGCTGGGCTGAAGGATGACATGTGGTCCTGCGGCTCTCTGCGGCGTCCAGCTGCTTCCAATCTGTCCGTGACCAAGTTCAAGTTCCACTTTATCGTTTTACGTGTATTAGAAAATACAATGAAATTCTTGTGCTCTGGCTTTCTCTGCCGTGGACACGTGAAGGACACGCCGTGCCGAACAACTAAAAACACTACAGGCCCACGGAGACTATCTACACACCATCCACTAATATGTACACGACACAATTTACATTATACACAATGACATTACATATTATACAACCACAATGGGAAGTGCCTATAGCACAGCTGTTCAGCGACCTGACTGCCTGTGAGTCTGTGTGGAGGTGCTTCGGTCTCCCCCCACACCGTTAAAAAGTCATGCTAGGTATATCCAGCCATTGCCCTTGAGCAAGGTACCGGCATTACAACTGGAGTCGGTCCCCAGGCGCCCTGTGTGGCTGCTCACCACTCCTAAATACTTTAGCCGCAGGGGGAGCTGGGGTATCCAATGAAAGCAAAGCCAATGTGTTTCTGCCAAAAAATCACAACACAGACCGTAGTTGGAGCTCAGAAGGAGCTTCTATCCCCAGGCCATCAGGATGCTCAATGACTCTATAACCCATCATCTACACTCATTGCACACACATCCACATGCACACACTCACTTTTAAACAAACACTCACCTTATTAACACTTTCTATGCCACTCACGAGTTTTCTCGGAATTATTAATATCTCGTTGAAAGCCACTCACGAGATTTCTCGGCTTTTTTTTTCTTTTTTTTTTAGCGATCTGAAATCATATTGCATCACGCGCGCCTACCCGAGTATACCCGAGTGCCGCCGGCGATCAGATGTGGAAAAAAGCGCCCCCTATCGTCTCCCAGATGACATAAGGGATTTTGGAATGGACTCAATGAAAATGGATGGGGGAAAAAATCCTGTACTCCACATTTTCCAGTCCACTGATCCAGCCGGGGTTACCACAGTTCATTCTGGATCCTCTGAGCCCCGCGGAATCATGTGTACTACTGTATCACGTTGGATCTATACACTTATCGATTTTTTCGAATGGTGATCAGGAATTGGAATATACCAGTTGGATACCATCTGATGTCAGGTAAGGAATCTATGTTATCAGTGTTAGGATAATCAGACTCATTTTGATGAAGATATAAGCTGTTTTGTGAAATGGGCTCTATCGGTTTCACTGTAAAAATCCAAGAGGAAATGAACACGGCGATTATCCGTGCGCGGCTCGAATGTGCGTGCGTGCACGTATAATATTGATCATCTAGCGTTTATTTGAAAACGATTCATAAATAGGCCGACAAATATCAACGTTCTGGAATATTCCAGTAAAAGACGATTATCATAGAATGGTCCAGAATGGACTGTTTTTTTTTACCTCAAAACGGGTGCTTTTCAAAATGCTCTCAAACGGAAATGAAGCGATAAAAAACCAATCTGCCTTGACAGCACTGACTGGAAAAGGATTCTTTGATAAGCGACGGGCAGATTAGACACATAGCCATAATTTAAAACATAGATTAGGCGATATGGCAACAGTCTGCATTCCCTTAACAATTGTTTGTATTGAGCCGTATTGTATTGTACCCATTATGCAATATGTTAAATAAAGTTTACATCCATTCATTCTGCTAGCATTGCCACTGGCTAACATGAGCTAGCATTAGCTATCAGACCCTGTTAGCTCAAAGCTCCTCTTTCAACTTAACAAGCATTAAACAAAAAGGCCCAGTCATCTATTCACCTTTGTTTAATACACACAGCGTTGTCTCTAATGTTATCTAACTATTGATAGCTCCCGATATCATCAGTTTGGTGCTGGCTAACTAGCGTGAGCTAACGTTAGCTTCTAGCCACAATGCTATATTGTTATAATGTCATATTCCATTGACGTTAGCATGCAGCTAACTTTAGCTACCGATCTTTTTTTAGACTAAACTATCCGCTCTTGGTGGTCACTTGTGTTGATGTTAGTTTTGTTTCATCAACAAATGACAGGCAGAACACACAGTGAATGGGGATCATCCCTATGTTCCCCGGGTCCTATGTTCCCCGGGTTCTATGTTCCCCGCTTTGATTGATTAAAGATTGAAAATTTTATTAATTTTTATTATTTTATTAATTATTAATGTCCGCCTTGTTTCGAACGGTTACGCTTAGGCCCTCTTTCGAACTGGTTAAGGTTAGAGTTTGGAATCAGGGCTGATGGTCTAAAATGTTCAATCAATCAATCAATCAAAGCGGGGAACATAGAACCCGGGGAACATAGGACCCGGGGAACATAGACATGCTCCCAGTGAATGTATCCGTTTTGTTTATTGCACTTTTATTAGGCTTTGCTGAAAAAGAATTGCTGCATTGAGTAAATAGGCAAGATGGTGGCTGCCTTGTTGACATTTTCTTTGCTGGAGCTTCCAGGAAGTGTATTGGCACATTCAAGTTATGATTGGTTGAAATTGCCTTCATGTTCGCCACCTACTGCCACCTACTGCTTTGGCAGTGTACTACATCACTGTGCCCAGGTGACAAAAACGAAAGTGTGACTCGAGGCTGCCACGTTGCGGCGAAACTTCTCTGACAATGAAACGAAAACGAAACTAAGGTGTAACCGCCGCTTTAATCTATTTATTAAGAGATTTGCACTACATACCTCATTTGCATTTGCACTTACCTTAAAGTTCTGTACCTTACTGTCTGCATTTGTACCTCACTGTTTACAAATTTGTACTCACTGTAATTAGATTGTACTTAGGCTGTACTTTAGATTGCATATTGTATTGTATATTGTATATTCCTCTTTTACTTTTTACTTTTTTACTTACTTTTTTTACTGTATGAAGCACACTCTCAGGGGCTCATACAGAACCAATCATTTCACCATAAAGTACATGCATTTCATTGTGACAACAACTAATAAACAAACTTGAAACTTGAAACTAGTTTGCTCTTGTGCATCTTGTGATGTGGCGAACTGTGTAATGGGGAGGGTTTTAGACTGGAGGATAGAGGGATGAGGGAGGAAGAGTGGACACAGAGGTCGCCAGGGTCAGTCTAGCATTTCATGTTCTGTGTTTAGTTCTCTTATTGGAGGATGTCAGTCAAGTTGAGAGGTGAGTTTCTTAAAGAGGAGTTGGGTTTAGATGAACCCAAACTCTGCATTTACTGTACTTGTCAGGTTGTGTTGGTGCATGTTCCCAACAGCCCCATGGCCGGTACCTTTCAGGAAGTATACAAGTCAGTAGTGAAGGCTGCTGATTGGCCTATAGTTGTGTTTCTTAAAGGGGCACTTCACCAAAAAACAATTAATTTAGTTTGCACTTAATCTCACAGACATCCAGAAAATCTAAACAGTTTTGCACACATTCATTTAGTTTGACAGTTATTGAGAGTAAATGAGTTTGAGTTATGGCCACCAATGATGTAATTGGGGACACTGAATCCTTGTGCTGTGTTAATTACTGCTCAATTAAATGATAAAGCAGCAGTCCCTATAAGACAAGGTATTGATATTTTTTTCATCTACATCCTTTCATGGAGCTGTAAGTAACACAACACAGGGATTCAATGTCCCCGATGACATCACTGGTGGCCATATTCAAACTATTACTCTCAATAACTGTCAAACCCCTTTAAGCTATCAACTGGGTCCCAAAATAGGTCCCAGGTCAGCTTCTGGTAGGTTCCAAGAGTACTAGCTTATGTGCCTGTTTAGAGGGATATGGACATTTTATTTATTTCATTAGTTAGTTAGTTAGTTAGTTAGTTAGTTAGTTAGTTAGTTAGTTAGTTAGTTAGTTAGTTAGTTAGTTAGTTAGTTAGTTAGTGAACATATGAACTGTTTTGTCTGGGGACATATGCACACTGTCATTATATGGACAGCCTAGTGGGTCACATGTCAGACACAGTAGTCTGATATATTACGTATGGTTCGAAGAGACCATCCCTGGACACATCTTAATATTTTGAGTAAAAAAAAATCATATTTACCACGTTAGGAAGTGTAGTTTTATCCTGAAAATAGGATTTGAATAACTCCCTCTTCTCTCCCTCAGCCAGCTGAGACTCGTCACTAAGCTGCTTGTTACTGCTGGGGTGGTTTGGAGATTGGAGATCAGTCATTATCATTATCATCATTTTATTATCATTATCATTAGACCATTATCACAAACACTGACAGTATGTTGGCCTGCTCATGCTCAGTTGTTTCTGCTAGCTTTCGAACATCTTTACAGTAACACATGAAAGCAATGCTTCTAGAACTGTGGGTCTCGTGGATCACAGTCTGGTGGGTCTCGACATGAGAAGAGTGATGGTACATTTTGATACTTGGGCCCAAGCAACCAAAGATGCTGCCTGCTATTGGTTTTCATAGAGGAGAGGATGAGGCACGACTCTCTTATTATACAAATATACTGTATATATATATTATTTTATTTTATAAACATGACGTTTCTGTTTTTGAAGATGTTCAAGAAAATCTGAACACAGAGGAGGAAGGTTTTGAGCTCAGCAGCTCAGGTATATACGGTCTCAACTTGACAACATACACATTCTAAATGGACCCAAGTCTAATACAGTAGTTGACAGGAAATACACTTGGGTCCAAACTGTTCCCTAGCAACAGAATTCCAATGAAACAGTCCATAATAGATATAGGTCAACTGTCCGTAATGAGAGGCGATTGTGGACTAAATAATAATAATAATAACTTTATTTGTATAGCACTTTTCATACAGAGGTTGCAGTTCAAAGTGCTTCACAACAGTAAAAATACAGGCATGGGTGAGCATAGCAGGGTATGGTAAATCACAGTGTTTCACATTAGGATCTAGCATCCTAATATGCTCTCTATTCAGTAATACAAATAATAAAGTAGTTTAAAATGATTAAGTTTAAAAATAGTCTAACAATTATAAAATAGAACGGACATACAACAACAGTAAAAAATGTAAATAGCAAGGTTACAGTAAAAAGTGTGAAAAATAGTTTAAAATGATTCAGTTTAAAAATAGTCATCAGTAAGAAGTAAAAAGTGTGATAACCGACACATTTGATAGGCAGTGTAAAATAAGATCAAATTAGCATAGACAAGTAGGCAGGGTAAGAATAGTGCAGGTAAGTCATTGAAATGCCTGAGCAAAGATAGTTTCAAGTTTCTTTCAAGTTTCTTTAATAGTTTTCATACAGAAGTACAGAATACTTTCATACAAAATGCTTCTTACTGTTACGCTCCAGAGACTGTGCTAGACAAGATAGTATCAAATAACATAGTATAGCATGTAATTTAGAAGAAGAAAATGAGGTTTGAAGATGTCTAGCGAGTTGGCTTCCCTGATGTTTTGGGGTAGTTTGTTCCACAGTTTTGGGGCATAGTTGATAAAGGCTGCATTACCGATCCTCTTTTGACTATTTCTGGGAGCCTCTAGTAGTCCAGCAGCTGATGACCGCAGTGTTCTTGCTGGCGTGTAATTTATTAGAGTGTTGGTGATGTAGGCTAATTAGGCTAAATAGGCTAATTGTCGGGGAAGTTGTCTTGGAGTTGACGTGTCTGTGTGTCTGTGTGGTAGTGGCAGGTGGGTAGTGTGCGGATGTGCACAGGTTTCTGTCGTGTTTTTGAAATTGTTTGAACAAAAACTGAAAAAAGCTATGATAATAGGCACTTTTCACAGCTTCCATTTTAACTTGTCAACGTGAGGTAAACACAGGTGTAATTAATAACATTAATTATGGTCCCATTCCATTTAGGTGTGCCAAGGCCCTGGCTGCTATTATTTTGTCCATGCTGTCTCACTGGAATGGCTGTGACATGCCTAAATGGAACAGGGCCATAATTAATGTTATTAATTACACCCGTGATGATGACATGTCAAAATGGCCACCATGAGAAGGGCAGACAGCAGACCGCCACACTGAACATCTTTTTTCCCCCCTTTTTTTAATTAAAAGGTCAACAGTTTATCTAGTGCGTAGCTGAAGTCAGTTCTTCCTGTAGCTGGTACGTGTGTGTTCTACCAGGAATGGCTTGAAAGAGTGGTGACTTAGTCTGTTCCCATCAGAGGGACAGTTAAATCCGCTCCAGCGTTGGTCATGGAATGTAAACGGTGTGGCATATTGTTCCATGACACTGCATGGGTTAGATATCAACTTTGTGCTACCTTTAATCTACAAAACAGTTCTCAATGTATCCAGTAGTTCTCAATTCCTGAAGAAAGGTAAAACATTTAAATCAAAAAACATTTGTAATTATAGGATTTATTTGGGAGCTTACACTTGACAAGCTGACAGCTTGTTCTTCAGGAGTCCCTGTCTAAACATGTTAGCGGGAAAGTGACAGCTTGTAGCCCTGTCTGTTTAACACTTAGTAATAACGTGACTGGAGCAGGATAAACACTCAGGATAAGATCTGAATCTGAGAGCAGAGGAACTTTCTTTGATGCAGAACACAGCGGAGGTGTTTGCAGTTGGTTGTACCTCAGTGTGCCTTTCTCTCTCTCTCTCTCTCTCTCTCTCTCTCTCTCTCTCTCTCTCTCTATCTCTATCTCTATCGGATAGCGCAAGACAGAGAGGAGAGGACGGGAGAGGAAAGGAATAGAAAGACAGAGAGAGAGGAGAGGAATATAAGGACAGAGAGAGATGAGAGGAATATAAAGGCAGATAGAGAGGGGGGAGAGGAATATAAACACACAGAGAGAGAGTGATAGAGAGAGAGAAAGAGAGAGAGAGATGAGAGGAGGAATAGAAAGAGAGAGGAGAGGAAATGGAAGATAAGGAGAAGAGAGAAAGTGCAGGTTGAAGAAGAAGGAAATAAAGAGATAAGAGGTGTGTTTGAGAGAGAAAGAGA
>NC_140165.1:131079358-131121858 GCF_963971535.1 Notolepis coatsorum | reverse complement strand
TTCTGGGTCTGCCTTTGAAGCTCCCCAGCAGGTAACCAATCAGCACTAATTGGCTAATTGGCAGCCCTCACCTGCCTGCCCTGGTGACACAGGAGTGACCAGGCCTCTAGTACATAACACCTCCCCCACCAAACTGGTTGCCCAAGAGGCAACCACTACACAACAACCCATAAACAAAACAAAAACAACTGTGACCCCTTAGTTGTCAGGGCCTCTACCACAACAGCGACAACGGGTACCACAAACACCGGTACTACGATCGTGAGAGGGCGTCTGCTAGCACGTTGTCCCTCCCACGAATGTGGCGAATATCCAAGTTATACGCCTGGAGGAACAAACTCCATCGCATCAAACGATGATTCAAATTCACCATGCTGCGAAGAAAAACCAAAGGGTTATGGTCTGTATACACAACAAGGGGTAAACTGGAGGATCCCACGTAAACATCAAAATGGTTCAAGGCAAGAACCAAAGCGAGCGCCTCCTTCTCTATAGTAGAGTAGTGCAGTTGATGCCTGTCAAACTTTTTAGAAAAGTAGCACACTGGGTGCTCCACCTCTAATGCATCCTCTTGCAGGAGGACGGCTCCAGCACCGAGGTCACTAGCATCCACTGCCAACTTGAATGGCAGTTGAAAATCGGGAGCTGACAGAACGGGAGCGCTAATCAGAATACCCTTGATGCTCTCAAAAGACTGTTGACAAGTCTCAGTCCACACGAAAGGTACCTTAGGACTGAGCAGATTGGTCAAAGGGGCAACAACAGAAGCAAAGTTCCTACAGAAACTTCTATAGTACCCTGCCATACCTAGGAAGCGCTTTAACTCCCGCCTGGTGATGGGAGCAGGGAAGCCCACTATAGCCTCCACCTTAGCTGTAATGGGGCACACATGCCCACGTCCAACCACCTTACCCAGGTAGGTAACCGTGGCCTGTCCAAATTCACATTTCGCAAGGTTAACTGTCAAGTTAGCATCACCCAACCGCTTGAACACTTCGGCCAGATGCTCCACATGTTGTGACCAAGAGGAACTGTGGATAACCAGGTCATCCAGATATGCCTCACAGAACGCTACCCCGCCCAGGACCTTGTTCACTAGCCGCTGAAACGTCGCTGGGGCATTTCGCATGCCAAAGGCCATCACTGTATACTGGCAGAAACTCTCTGGTGTGACAAAAGCGGATATATCACGTGCTCGCGGAGTAAGCGGAACCTGCCAGTATCCCTTTAGCAAATCCAATTTACTTACAAAGGCTGCTGAACCCACCCGATCGATACAGTCGTCCATCCGAGGCAGAGGGTACGAGTCCGGCTTGGTTACTGCATTAACTTTACGGAAATCAGTACAGAACCGATGAGTGCAGTCTGGCTTATCAACAAGCAGGCAGGGGGAGCTCCACGCACTAGAACTGGGCTCCGCAATGCCATGTCTCACCATATAGTCTACTTCCTTACTCAAGATCCTTCGTTTTTCCGGATTCACCCTATAGGCATGTTGCTTAATTGGCCCTGCACTACCAACATCAATGTCATGCTCGAGTACATTAGTACTGTAACTGAGGGGTACAATTCCCTGACTGTATTACTAGATATGATACTTACTACCACTACCTTTGTACTTAATATTCGGCCACCCAGTACACGGCATAAATATATTATGATGAACACTGTCACGTAGATGAAACGGATCCAACACAAATGTACGAATTAGAAATAGGTCTTTATTTCTACACAGCGATGGTGTGTAGAGCAAGCACTTAATCAAATCAATCACATTTATGAATGGGAATTAGTATGCACTTTTATGGCAAGAGTATTCGTCGGTATATCAATAGAGAATGTCCAATCTCTGAAGGCGCAGGTGGTACATATACGACCTGGAATAGTTTAAGGAATAACAGCAATGATACTTTAATGATTATATACTGGATACACTAGGGGGGGGTTAATCCGGTCGCTTGTAAGCCGACAGGAGTAGGAAGGGGGGGGGGTTAGAATCCGGCTGCCTCATCCGGCCAAGGGTATCCCAGGTGAACCCACTGTAGTGCCGTTCAATGCGCCGGCGATCCTTGGACCACAGATGAAAGCAGGTGGACTCTTTGTGGGCCGGCGTCCTCCGGTCCACGGAGGAGAGACGTGAAGCGACCTCGTCTTGCAGAGCGTCTCCTCACCTTGCGTCCTCTCCAGGGGGGGGGGTTCCAACACACGGCAGTGTCGGGGGTCTTTATCCATGGAATAATCAATGTATACAAAGCATAATCCGTGCCTGGGAAGGCGGGCTGTCGTCGGTAGAATAATCCGGTATACAGGTCCACTCGCTCGTCGGCTCTGGGGCTCCTCGGGTGCAATCTCACATGGGGTCGATCATCCTGGTTAAGCAGCCAGTTCTCTGCCCGAAACGATGGGGTACTGACTACGGTAGTATTCTCACCGCACGAAGCACTATATATTAACAGACTATTATTAGCTTAATAGACTACGTCCAACTCGACGATATAGTGCCAAATATGACTATTCAAATATTAATATACACGATGTCTCAATACCGATGGTAGGCGAACTTGGCCTTACTCCCACACGTGGCGTCGCGGGGAGGCTTTACGTCTGTGACTCTATTGGAGGGTAAGAAACTGGACTGAAAAGGAAGTCCTACTTTAGTAGCGCAGTATATATACGCACTATGAACAAATAGTCCCATTAGTGGTGCGGTAGCCAGATTCCTACGCGGAACTAGGACTTGTTCGTACATGTTGAGCGGTACGTTTGAACTGGGTCTGGGGGTATGGCAGCCTGGCACCAAGGTCTCGACCAATAGTAGAATGGAGACTATTATGGGATGTTCAGTAGGCTAGAATGGATATTCAATGCATATTGTACAAGGAATATACAAGGGATATCAAGGAATATTAGAGAATATACAAATACAATTAAATATATATATATAAATAAATATATATATTCGGTTTAATCTGGCCCTTCACAACAAGTACGACTAGGGACATCAGAAAACAAACGTGTATGCTGTCTAAGTAGGCGCACCACATCCGTACGCTCAGGAAGTGGTAAGTACGACAGGTGTGAGTCCAAGTCACCTAGTATCTGGGTGTTTGGCAACCGGCCCTGAGAAATCTCCTTCGACACAGAACAGTCGGCTACAATAGGAGATGCAGAAACTGTTAGAACAGCCACAGGCTTGACCTCTGACTGGTCAATCTGAGCCCTATCATTGTACGCCTTCAACATATTGACGTGACATAATCTACTCTTGCGCCTGCGGTCGGGAGTTTTAATCAAGTAGTCGACCTCACCAACTTTGCGCTCAATGGAGTATGGCCCACTGTATTTAGCCTGTAATGCAGACCCAAGAATAGGCGAGAGAACCAACACCTTGTCTCCCGGTGAGAACACCCTATGTCGGGCCCGCCTATCATACCACACCTTCATTTTTCCTTGGGCTACCTTTAGGTTCTCTTTCGCTAGTTCACATGCTCTACTAAGCTTAAGCCTGAAGTCACACACATAGTCCAACAAATTAGTAGAGGAAGGAGTCTGGTCAGCCAACCACTTTTCCTTCAGCAGTTTCAAAGGACCCCTCACTGTGTGGCCGAACACCAGCTCAGCCGGGCTGAATCCAAGAAACTCCTGGGATACCTCCCTAGCAGCAAACAGAAGCAAAGGAATTCCATCATCCCAGTCTTTGTCGAACTCCGTACAATATGCCCGCAGCATTGTTTTGATAGTCTGGTGAAATCTCTCCAGCGCCCCCTGGGACTCTGGATGATAGGCAGAGGAAGGGCAATGCTGGATAGACAACTGCTGGAGGACCTGAGCAAAGAGACGGGACATGAAGTTAGACCCTTGATCTGATTGAATGACCTTTGGTAGACCAAAAGTCGAAAAAAACCTAACCAGAGCTTTGGATATAGCTGGGGCTGTGATCTTGCGTAAAGGAATGGCTTCAGGAAAACGGGTCGCTGCACACATAATAGTCAAAAGGTACTGGTTCCCTGTCTTAGTTCGAGGGAGGGGACCAACACAGTCAATGAGGATCCGCTCAAAAGGTTCCCCAACGGCAGGGATAGGCTGCAGAGGAGCCTGAGGGATCTTCTGGTTTGGTTTACCAACCACCTGACACACATGGCACGAGCGACAATATTGTGCCACATCTGACTTCAAACCAGGCCAACAAAAATGTCTCAGCACACGGTCATAAGTCTTCCTGACCCCCATGTGACCAGCAAGATCATGATCATGTGCTAGATGCAGTATATCAGGACGATACACGGCTGGAACAACAATCTGAAACACACTGCCCCAGTCATCCAGACTGGACAGGTTAGGTGGTGTCCACTTTCTCATGAGCACGTCATTGCTAACAAAGTATCCTTGAGACGTATCTACCATTTCATCCTCTAAAACCGCCTCTTCAAAGAGGGACGACAAGGAGACATCCTTGTTTTGCTCTAGTACCAACTGCTCATGAGACGGAATCACCTTACCAAACCCCTCATCAGGGCCACTTTTCAACTCAACAAAGAACGTGTCACTAAGTGTCATATCACCATCTAAGTTAACAACCTCATGGGTGTCACATTTGACCTTTGACATTGCGCGTGTTACCGCACACACAGGAAACACTCCTGGATGCTTCTGTGCAAGCTCATCAGGAACCTCAGAAACTACAGGGACGGGAATTACAACTGGAGTAGCCAGCACTTTGCCACCGGCCAAATCGTTCCCTAGAATGAAGGACACCCCCTTTATGGGAATGTGAGAACACACTCCTACGACAACATTGCCTGATACTAAGGGAGAGTTTAGCGAGACCTCATGCAAAGGAGTATTCACAAAGCCTCCTCCAAAGCCCTGAACAATGGCACCGGAATGCAATGAAGAATCTTCCGAAAATGGCAAAATCCCATCCAGAATGAGAGACTGGAAAGCTCCTGTATCTCTCCATATTGTAATAGCCTGCCTTGATCCTAATTCACCAACCAGTGAAACAAATCCATCCATCCTAAATGTTGAGGAGCCCTCTAGCTCCCTGTCTGCACCTTTGATACTTCGCACCCCACCCTCTAATGTCGGCATAGGTGTCCTGTCTATGATGTCTACCAGAGCCACCGTTTTTACATTTTTCTGCTTAAGCACAGGGCATCCAGCAACGATATGACCAGGCTCCTTACAGTAAAAACAGATAACCCCCTCTGGGAATGCACTAGCAGAGCCACCTTGCCTAGGAGTCGAAGTAAACCGACCAGCAGACACGGGTGCCGGGAACCGGCTCCCCTGAGAAGGACGCCTACTACCCCTGGACTCCACACGGCCCTCCTCTACAAAGACAGATTTGTGTGTTAACACAAACTCATCAGCCAAGACAGCAGCGTCGGCTATCTTCGATACCTTATGCTCATTTAGATGTGTGGAAACGTTATCAGGAACACACCTCTTAAATTCCTCTAGGAGAACCAACTGTCTGAGCTGCTCCCTTGACTCTGCTTTTTGCGAGGTGCACCACCAGTCAAACAGGTTCTCCTTCTCTTTTCCAAATTCAACATAAGACTGCCCCTCCTGCCTACGATAACCTCTAAAACGCTGACGATAGGCCTCGGGGACCAACTCATAAGCCCTCAATATGGAAGCTTTAACCAGCTCATAATCAGCGCTTTGTTCAAGGGACAGAGCAGTGTAGGCTTCTTGTGCCCTACCAACCAAAACACATTGCAGCAGCAGTGTCCAGGCGGTATCAGGCCACTTCAATGTGGTTGCCACCCGTTCAAAAAGGGGAAAATATCTTTCCACGTCTTTCTCAAAGAATGGTGGCACCATCCTAATATTCCTGCCTACATCAAACCCGGAACGTGACTCTGGATGCAGAGAACCCGCCTGCAAGGCAGCATGCTTAAATGCAAGCTCCTTCATTGCACGATCGTGCTCTCTCTCCTCTTGTTGTAGCTGTTTTTCCTTAAGCTCCCGCTCTCTCTCATCTCTCCTCTCCTCTTGTTGTAGCTGTTTTTCCTTAAACTCACGCTCTTGTTGTAGCTGCTTTTCCCTAAATGCCAACTCCCTAGGCCCCCAATCGATGGCAACACCTTCCGCCACGCCAGAGAGTTGTGGAGACACCTCAGACAAAAGAAGCTCATCCACCGTTGCCACAATCACCTGCTCCTCAATGAGTATAGCCCTCAAAGTCCCCAAGGCAGTCGTTTTTAACCGCTTCTCACTGGCAGTAAGCTCCACATTGTAGTGCACAGCAAGCTTCAGAAGCTGCTCTTTGGAAAACCTTCCCAACATCTCGTCAGAGGGGTTCTCAACAAAATCCTTAATGGTAGCCATCGTTACTGTACCAGTCACCACAAGCTACTCACTTTACCCTACAGTCACTAAGAACCACTAACAAACCACGAAGAACCACCAAAGAACCACTGAAAAACCACTAAAGAACCACTGAAGAACCACGAAGAACCACTGAAGAACCATGAAGAATGCTAATGCCAATAATAACAACCATAAAGGGACGCGGTGGAAATGTGAGCTCTACGGAGCGCACCTTTCCAGGTTGCACAAACAAACAAACAAAAATAAAAAAAAACACACCCACCCTAAATAGACGTGTCATACACGCAGGGTGTTAGGTGCTACCAGGTATGCTCACCAAACACTTAAACAAACAAAATAAATCCAACAAAATATTCCAAACAGGTGCGCCTTCTAACCTGATGTGACCACATATGCTTCTACGTCTAAACTGCAGAAAACCCCGGCCTACCACATGTCTACCCTAAGAAACACTAAATCAAGCCCTACCACACTACCTGTGTTTCCTGGCCGCCCTAACCTACCTACCCTTAAACTAATGTCCTGTAGACCTAACTTTCTTCAACCACACCTGCTACCAGTCAAAGATCATATACAATCATTTCATTGACCGCCCCAGGAGTACGCGGTGCACCGGACGCTAACCAACAACCAGAAAATAATATCCCTATCTACATGTGGTGCCTACTAAACTATATATTTTAACAGCATAAGTAGTCACATCAAATTACAAACAAATACGGCATACTCACCTGTTTGATGAAAATGGCTCAGCCCCCACGTTACACCATGTGTAACGAACACCACCCAAACCATAATATGATGACACCCCGTGCAACACAAAAAAAAAATCACCAAACAAAGTGCTAGGGGTAAAAGATCCCGGACGAGCGCCCAATTGTTACGACCCTGGCTCATGGGTACGCAACCTATGTGTAATCAACACCAAAACCCTGTGCTCTAACTCAAAAATGCTACTAAACCAAGGAACTACTAATATAACTATAAGCTAATGTACTGGTAACCCAACGGACAAGGACTGTAAGAACCTGACAGCTCTTTCACTAGGCACAGACCGTGCATGTGTGTTTCTGGGTCTGCCTTTGAAGCTCCCCAGCAGGTAACCAATCAGCACTAATTGGCTAATTGGCAGCCCTCACCTGCCTGCCCTGGTGACACAGGAGTGACCAGGCCTCTAGTACATAACACACTTGTTTACGTACTTTTGACATTATATTTTATAAGAAAAGCATTTCATATAAAAGTATTCTGTATTTTTGTATGACAACTAATAAAGAACTTGAACACACACACACACACTGATGACTATGACGGTGGCACTGATGATGATGCTTGTGATTGTGTTGATGATGGTGATTGTGTGGATGATGATGGTGATTGTAATGATGATGATGTGATTGTGATGGTGATGAAGATGATGGCGAGCATGATGACTATGAAAGTGATGAGGATGACTATGAAAGTGATGATGATGATGATGATGATGATGATGATGATGATGATGATGATGATGATGATGATGATGATGATGATGATGATGATGGTAGTGGTGAGGTGATGACGATAATGATAGTAATTGTGATGATGATGAGAGTGATGATGATGATAGTAATTGTGATGATGTGTTTCAGGACGGATGGCTACTGTTTTACCATGGTAGATGAGGAGGAAGGCGGGGTGCCTGTTCTGACGTCAGGTTGTCTTGGTCTAGTGGGCTCAGAGTTTCAGTGCAGAGTGAGTAGAACCGCCATGTTGACAATTATGATTATTTAATTTAAAGTTACGTTTTTGATGTTTTGGTCAAAATTGTTATCTGGTGTCAGTGAGAATAATTCTAGTCACATGACCACCAAACATCTACACATCAAATTTAAGTGATTTTCTTTTCTATTCTATTTTCTGTCTATTAAATAAAGCAACACAATGCAACACAAGGCCCAGAGTGTCTCAAGACACGTGAAGTTCTTGCACCTGTCAAACCCACGAGTGTGCTCTCTCTCTCATACCTCTTAACATTATGAATCTGGACCTCAGTTTGGAATAACCATCCACCACTGTGGATTCACACTACTGACTGCTCTATGTTCTGCCACCATTATGTCCAGCCACACGACTTCTAGCTTATAATGAAGGTCTCCCCTGTTTTTGTTTTCAGGACACAGGGAACGCTCGCCTGAGGAGATCTTTAGAGTGTTGTACAGACCAGGACTACTGTAACAGAGCCCTGCATCCCACGCTGCCTCCTCTCAAGACACTCAGTAAGCCACTGGAAAACACACCCGCATCCATGGGGAATACTAGACAAAACCTCATAACTCCATTTTTTGAATTTTTTTTTATTATATAAATCAACTCCGTAGATCATCCTCCATATGTGTGTGTGGGTTTTACAAAGTTTAAACAATGGGAAAGCATTAAACCGATCATCTGTCTAAACCTCTTAACTCTATTCACCCTCAAATCTGTGTTAGTTTTTTTCATCTGCTGAAAAGTTGGGTTTTTGGAGTTATGAGGTTTTGTCCCGACAGCAGCGGTATACTGTATACTCTGTGTGTGTGTGTGTGTGTGTGTGTGTGTGTGTGTGTGTGTGTGTGTGTGTGTGTGTGTGTGTGTGTGTGTGTGTGTGTGTGTGTGTGTGTGTGTGTGTGTGTGTGTGTGTGTGTGTGTGTGTGTGTGTGTGTGTGTGCGTGCGTGTGCGCGTGCGCGTGTGCGTGCAATGACAATGTTCATGTATGTATGTGTTTGTTAGGGGTGTAACAGTACACAAAAACCACAGTATGGTACGTACCGCGGTTTTGAAGTCAAGGTTCGGTACGGTTTTCGGTACAGAGGGGGAAAGTTTGGCTTTCCATCTTCCACTCAGGGGTGATGTAGTGTGCAGTAACTAATTGTACTTGTAGGGCTGTCAACGAATATTCTATAGTGAAATTAATAATCGACTTGTAAATCCTTTTAAAAATAATAATAATTATATTAGATAAAACAGCCCCCGGTGGGCAGTCGTTAGTGGTAAACATACCGTTGTATTCGTTCGGTACACTACACAGCCGTTCGGTACGGTATGGTACACACTGAAACTTGTTCGGTTCGGTACGGATACGTGTACCTTTACATGCAGATTCCAGTATTCATGTGTGTGTCAGCATGTATGTGTGTGTGTGTGTGTGTGTGTGTGTTTGTTTCTGTATCTGTGTCTGTGCATGTGTATGGGCATATTAAAATATACTGTGCACTTCTTGTAGAGGTTGTTTGGGTGTGTATGATAGAGAGAGATGAGAGAGAAATACAGAGAGAGATAAAGAGGAGAGAGAGACAGATAAAGAGAGATACAGAGCCGAGAGATGCGGACAGAGAGAAGATAAAGAGGAGAGATAAATGGAGAGAGATATAGAGAGGAGAGAGAGAGAGATGCAAGATAAAGACAGCAAAGATAAAGAGGAAAGAGAAACAGAGATATAAAGAGGAGAGAGAGATAGAGAGAGAAAGACAGAGAGAGAGATAAAGAGAGAGAAACAGAGCGAGATATAGAGATGAGAGATATATGCAAGATAAAGACAGCAAAGATAAAGAGGAGAGAGAAACAGATAGATATAGAGAGAAAGACAGAGAGAGATAAAGAGGAGAGAGGAACAGAGAAATATAGAGAGCAGAGATAAAGACAGAAATAGATAAAGAGATAAAGACAGAGAGAGAGGAGAGAAAGACAGAGAGATAAAGAGACAAATACACAGAGAGTATGGAGTGAGAGAGAGAGAGAGAGAGAGAGAGAGAGAGAGAGAGAGATAAAGAGACAAATACACAGAGAGTATGGAGTGAGAGAGAGAGAGAGAGAGAGATAGAGAGAGAGAGAGAGAGAGAGAGAGAGAGAGAGAGAGAGAGAGAGAGAGAGAGAGAGAGAGAGAGAGAGAGAGAGACTACAGAAAACCAAGGCTCCCGGGGGACACTGAGGCAGAGTCATCAATCTGAAACTCTATCAAGGCTCCAGGAAGAGAAGTCAGCATAGATCAGAGAAACGCTTCCTCTGTCTCTCTCTCTGTGCGTGGGGCCTCCAGGGAAAGGGATTGTATGATAGATGAAGGATTTATACGATAAGTGAAACAGACTGAAAATGATTGCAATATTATTCACTTTATGCATCACACGTTTCACCAATTATCTGATATTATTTCCTGTAATCCCTTATCTACCATGTAATTAGTAGTAACTCTCTCTCTCTCTCTCTCTACCTCTCTCCATCCCTCTCTCTCTTTAGACTATGTTGATGGGAACATTCACCACATGGCTTTGTTGATAACGGTCACCGTCTGCAGCATCATCCTGGCTCTCATCATTGTCCTTTGCTACTTCAGGTAATGTGGAGTCTTGAAACTGTCGTGCTTTTTTCCACATAAACCAGGTACATACACACACACACTTTTACAGTAACTGTCTGCATGATCATACATGCTCTCACCACTATCTTCTACTACATGTGGTCTCCAGCTTTACACAGGCTTGTTTGTTCCCACTAAACGCTGTATGTTAGTAACATCTTGTGATCCTGTCAGTCTGGTCTGTATCTGTCAGTGACCGTCTGCATGTGTTGTTCCAGGTATAAGCGCCAGGAATCTCGTCCTCGCTACAGCATCGGCCTGGAGCAGGATGAGACATACATACCGCCTGGAGAATCGCTCAAAGACCTGATAGAACAGTCCCAGAGCTCTGGGTCTGGATCAGGGCTCCCTCTACTGGTGAGACATTGCTGCTTGCTACATTGAATGTAACAGTTTTAAGGGAGAAGGTCATAGAATTTAACCCTTGCACTGAAGAACCATACAAGTCAGTTTAAAAAAAACATCTTTAGATAATAAAGTTTGAAAACATTGTTCCGGTTCACTAAAATATACTTGTTATTAAAAAAAAAGAAATGGTAACTCCTACCAGTAAATGAGACTAATATATTGTAACTCCAGGAGAATCACTCAACTGAGCATCCTGAGTTCTGCATTTAACTCAGTGGTCAGTGCTCATGGACCTGATAGAGCAGCAGTTTCTGAGTTTTGCATTTAACTCAGTGGTCAGTGGACCCACTAAGAATCGACCCACATAGCACATCATGTCTGTCTCCTGACCTTTTGGTTTTTACAAAGCATTGCTCATCAACGAACCGATGGAACAGTCACACACAGCTTTGTTTCTGGCTGAGGGCTCCCTCTCCTGGTGAGAACAGCACAATTCAGATTTGACACCTGTTGAATGTGAAAAACATTTATGGTTCCCATGATATGAAAACAACAATACAAAAAAAACGAAAACAGGAAAGATAACATTAGAACTCCTTTTACAAAGCTGTCGGCGCTCTGCTCTGGTGCAATGCTGCCTCTCGTGGTGAGATATACTCACTGCAAATCCAAACCGCCTACTGAATAAGCCTCTATTTGGCAGCTTTTCACAACCTTCCTTGTTGACATTGTAACTTGATTCTGAACTTAATTTAAACCTACAGTAGTAAATCTTGTATTGTATCACTCCATAAAGCAAACTTTAATTATCATTTGAAATGATTGCCAAACCTCACGTGCGATGATTCCGACCTCCCGCCACCCCCCCCCCTCCTATCTCCCCAGGTCCAGAGAACAATAGCCAAGCAGATTCAGATGGTGAAGCAGATAGGTAAGGGGCGGTATGGAGAGGTGTGGATGGGCCGCTGGAGAGGGGAGAGGGTGGCTGTCAAAGTGTTCTTCACCACAGAGGAGGCCAGCTGGTTCAGAGAGACAGAGATCTACCAGACGGTGTTGATGAGACATGAGAATATATTAGGTGAGATGCGACCATGTACTGTACATGTCTGTCTGTGTTCTTCTTGTCATGTATGTTTGCTGTGTTTTTTGGAGCTCCTATTTATCTGCTGTAACATGAATTACCCAGTTTGGGACATACTAATAAACTTGACCTTGACCTTGAGATGAGGGCTCTCTGCCTCTATAATATCTCCCTGACTCTCAGAAATGGTTTCTCTCTCATCTCTCTTCTCTCTCTCATCTCTCATTGGCCTCTCATGGCCTTTTCCAGTGTTTAGCATTGTATCCTAGCAATTGGGGATTATATCAATGTGTCGTTAATTATCATATTGACTCATCAGTCTAGTCTCGAGTTCACGAGATCTTCCCTCACTCAACTAAGCTGTTCTGATTTGCTGACGTGAATAAGGTACTGATTTGCCGTAACGCCCCCTCTATGGTTGTAGCGCATAGTGTAACCCGACACTTCCTCAAACGGGTTTTGACAGAGGCAGAGAACGAGCGAGCGAGAGAGAGGGAGAGAGAGATAGAGAGGGAGAGAGAGAGAGGGACCGGCGGGACCATGCAGAAGTGTGTGTAAATGTGTGCGCGCCATCTCTCTCCCTCGTCGGAGCATTTACACACAAACTTGACTGCGTGTGTGTCGGGGACGCATCTCTCTCTCTCTCTCTCTCTCTCTCTCTCTCTCTCTCTCTCTCTCTCTCTCTCTCTCTCTCTCTCTCTCTATCTATCTCTCTCTCTCGCTTGCTCGTTCTCTCTCTCGCTCTCTCTCGTATGTATCACGCTGTGTGGGTGACTGTCACTGAAAGCGCTTATGGGCGGAGCCCATCCAATAACAGCCTGAAATCCTGAGGCTGAAAAATTATGCTTTTGATGACTTCATTAGAAATATAAAACAATGCATTTTTTTAAAGAAAAACCTTACAGATGTCTTCCATAGACTCACAGGAATTGTGTAAAGTTGCTCAAATAGAGACTGCTGTCCTGCCAAGTCCTGTACTAGTCCGTGGAACTTTAAATGTTATCCAGTTACTAGATCGTGTTTGATGGGCTGGAGCATTCCTGTCCAACATGGCAGCACGGTGGCTGTTTGCCGGTCAACACCTTGCAAATTTACAAGAGCCAATGATAGTCTCACCGAGCTGCTGGATCATCACATTCTTCTTTTTACTGTCACATAACATCATATGTGGATGGATGTACTGTATGTACCGATAGGTAGATAAGAAGGATTGGATGGATGTACCGATAGGTAGATAAGAAGGATTGGATGGATGTACAGATAGGTAGATAAGAAGGATTGGATGGATGTACCGATAGGTAGATAAGAAGGATTGGATGGATGTACCGATAGGTAGATAAGAAGGATTGGATGGATGTACCGATAGGTAGATAAGAAGGATTGGATGGATGTACAGATAGGTAGATAAGAAGGATTGGATGGATGTACCGATAGGTAGATAAGAAGGAGTGGATGGATGTACCGATAGGTAGATAAGATGGAGTGGATATATATACGGATAGGTAGATAATATGAATTGGATGGATGGATCAATTTATGGATAGATGGTCGGATGGATGCATGGACAAACATATTGAGGGATGGATGGATGGATAAATGGACAGATGGATGCATGCATCGAAAGACAGGAAGACAGATATATGGATGTATGGTTTGCAGGACGGATATATGGATGGATGGATGGATGGATGGATGGATGGATGGATGGATAGATTGATGGGTGGATCGAAGGACAAATGGATGTATGGATGGATGAAGGGACATATAGATGTATGGATGGATTGATGGAGGGACATATCATTTGGATGGATATAGGGACAGATATATGGATGGATGGACGGATCAATGGATGAATGGATGGAGGGAGTGACGGGTGGATATGTATGGATGGATGATGGAGGGACATACAGATAGATGGATGGTTGGATGGATGGATGGCTAATATGACTACAACTCTTTCTTTCCTTCCTCAGGTTTCATAGCAGCAGACATCAAGGGAACCGGCTCTTGGACCCAGCTCTATCTGATCACAGACTACCATGAGAACGGGTCCCTCTATGACTACCTGAAGTCCACCACGTTGGACAGCAAGGCCATGCTCCGGCTGGCCTACTCCTCCGTGTCAGGCCTCTGTCATCTCCACACCGAGATCTTTGGCACCCAGGGGAAACCTGCCATCGCCCACCGGGACCTGAAGAGCAAGAACATCCTGGTGAAACGGAACGGAGCCTGCTGTATAGCTGACCTGGGGCTGGCGGTGAAGTTTATTAGGTGAGCGTGCGCTGTGCGGTCGCCGACTACTGTTTTTGTACAGGGTTTTCAGAATGAATGCCATTGTTGCTCAAGCAAACTTAATAAAGAAAACAGTCATGCAATGTTTCTCTTGATGACATCACATTTTAGATGCTTAGTTCTCCACATGATCACTTTATTGGTAATTTTAAGACATTTTGACTATTTACATTTACATTTACATTTAGTCATTTAGCTGACGCTTTTATCCAAAGCGACTTACAAGTTCTGTACGACAAGCCATCAGGAAGGGCACAACTCTATCAGCTGAGTAACAATGTTCATCAAAGTGTTGAGTGCTACAGTGTAGGTTAGTTTATTAGGACAAGTGCATGACAGTAAGGTTAGTTAGGGTTAGATTTTTTTTTCTTTTTTTCTTTTTTTAATTCAGATAATGGTTGAAGAAGTGCGTCTTTAGTCGACGGCGAAAGATTGGACGTGTTTCGGCTGTCCTAACTGGGGTGGGTAGTTCATTCCACCATTGTGGGGCAAGGACTGAGAATAGGCGACTTCTCTTTGATGACCCTCCCGGAGCTTGGATAGGAGTAGGTCTGATGCGGCCAGAAGATGCAGAGCGTAGGGGTCTTGAGGGTGTGTAGTTAGAGACCATGTCCGACTATGTTCGCTATTGGCTTTTTTACGGATATTCGATATACCGATATTGTCCAACTCTTAATTTCCGATACCGATATCAACCAATACCGATATATGCGGGGTTCCCCCCCCCCCCCCCCCCCCCCCCCCCCAAAAAACGGAATAATTTCAGGTAATTAAAATTACATATCTCTTGTCGTGGAATTAACACAACATTATGCATACTTTTGACAATAAATAAAATAAGAATTTGTTCTTACTTGCTTGTCTGGGTAAATAAAGGTTAAATAAATGTAAAAAAAAAAATTATAATAAAGAATTTCTTCTGAAAATCGATACAGATAATTTCCGATATTACATTTTAATGCCAATATCGGCAGATAATATTGGTAGGCCGATAATATCGGACATCGCTAATTTTGACCAAACTTTCCAAGATCGATTCATGGGCATAGCATGTCTAAATTCTGTTTTGGTGGTTGCAACACTTGCATGCACAAATAATGCCGTAAGTAACTAGGAACTAATGAGGAACTACAGTACTATACAAAGTGTAGGACCACATATTATATTAACAAATGGTTAACTTTTAGAATCAGAGGTAGGCCGGAACACAGGGTCTTGAGAGTCAAATGAATAGCTCTTTACTGAATGTGTCAACGGGAAGCCAAATAGAAGTCATACGGGAAAGATCTCCCTGTACTGAGACATGCAGTCTAAGGCTACGTTTAGACGGAGAGAGTCTGAACAGAAACCGCAAAAGTCGTCTTGCGGTCTCACTTTTAATTTTGCGTTTAGACTAGCGTTTTGGGATGGAATTCTGCGTGCATACGAGGCTGTAACGACTCGAGACGACGGAGCCCCGCTGTCACACGATTGGCGCATATGTCACATGACGTGCTGTGAAGACCCGCCCTACTCTGCCTCTGATTCACAGACTGTGGGTGGGGGAATGTGATTGGACCAAAGCAGAGTCACTCACAGACAGTGGGTCCAGTCACTAATAGTTGTGATAGCCGCTGGACAGATTCTTGTGTATTTAAAAGTACTGCCAATGTAGCCTTCAGGTGATCGCCATGGATAGAATCAGACATGCTTTGTTTACGCTTCTAGGCTACTGGCGCATGCCTGTGATGTGAGCAGTACGCGCGACGAGAGCCTTGACAACCCTTTCGTCATTGTTTTATGCGGTTTGACAGTTTAGATGAGAGCGCGAAGGTTTATCGTTTCTAGGAATTCCACCCTGGAAGGTGGTCTCACTTTTTTACGGTTTCACCCCGTAAAAACGCTGTTTCCGTATAAACGAAAGGCACATCCGAAAAAATATTTTTGCGGATTCACCTGCTAGCGTTTCCGTCTAAACAGGGCCTAAGGCTTGAGTAATTGATGGTTCATTAACAGCTTGTTAACACGGTGTTCCTGATTAATTCCTAGGTATTTAATCCTCATAACTGTGTTAGCACTAACGTTTCTCTCCCCCTCTGCAGTGACACCAACGAGGTGGACATCCCCCCCAACACCAGGGTGGGCACTAAGCGCTACATGCCCCCTGAGGTGCTGGATGAGACTCTGAACAGAGGACACTTCCAGTCCTACATCATGGCCGACATGTACAGCTTTGGACTCATCCTCTGGGAGATAGCACGGCGCTGTGTCTCTGGAGGTAAAGGAATGGATGGATGATGAACAAATTGAATGATGGATGTATGGATAGATGGATGGGTGTATTAGGTCTTGCCTCCAGGAGGTAAACAGTATGTATTTAGTCTTGCCTCCAGGAGGTTAACAGTAAGTATTTAGTATTGCCTCCAGGAGGTTAACAGTAAGTATTTAGTCTTGCCTCCAGGAGGTAAACAGTAAGTATTTAGTCTTGCCTCCAGGAGGTTAACAGTAAGTATTTAGTATTGCCTCCAGAAGGTAAACAGTAAGTATTTAGTATTGCCTCCAGGAGGTAAACAGTATGTATTTAGTCTTGCCTCCAGAAGGTAAACAGTATGTATTTAGTATTGCCTCCAGGAGGTAAACAGTATGTATTTAGTCTTGCCTCCAGGAGGTAAACAGTATGTATTTAGTCTTGCCTCCAGGAGGTAAACAGTAAGTATTTAGTCTTGCCTCCAGGAGGTAAACAGTAAGTATTTAGTCTTGCCTCCAGAAGGTAAACAGTATGTATTTAGTCTTGCCTCCAGGAGGTAAACAGTAAGTATTTAGTCTTGCCTCCAGAAGGTAAACAGTAAGTATTTAGTCTTGCCTCCAGGAGGTAAACAGTAAGTATTTAGTCTTGCCTCCAGGAGGTAAACAGTATGTATTTAGTCTTGCCTCCAGGAGGTAAACAGTATGTATTTAGTCTTGCCTCCAGGAGGTTAACAGTATGTATTTAGTCTTGCCTCCAGGAGGTAAACAGTATGTATTTAGTCTTGCCTCCAGGAGGTAAACAGTATGTATTTAGTCTTGCCTCCAGGAGGTAAACAGTATGTATTTAGTCTTGCCTCCAGGAGGTAAACAGTATGTATTTAGTCTTGCCTCCAGGAGGTAAACAGTATGTATTTAGTCTTGCCTCCAGGAGGTTAACAGTAAGTATTTAGTCTTGCCTCCAGGAGGTTAACAGTAAGTATTTAGTCTTGCCTCCAGGAGGTTAACAGTAAGTATTTAGTCTTGCCTCCAGGAGGTTAACAGTAAGTATTTAGTCTTGCCTCCAGGAGGTTAACAGTAAGTATTTAGTATTGCCTCCAGGAGGTAAACAGTATGTATTTAGTCTTGCCTCCAGAAGGTAAACAGTAAGTATTTAGTCTTGCCTCCAGGAGGTAAACAGTATGTATTTAGTCTTGCCTCCAGGAGGTTAACAGTAAGTATTTAGTCTTGCCTCCAGAAGGTAAACAGTAAGTATTTAGTCTTGCCTCCGGGAGGTAAACAGTATGTATTTAGTCTTGCCTCCGGGAGGTAAACAGTATGTATTTAGTATTGCCTCCAGGAGGTAAACAGTATGTATTTAGTCTTGCCTCCAGGAGGTAAACAGTAAGTATTTAGTCTTGCCTCCAGGAGGTTAACAGTAAGCATTTAGTCTTGCCTCCAGGAGGTTAACAGTAAGTATTTAGTCTTGCCTCCAGAAGGTAAACAGTATGTATTTAGTCTTGCCTCCAGGAGGTAAACAGTATGTATTTAGTCTTGCCTCCAGGAGGTAAACAGTATGTATTTAGTCTTGCCTCCAGGAGGTTAACAGTATGTATTTAGTCTTGCCTCCAGGAGGTAAACAGTATGTATTTAGTCTTGCCTCCAGAAGGTAAACAGTAAGTATTTAGTCTTGCCTCCAGGAGGTAAACAGTATGTATTTGGTCTTGCCTCCAGGAGGTAAACAGTAAGTATTTAGTCTTGCCTCCAGGAGGTAAACAGTATGTGTATTTAGTCTTGCCTCCAGGAGGTAAACAGTATGTATTTAGTCTTGCCTCCAGGAGGTAAACAGTAAGTATTTAGTCTTTCCTCCAGGAGGTAAACAGTAAGTATTTAGTCTTTCCTCCAGGAGGTAAACAGTAAGTATTTAGTCTTTCCTCCAGGAGGTAAACAGTATGTATTTAGTCTTGCCTCCAGGAGGTAAACAGTATGTATTTAGTCTTGCCTCCAGGAGGTTAACAGTTTGGCCGTGATAACGAATAAAATCAAATGTACATGATATTATTACATGATGTGTATGATATTACAATGATAACAAACGATACATGATCGTATATCCTATTGCCTTGTGGACCTACAGTATGGCAGGGTACATTTAAGTACCAGTAAGTAACAGAGGTGTTATTATGCTGCATCGCAGGCATCGTAGAAGAGTACCAGTTGCCCTACCATGACCTAGTGCCCACAGACCCCTCCTATGAGGACATGAGAGAGGTGGTCTGCATCAAGAGACTACGGCCATCCTTCCCTAACAGGTGGACCAGTGATGAGGTAAAGCACATGGAAACATTATGTACACACAAATGTACACAAATGTACACAATCTACAATCTCTCTCTCTCTCTCTCTCTCTCTCTCTCTCTCTCTCTCTCTCTCTCTCTCTCTCTCTCTCTCTCTCTCTCTCTCTCTCTCTCTCTCTCTCTCTCTCTCTCTCTCTCTCTCTCTCACACACACACACACACACACACACACACACACACACACACACACACACACACACACACACACACACACACACACACACACACACACACACACACACACACACACACACACACACACACACACACACATACACACAAATACATATCTAACATCCAAGTCTTGTCCTATTCAAAATGGAGTGAAGATCACAATGAAAGGTCGTTGAGACAAATGACCATGGTCCAAAAAAACAGAATAGAGTAGTGCACAAAAATGTATGTTAGAAGAATTGTTAGATTGATGGTATACTAGATTAGGACAGGGATGATGAGTGTTGGTTGAATGTCCAGTCTGACTAAGACCAGTCTTAAGACCTACAACACTGTCTAACACCTGTCTTTCTCCATTTCTCTCCAGTGTCTGAGACAGATGGGAAAGCTAATGACAGAATGTTGGGCCCATAACCCCGCCTCCCGGCTCACTGCGCTTCGTGTCAAAAAGACACTCGCCAAAATGTCGGAATCGCAGGACATCAAGCTGTGATCGGACTCCGTCAGGTGTGTGTGTCCAAACACACACACACACACACACAGAATGGAATGGATCGGACCACGTAAGACACACTGGCTCCACCCTGGCTCTACCCTGGCCTACAATTCCCACAATCCCCCATTTCTATGTGAGGAACAGGAAGTGGGACGGAGAGATCACAGGATCATAAACTTGGGAGCCCCAGACACCTGGCAGCCCTCAGTGCTGGGACTCAGAAGAGATTCCCCACAGGGGAAGAGGGAATCCTTCTGGAAATGGCATTCTGGAGACTTCTACAGACTGAATTGTGGAATGGCACCACAACTCACTACTGGAAGTGTTTTCCCCACTATGGAGTCCTGACGAAGACCCCCCCTGGAAGAATACTATAATTCTAGGTTTCTATTTGGCCTTGTAGAAGCTGGTGTCGTAGCAAAGACGTACAGACACGTGACTCACCTGACAGCAGTGAGTGGGATTTCACCATCAGTGCTTTCTGTGAAAGCTGACCCAGCTGGGAATTATGGAGCGGAAGGCCTCCTACTCTCTTAGCTGTAAGACTGAGGGCGATTGGGGCGAGGGGTCAGCTTACAGAGGAATCCCGCTCTATTTAAGAATTCATATAATGTCATTCCTATAATTGAAGACAGTTCGGTGAACATGTACTGTATGGACGTGAACAACTATCTCCCAAAGTCAGAAACTGGAGATTTTTACGACTTGAAGCTACTTGGAGCTGCTCTGAATTCTTAAATGTATTGGTATTCTTCTTAAAGTTATGAGGGAGGACAGAGGAACGTCCTTCAGTGGTTTGATTTCAACAGAAATAAAGAGAGATTGTTATCGCTGCGTGCCCCTGAGCTTTTCATCGCTGGCTAAACAGGAAACAGAGATGAGACCTGGGTCATAGATCAGTACAAATCTGACTCTTCTTTTGATCTGCAAACCTGGGGAAAGGAAGTAAGACAGACAATGGAGGGTAATAGCGCCATCTTGAGGTTGTTGCAAGGAAGAAACAGCCAAAAGTTACTACTTGAGAGAGTTGAATTCTCTCATAATAGCTTGGTGTTTGTTTTGCTACATTATGGTGTAGGTTTAAGTAAAGACATGTTACGCAAAGGCTGCTTAAATTACCTGTATTCAGCATCGTTTTTGAGTTATAAAAGTTATTAAAGGACAATACCAGTGGGGTTATTTTCTTAATTTGTTTTGGTCGACCTAATGTCATACTTGAGTTGATATTTCAGAGAAGTATTACCATAACCTCTTAAGCCCAATCAGCCTGGTACCGGTACGAGATTTATTTAATTTAGTCCTAAATAGATCAATACAGTCCGTAATGTTGCCTTTCTTTTTAAATTGTAGCCAAGAGTAAAGACCCTAACCCTATCAAAACAGCACTACGTTTGTTTAGCAATGATTTTAAGTGTTATTAGCGAAATATGAGCTTATAGAAATCTCTTGCATTGCACCGGAAAACGGACGATTTAGACGCAAGAAGAAGAAGAAGCACTCATGAAATTGTTATAGTCCTAAGAAAGAGGAGACCCAGGGCTTTTGATGGACGTCAGAATTTCATAAAACTACACTACCCAGCTCACACCAGCCGCCGACAACGGAAGTCCAACAATTTTTCACGTAGTTTTTCACGTCGTGATTTCCGTGTTTATATTTCACAGGTCTTTTTGCCATAAAATACAACGTATATTGTTTATTTACCTTTCTGTGAATGCCTAGAAAAAAAACGTGTCGCAATCTGGTGAAAAATGGCAGAGCTATGGACATTATACAAAAGTAACTGTACTTACAGTAGATTTCAGTCACAGTCTTTGCTGCCCTGTAACGGGTGCCTGGTGGTACTAAATCCAGATTTAACTCTGCCATTGGAAAGAGGCGATACGGCCAGATCCATAGATGTATGACTTGGCCACTATACGGTCATTTTTAGGCCTGATATGCTATATTCTATATTCATATTTCAAATTGTCCAGATGGCAAAGTTCAGTACTGTATCTACAAAACCCATTCATTTGCTTAGATATTTAGTACACTTGATCTCAAGAAGGTGCTGAATCATCTCAGTGGCAATTTTTCACTTCTGGTCAATGTTAGCATGGTGTTATTCACCGTCAAATATTTTTCTTTTTATAATAGTTTATATTCTCCTTTGGTTCATTACAATCTACTCAAGCATAGTAACAGACACAATATTTCTGACACTGGGAATACATTCCATGAGGTCCATAGATGTCCCTAGATACAAACAACATGCAAATGGACCTTGTAGAAGTGGAGCAATCTTCCATTTACTTGGGTATGTACTTTTAGGTGAATTTTCTGAAAATATGGCTAGGGCTCAACAGGCTTTTCTGGGTGCCGGTTAAGAGGTTAAGACCTGAAAGAAACCTGAAAATAACATTTGATAAAAATGATTCTGAAAAGTTGCCCTATCGTGCCTTAATATAGCATCCAACAAGGATGAAGAGAATGCTCTGTCTCAAGCTTTATTAAAGCATAAAGCAGCAACCTTTCACAAAACATCACACTGTAGGTTAGTATGTTTATATTTCTGTTGTGTGTAGGTTGTCAAATGTATCGACATTTTCAGATGCGTTTGTAGAATAACTCAAACGAAAATGTTAAAATAATAATTACTACTACTGGTACTACTATTACTGTATAAGAAGAAGAAGAAGAAGAAGAAGAAGAAGAAGAAGAAGAAGAAGAAGAAGAAGAAGAAGAAGAAGAAGAAGAAGAAGAAGAAGAAGAAGAAGAAGAAGAAGAAGAAGAAGAAGAAGAAGAAAGAAGAAGAAATCATGGCATGAGCAAGAATGACATAGGTCCCACAAAACACACACACTAGTGTTGTCCTTTTAATGAGAATCCAGTACTATAGTGCCTTTTCTGCCTGAGCCTACAGCATGAGATCATGCATGCGATAAATAATGGAGAGCTAGTAGGTTACTACAATAGTCACTTTGGTACTTAGCTATAAAACAGCCTTGTAACTTCACCAAGAAGAACGAGATCATTGTAGTTTTGTACTAGAACTATGCTGAGGGTTATATATGTGTCTACTGAAACAATGCAGCTAGCTACTGTTTTTATTTTTTTATTTTCAAATCCAAACATCAAGCTGTCCAAGTACCATTTACTCTGGTACAGGATGCATGATTTCAGGAGGATCTTTGTGATCCTGTGGTTGATTTAAAAAAAATTTACTCGTTAGTAATTTCCCAGTGAACTGACGTTCATGAATGAATACGTTGAATTCGATCTTCAGCTGTCGGTGAACCTTCTGTATAGCCTTTGCCAACTGTAATAATGGGGTGCTGTGTTGGTAACATAAAGACGTGAAACAGAACCTATTTGTTGTGTAATAAATGCCTCTCCGGGGGGTTGTGCCTTATTTAATCTGTACAGAGTTCATGAAATAAAGTGTTGTTTTTATTCAGTAACAGGTTGAACATTCCCCCAATAAAAAAATAAATGGTTTCGCTCTTCCTAATGGGTAGTGTACTGTGTTTGTTGCCAACTTCATGAATTTACCGTTTGGGAAGGAACCCAACCTGAGTATGACATATATACGAGCACAATGGCCACCGTGTGAATATGGTCAATGGTCACTTTGTAGTATCTATGTTCTTTTCTTCAATCTGTAGTATAGAGTACTGTTTTCTCAACGGTTCTTTTGTTGAAACTCGTGAATACTAATTTGATGCCTTCTTCTCCTGACACTGGTGAGCAGCACAAAATGGTAGGATTATCCTATACAGGCTATTTCACTTAGGCTACGTTCACACTGCAGGTGAAAGTGCCCCGACTGATTTTATTTTGCTCATGTGACTCAGATTTAAAAAAAAAAATCAAAAAAATCTGTGTGAACAGCACAAATCACATGGAATCTCATCTTTTCAATTCTGATTTGGGTCACTTTCATATGTGGTACTAAATCAGATACATGTTTTTGCAACTTTTACGTCACTCTAGATTGACATTCATCACAATTCTGCGCTGGCGGGAGTTACTCTGAATAAAAACATGGAAGACAGCTGTGATGGAGGGGGTCAGTGGAGGGCCGTGACGAGTTTACCTTGGCTTATAAGTATTTGGGATGATAAGCAAAACTTGAGGGGACGTATCATAACTGGTCTGTGTTTGAAACCACACTGAAAGAAGAAATGTCTCTCAGATGGCAGCATCCCCATTGTCTGTGCTGGATGTTTGTTAGTGTTTGGTATTTTTCTTTGGTTTTTAGTACTTTTAAACGTCGATTTTTAGCAAGTAGTAGTTTTCATTTGATCCTATATAATTTTTTCATTCACCGATTTGTGGACTTTTTTTTTGTGTCCTGAAAGGCGCATTATAAATAAAATGCATTATTATTATTATTATCATCCAGGAGGGAAAAGACTTTGGATAGTAGGGACTGCATCTCTGCCTGTCCTGACCAGGAAACACTTTGCAACTGTGATCTCCTCTAGTTGGTTATTGTATTATGTGTGGCGAGGGGTTGCAGCAATTCCACTGAGAGAAACTGGTCTGAGGCTGGATAACATGCCTGTATGCCTCTCATAAGTTGTTCTCCAACTCATGAGAACCTGCTCTCAAGCTCTTGCGGCATTCTGCCGAGGACTGGATAGAACAGTCTCTGTCTCAGCTGATCTCCTGAGCTGAGGTCTGAGCTTGTGCCACAAGATGACTCAACTACATACTCGTCCATCTTTTTCTGCTTCCTCCTTTGGCTGGTAGTATGTTCCTCAATCCCAAGGCCATTACATATGGCTTTTGTCCTGTCATACATGTCCACTGCCATCTCTGAGGTGCGATAACCTTTGAGTGTGTCCTGCACTGTGCTTTTAAATAGTACTGATAGGTATTGAAGATGTGCACTTTAACGCAGCAGCACCTGGAGCCATCCATACCCATGTCCAGTAGGGGGGGGGGGGGGGGGGGGGGGGAATCGATACGTAGTAGTATCGCGATACTTTGCGTGGCGATACTGTATCGATACAGGGACGCCAAGTATCGATATTTAATTATTCATAAAAAATTATTGTATAAGGAAGTTGCATTGTTCATTTCAATACCTGTAATAGTACAGTAGTCCACACACACACACACATGTGCATTCAGTTAAGTTGGAATATGACTGTAATACAAACAGTTCAGTTTGTCAGGTACATGCAACACAGATTACAGTGTTTACATCTGTGCTTGAGAAAATACCATGTTCTGCAAAAAAAATTATTAAAGTGAGATGAACAGACTGAACTTTATTTTATTAGATAAAACACGTTGACAAAGTTTTACTTTGCCGTTGAAAAAAGGTAATAAATTAAATTTGATCCAAAAAAAAATAATCGCAATACTCAGATATATTTAGTATCGCGATACTATCGTATCGTGACGCAAGTATCGCGATAGTATCGTATCGTGAGGTCTCTGGCGATTCCCACCCCTAATGTCCAGTGTCCACTGACAAAGACATGTTTATGCTACTGTGATAAACTATAATAAGCTTTAATCGAACCCTGGTTCATTTCCTCGGATAGTCCGGTTGGTTTGGGGTGGTGTGAAAGCTCATTCACTCTTGCAAGTGAACCCTGCTGCGGTTCATTTGAGATGTGAATGCAAAGCGGACCAAAGGCAGGAAAAGACCCAAAAATCGAATCTTTTTTTATGAGAAGACTGAAACATAAATTATGTATATAATGAAACACACAATACAGTTTTTTTTTCCGATTGCCTAACGATTTACGATTTTGAAAACAGGGCCCGGTGTTTCAAAACACTACACACAATTAGCACAACCACACACACAATTATCAGAACACCTCAGATCCTTTGCTAAATTAAACACAAACTATACACAAATTTATAAAAACTACATTTTGTTACCATATGAAACACACGTTTCATATGACTTAATTCTGTTTGAACCAGTTACACACTGCTGTGCTTAACCTAAACACATTTAGCAATTCTACTACTCAGTGATTAGAGTACTGTAAGTGAAGTACACAGATAATGTGCAAATATATACAATAAATTCACCAAACACTACACAAGACCAATGCTGTAGACCAGGGATAGGCAACCCTAGGCACGCGTGCCTGCATAGGCATGCGGGGGCATTTTCATAGGCACAGGGGGCAGCATTAAAAAATAAATAAATAAAAATGTATATATATATATTTTTTTGAAATATTATAGTGAAATATTTTGCACTGTTGTCGCATTTATCTTGTTGAAATCCTCCCACAGGTTCTTTTTACTACCACATATTTAATTGAGACCGTTTATTTTGTTTATTATTTCAATTTAGCTGGAAATACATTGCTACATCATTCAGTAACATTTGCAGAGCCTTATAACAAAAACATTATTACGGTCACCATTGTGACCAGTGGGATTAATCAACACATTTTATTATTTATTTTTCTATTTCATTGAACATTGCACATGTTAAAAGCAATTTTTTTTTACTCAAAATGTGAGTATTACCAAGTCAACTTGTGTTCTTAAAACAATGACAATAAACATAGTTTTATTAGGTTGAAATAATGGGGTTGTGTACTTATTTTTCTGTTAACTTATTATGGATTGAAAACTGAAAACCTTAATGCACAGTAACTGAACTCAATATTTAAAAGTTCTGGTAACTTATTATTATTTATTTTTTTACAGTGTAGTCTTGCGATCAATCAAAACTTATTTACACGATATACCTCACATTCACCCTCCATTCACATCCTGGTGTTCTCCTGGTGTTCTCCATTAGGCCTGTAGGTGGAGCTATGACAGCACACGTACAGTACACACACCGATGGTGTGTGATGTGTCCAAAAATGAATGGGCAAATGTGAGTGAAATGGTCGCACGACTGTATGCAGCTGTTTGTCTGCATTGCATTCTCCCCCCCAACTCAGATTTAGGGTTGATACAACCATCATAATAATATTGTTAATAATAACAATAACAATAATGATGTAATAATGTAAAAATTATCATAAAAAATACCTGATTATGAGAATCTTTTTTTACGATGCATGGAATATTGTTGAGGCACACTAGTTACAACTATATTTCAAACAGGCACTCCATGTCAAAAAGGTTGCTGACCCCTGCTGTAGACTGATGAAAATATTATTTATTTATCTCCATATACCCAAATCAATGATGCAGACTGATGAAAAAAAAACATTTTCTCTCCATATACCCAAATCAATGATGCAGACTGATGCAAATATAAATGTTCTCCCCATATAACCAAATCAGTCAACATTTCAACATGGAGAATCACAACAAAACATGTCCCAGTTTTCATGCTACTACAGTGTGCATAACACTGTAAGCTCAGCAAATATCAGACAAACATAAAATACTGAATCCAGTACAGGTTAAAATTACAGTAAAACAAAAACAAAAATAGAAAAAAATTAAATAGAGTACAGAAAATACTAGACATTATCTCTTTGCCTATAGCTGGATCTGGCAAGATATTTTTTTGTTGTGATTCTCCATGTTGACATGTTGACTGATTTGGGTATATGGAGAGACAATGTATATTTTCATCAGTCTGCATAATTTGGTTGTCTTGTGTAGTGTTTGGTGAATGTATTGTATATTTTCACGTTCTCTGTGTACAGTACTTCACTCTCCTTCCATTTTGGTTGAAGACAGGTGAACTCACCTGCTGCATTTTTATAGTGCTTAAACCTGATTGGTGTATCTACAATTAAGCAATGGTGTGTTTGTGCATCTGATGGCTGTGTTTAACCAATTGGCTCATATGTGTGGTAATTTGACATTCTATGTGTAATGTAATGCAAGTATGTTTAGTGTTTTGCAAATCACTGTGTGTATTGTTTTGCAAAAAGTGAGGCTGACTTTGTGCTTATAGGGGTGCAAATCTGGGCCTATGTTTTGCTCCTTGAGTGATAATTGTGTAATACTTTTGATTTGAGTGTTTATGCAATCGAAGAAAACTGTAAAGACTAGAGATTAACTGTTTATTTCTTTTGTACATAGGCTGTGTTATGGTTTGAAACCGACCCCAATAGCACAACACAAGACAGGTATGAGAGTTAGCCAAAAACAGGGCATTATTTATTTAATACAAAAAAGCGGCACTCAGCCTTTAAGGGGGTAAAAACATCAAACGTCCATGAACAACAGAAAGGCGGCACTGTGCCTTTAACGGGCCAACAGGCTGGGAAATCGTAACAGGGATCTTCTTCGTCCCTACAACCGAGTAGGGCTCTGCGGCTCAGCTCTGCCAAGGAATCCTCCTCCTCCCGACCAGACGCTGCCCACGGGCAACGCAGCACACAGGGGGTCCGAGGGGAACGGGATGAGAACATAGGGAGCGTAATAGGGAGCGATGGCGAGCCTCACCCCAGGAACCAGGACCACGAAGAGGGAGTTGGGAAGTAGCCGGCTTGACGTCTGGAGTGGGAACACTGGAATCCTCCCGTGGAGTAGTAGAGAGCGAAGGCGGTGTCCCACTCCAGTCTCTTGGAAGCTCTGGCCTGGCCACACATAACATCTGCACTCTCAGTGTAAACAATTGAGAGGACAAATGCTTTCATATCTGCTCTCACTTCATCTTTCAACTCCAGACTTCATCACCCACTCGTCCCAGGAGCTCTCTTGCCTCAGGAACAACCATCACCTTCTCCAACACCTTTTTATTTCCATGCCCATAGAAGCCTGAGGTGTGGTCACTGCCATGGAAAGGTATGATGATGTCTGCAACCTCTTCAGAGAGCATTGCACGGCAGTTGATAAATGCATTCTTGCGCTTGATCAGCAGATCACCTCTGATTTGTTGCGAGACATAAGCTGCTTGGACAAACACGTCTGTGTCTCCGCAGTCTAGAACAACAGGTCCAGTGTAGTTGGTGGTCCTCACCTTTGCAAATGTAGCATCCTGAATATTCTTCTATTATTCAGAAGTGCTGACTTAACATGTTACTTCCCCTGTGTGCACAAAGACAAGATAACCAGTGTTTCTCTTTGATATCTCGCACGGACTAATAATGCGAGGTTCTCTTCTTCCCTCTGGCTTCGATATGGATCATTAACGTGACATTAAATCATCTTTCTTCCTGCCTTGAGTGTCCCATTGTGGGACCAGTTTGCGGTCGCCAGCAGGGGGCGGTAGTGGCAGGAGGAGCGGAGGAGGAAGGAGCGAGCGAGTGAGAAGCTGGTTACCTGGAGGGCGGAACAGGAGGAAGTCCTCTTCGACAGTGAACTCGAACGTGAACGGACGTGTGCTCTCGAAGAGCCCCGTTGAAGAGCAACGGGAGAGAACGAGTAACTCAGTAGATAACACAGGTTATCCTAGAAGTTGAAGCGGTATATTAGCTTGCTGCTAACGGCTATAGTGACTCTGAGTGTACCACTAGGCGAGCCTCGCTGAAGACAGGTGGTGCACATAGCCACGTTGCGTTAGCTGTATAGGCGACAGCAGGAGGGTCCACCAAGACCCACAGTTTAGCTGTGTTTAAGGTAGCCCACAGATTAGCGCGCGCCAGCTCAGCCAGCAGCCCCGCAGTGGACGTCTCGTCGACGCAGTCGAGGACACCTCTTCTTCCAGCAGAGGTCGCCAAAACACAGCACGCTCCTCCAGCTCTGCCACTGCCCCTGCTGTCTACCCCAGCCCGCTGGCTGTTATCGCGGGATCGCCCGACGACCATCTTGTCACCCGACGAGTGGTGGTGAGAGTGGACCCGCCATCTCTGCTAAGTACAGTGGTACTCCGTGTGCCAAAACAATATCTATTCGAAACGAACGCTAGCAGCAGCGTCTAGGGGTACCCCAACCATTTTAAGCTGGCTTTAGCTAGGATCTTTTATTTGGTAACGTGGGCCCACATGTAATTTCTTTTTGAGTGTAATAATTGAGTGACGTTATTGAATTTCCCATTGAACTCCTTAATATGTACCTGGGTCTTCCCCACCGCAAAGCGGGGCAGTAGAATTAATGTAATGAGCACAAGGTGCCTATTTTGGGAATAACGTTCCCCTGTATTGTGAGTGAGAGCACCCGGTGCCTAATGTGAATCTATTGCATATTAACCACATTAGGATATAACCCTGTATTTGATACTTGACCAGGCCTTATATAAAGGAGACGTAGATGGGAGCACGGTGTGTGTGTCTGTTACTGAGCCCTTGTTTTACCCTTTGTTGCCCGGGTAATAATATTACTATTATCATTACTATTTAACCCTTCTCCACCATATTCGTATTCCATGGTTAAAGGTCTCTGCAGGTCGTTAAGGAAGGGTACTGCTTTGGGGAGCGCAAAATCATTAGTCAACTAACAGTCACCAGGTGTGGGAGGGCTAACGGAGGTACTGGGGGAAGTGAGAGTGTGTGGGGAGCTACTGCTGACCGCCCTGGAGGGCGAGGAGGACCAGAGTACCACCCCCCAGGTTAGTAAATCCTGGGCCCCATCCGCTCCTGCTGCCCGACCTCCAGTTCGACGTTCCGGGCCCAAAGACGGGGGTTCAGCTAGATTAAACTCTACTGCATCCCGCTACCAGGTGGCTGTGTACAACCACTCCCATAAAGCAGGGATAATCCACCCTGCTACACATAGGCGGAGAGCAGCATTGTATCTGCCTCTGGATGTTTGAAGACATACTCTCCATTATTGATGCCAGTGCTGAGGTTGGTTGACACTTCTCCCTCACAGTATTTGATATCACCCTGCACTTGACCAACTTGTGTTTTCAGCTGTTCTTTCACAAGTTTTTGCAATCTGACCTTGTTTCCTGAGTTGACCATGAGTTCACCTGGGAACCTGTCTTCGGGTTTCAGGAAAACATTTGGGACGTGTGGATGTTTTGCTCATCATCATGCTCATCATCCTTGATGCTGAAGGGAAGGTCATACTTGTCGTTGATGAGAATGATGAGGTAAGCATTGGCATGGCGTGAGAAGATGATTGCGCAGATTTTATGCAGGTAGTCATTCAAGCGGTACTCTGAACCATCCCGCTTCCTAGCCTCTCGGTCCTCAGGTGTGGGGGTGGCAACCCGCCATACCAGACCCATGTCTACAAGGCTCACGTCGTTCTGCGGTTCCTCAGGAACTGGTTCTAGGGTGAAACGCTCTAACAACTTGCTCTTCACAGTCTTGCACATTGACCCATCCACATTGAAGAGTGAAAGGCACTCCTCTGTCACTCTTCTCTCAAGGGATGATTAAAGTTGTATCATACCAGATCCCTCTGTTAGGTCCACCAGGGCCACTAGTCCTGATCTCTCCATATGGGCCACCAGCATATGAGCACCAGAAGGTGCGCAGCTCTTTTTACTTGCGAAATTCCGTCTCTTATTCCTGTGGATGGTTGCAGTAAGAGGCTTGATCTTGGTGAACACCCGCTCTTGCAGAAAAGTCTCAACCTGGAATCTGGAATTGCAGTCTTAAGATCATACAGTAACTCTGATGAGGCGACGAGGCCAGACTGTAGTGACCTCAGTGTAGGTGAGGAGATGTCAAATGGATCAGCTTCAAAATCCCTCATGCATGCCTGCAGGTCCTGAACTGCTTGCTCATCCTTCTTCATCCTCGCTGGCTGGCATTTGACATCCTTCCTGTGACGACGCTGGCACTGGAGGCCCCGCTTCACACTTCACCCTTGGAACATTGTTTGCATTCTTTGTTGTTGAGAACAGTTGTTTCTCATTTTTTTTTTTAAAGCTGAGTCCATCCTTGCTTTAGCTTTGAGTTCAGATTCATAGTTGTTTCTATCCAAAGATTGAGGGGCTGGCAGGAGTAGGGTAGCCCTGTCATCGACTGGGTAAAGTGATCGTTGAAGAACTCCATTTGTTCATCTGACAGTGAAGAGAGCATTGCCCAGTAGTCTGGCAACCACCTCCCATAGTCATGGTTGTCGTATGCCATCAGTCCTGGCAGCATGTTGTAGGTTGACGATAGGTACTCAGAGCCATTTCTTGCATGACATGCATCAAGACATTGTACAAGTGGGTCAGACATCTCCAAGAACGAGACCCAAAAGTCCCCCATGTCTGTGCCAGGCTTCTTATAAACTCTGTTGATCAGCTCCTTCATGTCGCCATCATTCTCAAGATCACAGTAAGCTGTCTGTAGAGCCTCTTGAGTTTCAGTCAGTGCATTCCGCAGAATGTTGAGGTTCTCCTTGATGTCTTCCGATAGTTCTTTGTGCTCAAGAATCTTTGACAGTTGATTTTGGATAAGAACCTCTCTCAAGAGCAGGATGCTTTCCTCGTAGTGCATTCCAGAGCCCTTGAATCTCTTGTAGATGGCATAGATGTAGGACATCAGCTGGTGGAAAGCTCAGAGGATTGGGATGATGTCCTTGAACATGTCTGGATTCTCCGGCTTGAGCTGAGTGATCGTCTTGTAGGTGGGCAGGTCACCAACAAGAAAGGAGAATGGAATATTCTTCAGCCGCATGGCCTCCACATGTTTCACCATGATGTCATTCACCACTGACTTGCTTGGAGGTTCATTGTATGTTGTGTGGTAGTAAGGCTAGCTCTTGTTGGGTGGTGGATGACAGGACATTTACGCCCAGGTTGATAGCAGTGGTAGTGCGCTGTCCAGTGAGGTGGTACATTCGGACCCAGAGTTTTTGTTAACACCAAAGTAAGATAAATAAATAAGTAGCGCACAAGGGTTAAATTCGGCTCAAGCAACTAACCTTGCTAGCTTTGCATACAGAATACTATTTTATGTTAGTCTATAGTGCAAAATAATTGTTGGTTCATTATGAAAATGTGATGGTATGAACTGGACACCATATTCTCAGTAGCCTACCCTATTTAATGGAAAACCGCAAATCAGTAACTGTTGTTTACACACAAACATTGACTTTATTGACCTCAGAGATGACTTCTGTGTACTTAATACTGTATATTATTCAACTCATCATGAGCAGAGCTTTCATTAGAGCCTAATATGAAGGCTCTGTGACGTATTGAAAAAAAAATCATTTTGGAGCTAAAAATTGGCAGCCATCTTGCATTTGAAGGTCAACAATAGGTCAAATCATTATATAAACACCAAATATGTATTCCTTGATCAAAATAAGCTCTGAAACCATGTATTGTGCATCATTGTAGGTCAAACCATTAAAAAGTTAATTTCCACGGCAGCCATTTTGGATTTTGGTCTCTCACGAATTTTCCCCGCCTTTAAAAAAAATACACCCGGCTAAATTTGTTTATTAACCCTCCTAGATGACAAATCCATTGAGAAACGGACCTTCGCTCTCCACGGTCACGGAAGTGCCACATATGACCCTACTAATAGGGCATGTTTACGTCCATCTTCGTTATCATTTGCACATGCATACGGGTTCAGGAGCATGATCAGTAAAACATAAAAAAATTATGTGAACAGCAAAACAAAAAAATCGGTTCTGAGCAATAAATAGTACTAGCCTTTAGAGTTAAGTGTGGGAGCTGCAAATACAGGACATTTCATTATACAGTGTAGATAGATGGGTTGGGTAGACCTGATATTTATCATGGGTTAAATTAAGAATCAAGAGCATTTTAGTATCTTTATCTCCATTTTAGAAATACATTCTGTAATTCATAGAACATATTCCCATAATTCATCATAATTCATCACAAGATGTATTGACCTCCTACTAATGCTTAAATGCTGTACATTGTGTTGAACAGACAGTATGGCTAAAGCACACTGGGAGACTCTGTTTATACATCAAGACAGTCACGTAAAAAACACCACAAAAAATAACCAGCATCACACATTTTCAGCGTTGCTTATAAATATAATTTATTAATTGTCTTAAAAATTCTTTCTTACACTTTGTACAGAAAACTTGACACATAGAGGAGATAGAGCGTTTTGCGAGATTCATGAAGCGTGCCAGAATTAGCTCAAATGGACCACTATCCCATACTATACAAATAAGATCACCCTGATAGTAAAATAAAATGCACTAACAAGCACAGCTCTAGTTATAGACTCCTATCATGAAGAAAAGATGCCAAGTTTGCATAGTAGACACTGCTTTTACAAAAAAGAAATAAAATAAAAACTCGAAAAACATACAAACTAGTATCTAACTGTACTGCTTTTCTTTTTTATATATATATTCTGAAATTTGCCAAATATAGCTGACAGTACATAACTGATACGTAGATAGAAAAAAAACATTTGTACATACTTTGATATCTCAAAATGTTCTCACCTTTCAGTTCCCCTCAAGCTTTACTATGTTGAGGCCTACATACAGTAGACGCAATCCCTTTATTACATTGCACTTTCAACAGGATTGCCTGCTGGTGGAATATGACAAAGATTACTGTTTAGTAGCTGGATTTGCAACAGAAAATCTTTTTTTCTTCTTTTTTTTTTCTTTTGTGGCACAGAAAGCTAATATTTTAATGGCAGAGGGAATAATCAGATTTGAAGGAAAAATCCAGCCTTTTAGTTAATTATATGGTGATGTGGCCATATACAGTCTCTGGAGGCATTAACCTCTTTGCATTTTGTACTGAGGCCAACTGAGGTTGGTGACGACTTAAACATTTCAGGCTTTTAACTGAGGTTGGTAATGACTTAAACATTTCAGGCTTTTAACTGAGGTTGGTAATGACTTAAACATTTCAGGCTTTTAACTGAGGTTGATTGATGATGACTTAAACATTTCAGGCTTTTAACTGAGGTTGATTGATGATGACTTAAACATTTCAGGCTTTTAACTGAGGTTGATGATGACTTAAACATTTCAGGCTTTTAACTGAGGTTGATGATGCCTTAAACATTTCAGGCTTTTAACTGAGGTTGATGATGACTTAAACATTTCAGGCTTTTAACTGAGGTTGATGATGCCTTAAACATTTCAGGCTTTTAACTGAGGGTTATGATGACTTAAATGCTTGAGGCTTTTATCCAGGCTGAAATCTTTTTTTGTCTTTTTTTTTCTCCCCATTTGTGATTTCCCTCATCTGACATCAGTTATATCAAGTTGCATCTATACTTTACTAAAGAGTACTTCTGAAAAACATACAAAATATCCACTCTGTCATTTAATCATACACCTGTACACATACGTTGGTAAATAAGGCTGCCCAACATTAAAATGTACATAGTAGTGACTTCACTCACTGTCTATTCTTTCTGCACCTACACAATTACAAAACATCTGATTTCCAGCCCTTTATGGCTATTTAAATGGAGAGAAGATAGCTTCCATGTTTCCATGAGCAGACGTCAAGAGGGACGTGTTCATCTAGTCTGGACATGATCGGTACGACCTTCCGACATTGCCTGTTTTGCAGGGCCGCTTCCTCCCCATTAAGCCATGATCTGATCTGTGCCACGAAGAGTTAAAAAATCCTGTCTTCTAGGTAAATAATCTACGACCACGCCCTCTCCTCATTGTCCTCTTCAACATCTCCTCTATAGACCTGACCTCGGTTCAGTTTAATATGGCGTCTCTCCATAGTACAGAGCAGAAAGTCTGTAAAATCTGAATCATGTCCACTCATACACTTCCGCTGAAGCCTTGAGAGAAAATAAACCTCATAAACAGAGCGACAAGCCAACATTCTTGCAGTTGTACAGTCAATAATACAGGTCATTTGTGTGAGTATCATACATCACATGAAAACACACAACCTCTGTTGTCTTGAAATCTGACGATAATTCTATTTGAAAACACTCATCTGGAAAAAAAAATTGTCTGAATGTTTCCTTAATCTCAGTCAAACAGCCAGTGTTCAATCACACTGGTGTTCTGCTAAATGAGTTGGAAACATGTGGCACTTTATTTTACACAGGTCCCTTTAGATGTTCCTTACAAGGTTTGACCCTCAAACCAAGAGATGTATGTGACTGAATGTGATTTGATGGGAAAATAATCATCACTGAACATCTTATCAGGGGACTAGCTGAATAAAGGACGGCCAATATATTACATGTTAATCTTTCCATACATTTCACACTGTTAAATGATACAATAAAAAATGGCCAAACAATATTATATGTAAATAATACTATAATGATCAATGAACAATGAATGATATAATGATAATATCATATCATTAGAATTAACCTGTTAATCATGTATTTACATGGTTTCAGACAATCAAAATAATATTAAATGCTGTAATTTCCCCAAAGGCCACTGGGTGGTGCTAGTGACCTGCAACGTCAGTGTGGTGACCAGCGTCGCCCCTACCGTTGAATAGATGCGGTGGGCCACCTTACCAAGAAAAGCTACCCCCCCCCCCCCCCCACCACACACACACACGCACGCACGCACGCACGCACACACACACACACACACACACACACACACACACACACACACACACACACACACACACACACATGTATGTCATATATGTCCTCATGAATTGAAAATGGGGGACCCTGATGTAAACAAGACAAAAGTCTTTCTCAGGTCTGCATCCCCTTAACAATTGTATGTATTGAGCCATACTGTATTGTACCCATTCTGCAATCTGTTAATAAAGTTTTCAATCAATAAATCAATCAATCAATTAAATCACACACACACACACACACACACACACACACACACACACACACACACACACACACACACACACACACACACACACACACACACACACACACACACACACACACACACACACACACACACACACACACACACACACACACACACACACAGTTAAAAAATGTATTTGATTTAGAATGTTGCCCATTCAACCCAGTCCAGAAAAGCCTCTGGAGGGAAACTGGTATTGACCCACACATGAATTTAATAACATATAACGTGACATAGGGCTATAGCAGTACGAACATCATGACATAACCAACAATACCAATGAGAAATAAATTATTTGAGGGTGAAAAAAAAATTGAAATGGACCCAAAGTATGATCAAACAAAAACATTGTATGGGTAATATGTAGTGATATGGGATGATATCAGCTGTATTTTGGTTTTCCATCACAACAAGTACACAATTGTATTTAAAACACTTGAGTCATCCTACTTATTTTAGTTCCTTTTGGCTCCCTGTGTCTGACCCAGGACCCTGTCCAGAAACACTGTGAAGTGATCCAGCATCCGCCCTCATTAGTACAAATGACTACATTCATCCTACTTGTTAACTGTATGCTTTAGGCCAAATTGTGAAAGGAAACAACAATCTGTATTCCCACCATGTCCTTGTTAAGACCCAACGAATTGCCCGCTAACTGTATTCATGAATCACAAATAATAAAAACCCCAGAAAACCCCAAAGTAAAAATCTAATAAAGTCAAATCAGTTTCACCTTGGGACCTTTTGGTCCTGGGAGTGAAGTTTGGCCTTTTGCTAACCGCTCTCGTCGAGTTGTTGCGCTGCGTCTCGTGTCGCTGCACCGACGTAAAGATACGCTCCTGTAAATGTATGATACTTGACAAGTGTTTTCTGATTCTGAGATTAATTAGCTCAGGTTTGCTACTTCCTCACGCCAGTAGCTGAGCTGCAATGCTGAAGCTTATTATATGTAATTATAATAATCCACCATAATCGTGCAACACGCCACACTCTAGACGCTGAGCCCTAGCCTAGAAAGAGATGCAAAAAATGTAATTAAATAAAAATCATCTCCATCCCCCTCAACCACATTGATATAACGGATTCTCAAAGATATATATTCGTTTATTTATTCATTTATTTTTCTTAAATAAAAATAATGTGATGATCTGGTTATCGAAGATACTTCTAATTTTGAGGTTTTGTTAAAAAAGAAAGTATGTAGAGAAAATAGTAGGTTTCTGGTCAGGGTCCCTTGAGTGACACTCACTCAGTAGCAACATCCGTAGCAGGAAACCATCCACAACGTATGGACAGCAGAATATATATATATATATATACAGCGTTCCATAGGAAACCATATATAAAGTCAACAAACTGTACTGGTCAAAAAGCACGTATAGCCAAGGCTCATCCCTCTCTCTCCCTCTCTCTCTCTCTCTCTCTCTCTCTCTCTCTCTCTCTCTCTCTCTCTCTCTCTCTCTCTCTCTCTCTCTCTCCCTCCCTATCTATTTTAGTACAACTTAGCGTCAGGAGAACAACTGGTACAGTATAGCATATACCATACTGACACTAACCAAGGTGCCATTTTCTCAGACAACCTGTCTATGTTCTGTTATGGTTTAGTTCCTGATTGACTGTGAGGTGAGGTGACACATTATTCTTGTCTGTCTTCTCCGTCAGACACACACATGACACTATAGCGTCTCTCACTCACACACACACTCACTCACTCACACACACACACACACACACACACACACACACACACACACTCACTCACTCACTCACTCACTCACTCACTCACTCACTCACTCACTCACTCACTCACTCACTCACTCACTCACTCACTCACTCACTCACTCACTCACTCACTCACACACACTCACTCACTCACTCACTCACTCACTCACTCACTCACTCACTCACTCACTCACTCACTCACTCACTCACTCACTCACTCACTCACTCACTCACTCACTCACTCACTCACTCACTCACTCACTCACACACCTCTCCCGCAGCACTCTGTCCGCCTGTCGCCTTCTCGTTCCATGGCGACCACATCGCCATGGTTACCATGGTGTGTTTTGGTACAAACACTCAAGACACCACGGCTACATCCCTTCTCATTATGCTCCTATATTCCCATTGGTTTGCCCTCTAGCTGCTGTGTCGACCGCGTCTCCTACTCCTAATTATCCAGAGTGTTCTGTCGTTGATGTGGCGACCGCATCGCCGTGTCAGTGTTCCATCGTCATGGCTGTGAAGCTGCCGTCGTGGCGACCCATCTCCTCGAGGACCGCCGCCAGGTCGTTCAGGTCTCCGTCGGGGAAATGCTGCGCCTCCCAGAGATCCAGGATCACACCAGTAGGACTGGACTTGGTGGCAAAGTAGTTCAGATACCTAGAAGGAGGGAGAGAGAGAGATGAGGATGATGACAGGTTTTCTTTAATTAATCATCTTCCCTTTATTCATTTGCTTAGATCTTTTGTACACGTGATCTCGAGAATGTGCTGAACGAGCTCAGTGGTCATTTTTAGCATGGTGTTATTCACTGTCAAAGATGTAAAGAAAAATCATAATTTATATTCTCCTTTGTTTCATCACAATTTACTCACGCCTAGTAACAGACACAATATTTCTGAGATCCATAGATGTCCCTAGATACCAAGAACATGCAAATGGACCTTGTATAAGTGAAGCAATCTCCCATTTAATTAGGTATGTATTTTTAGGCGGATTTTCAGAAAATAGGGCTTAACAGGTTAAGTATTACTTTTATCCGATAACACTGAAGACCAAACCAAACACACAAATCCTCATATTTGACAGACTTTTTCATTGCTGTTACAGAGTGTGATTTGAGAGGTCAGAGGAGGAAAGTGAGAGGGATGGATGAGGAAAGAGAGAGAGAGGGTGGGAGAGAAAGGAATGGAGAGAGGGAGGGAGAGAGGGTGGAGGGAGAGGGAGTGAAGGATGAGTGAAATACTGTGTCAACTACAACAATCACACAGCAGGCACCGGATGGAAGAACGGACGACGAGCCCTCTGGTTCAGCGGCGAGTGCACTTCCAACGGTGTGAGTTAAAGTCTGGCAAATACTATATTAAATAGTAAATACAGCCTTTCTTAACCCTATATAACCCCGTTCTGATGTTCTCATAGTGGATTCACCAGGCAAAGACCATCTGCAGGGTTAAAAATAGGATGGTCTGCTCCTGTGCAAGTCCAGCTACTGTCAAGCCTCCTCATAGTGTTTAGCTACGGGACTAAAGCTCATCACAACCTGATACTGCTGACCGTACAGAGGCCCGGGACATGTTCCTCCACTCCATCTCTTTGTTTCTGTCCTCCGTCCGCTATTCATTATGTCTCTGTCTTTCTCCTTTTCACATCATCTCCCTCTCTCTCACATCCTCTCTTGCTGTGTCTCCCACCTCTCTCCCTCTCTCTCTCCCTCTCTCTCTCTCTCTCTCTCTCTCTCTCTCTCTCTCTCTCTCTCTCTCTCTCTCTCTCTCTCTCTCTCTCTCTCTCTCTCTCTCTCTCTTTCTGCAGCTTGTGATAAGGAATATCCTGCTGGGATGTGAACTCAATAGCTAGAGAGATCCGCCTCTGCCGCTTCTCCGGGGTGTGTGTGTGTGTGTGTGTGTGTGTGTGTGTGTGTGTGTGTGTGTGTGTGTGTGTGTGTGTGTGTGTGTGTGTGTGTGTGTGTGTGTGTGCATGTGTGTGTGTGTGTGTGTGTGTGTGTTGTTGTAACATACCAGCTCAATAGAAGCTAAGAGAGCTGCCAGTATTTCCGTTGCCACCGCTCAGTATACAGTAGTTGGTGTGTGTGTGTCTGTGTGTGTGTATGTGTGTGTGAGAGAGAGAGATAGAGAGAGCAAGAGAGCGAGATATATATATATATATATATAAAAAAATATATAAAAGAAATACCTAACCCTAACTAACCCTACTGTCATGCACTTGTCCTAATAAACGAACCTACACTGTAACACGCAACACTTTGATGAACATTGTAACTCAGCTGATAGAGTTGTATCCTTCCTGATGACTTGTCGTACAGAACTTGTAAGTCGCTTTGGATAAAAGCGTCAGCTAAATGACTAAATGTAAATGTAAATGTAGAGAGAGAGAGAGAGAGAGAGAGAGAGAGATATATAGAGAGAGAGAGCGAGAGAGAGAGAGAGAGAGAGAGAGAGAGAGAGCGAGAGAGAGCGAGAGCGAGAGCGAGAGCGAGAGCGAGAGAGAGAGAGAGAGAGGAGAGAGAGAGAGAGAGAGATTGGGTAGGTGTGTGTAAAAGGAAAGAAATGATGAGGTAAAGGAGCTGTGAGAGCTGTGGCCATGGAGTCAGAATGTCAATTCATGGAGTCATTAGCAGTCAAAAGGTCCTCCCTCACCTTGTTACCACAGATTCTAGGCCAAACATCTACCTGTCCACCATACGTACATGTCCATCATGTCCATCATAAAGTACCTATCTATCTTGTGAAATTACACCACACCATTGTAAAATTGTAAAATTGTAAAATCACAAAATTATAATTGTCCAGTGGTCATAAAACACTCCCCCCTCCCTCAGCAACTAACTGTGACAGTGCCCTTTGAGCAAGGCATTTAATCCCCCCAACTGCCAACAACAGTGTGCATACTCGGCGTCCAACAGAGAACGACTGTAGTTGTACAATGCCGGATCGGCTCCATCGCTCCATCGCTAAACAGAGAGAAACAGATGGATGGTGTTGCTGTCTGTTGGTTCATTTTTTAATTAGAACCTAACATAATTGCGCACTTGCAGAGACAACAATTGTTGTGATGTTTCGAACCACAGTTCCAAATAAAGCATCCTCTTCAAACTTCTGTCCTTCGAAGCGGACACAGATCTGCACGGAGACGGACACGTCATCAGTTCCGTCCGACGTTTCCCCATTGAAAATGAATAACCCTTTCACTACCGCACTACAAAGGGTTACACTTTCACTAACACACTACAAAGGTTAACTCACTAACACACTCGAAAGGGTTAGCTCTTTCACTACCACACTATAGGAAGGTTAACCATTTCATTGCCACTCTACACAGGTTAACACTTTCACTAACACACTACAACGGGTTAACCCTTTCACTACCACACTACAGAAGGTTAACCCGTTCACTAACACAGTACAGAAGGTTAACCATTTCACTACCACACTACGAATGTTAACCCTTTCACTACAATAACACACTATAGAAGGTTAACCCTTTCACTATCACACTACAGCAGGTTAACCCTTTCACTAACACACTACATAAGGTTAAGCATTCACTACCACACTACATAAGGTTACCATTTCACTACCAACTACTGAGGTTAACCCCTCCACTACCACACCACATAAAGTTACCCTTTCACTACCACACTGCATAATGTGTATCCTTTCACTACCACACTTGACCATCTGTCGTGTGGTAGCGAAAGGCTTAACCTTCTGTAGTGTGGTGGTGAAAGGGTTAAAAAGAAACATAAACAGACAGAAGAACAATAACGTGCTCACCTGTCCAGGTTGAGTTTGTGGGCCAGCAACCTCCAGTCATTCCCTCTGGTCTGCGGAGCGTCCAGACTGCCGCACAGCTTCTGTCTGATGGACAGGGGGATGCGGAAGGCGTTGGGGCCGATCAACGTGGTGAGCTAGGCAGGTCCATCAGGGATGTGTCGATACACTGGACCTCCTGCACAGGCAAGAAGAACGGGAGGTTTACTACATGCTGTATACTACTATACTATATATGGGGCATGGCTATATGCTGGGCACCGTAAAAGAGACAAATAGAAGGAAGAACCTCAACAAGAGATAGGAAATAAATGGTCAATGGATATATTGTTCATCCAGACAACAGTGACAGTGGCTCAGAAGGTAGACGGAACGGTTCCCGGTTCGATTCCAGCTCCTCCCGGTGGCGTGTCGAAGTGTCCCCTAACTGCTCCCAATGAGCAGGTTGGCACCTTGTATGGTTGCCTCCGCCGTCGGTGTGTGAATGTGTGAGTGAATCGGTGAATGTGAAGCATAGGTTGTAAAGCGCTTTGGATACAAACGCTATATAAATGCAGCCCATTTACCATTCAATATAAAATAGACACCTTTGATCATAAACCCTTTAGCCCTTTATTATCTCTGTCTCTCTCTCATCAGCCTCTCATGCCATGCATCAGTGTGATCTAATGAGCTCCTTTCTCTCCTTTCTGTTTAGTTTGTCGTTCTATGCCTCAATACGATTCTCACAATCCTTTCATCCTCTCTCTCCATATCTCCCTC
>NC_140165.1:131067788-131079158 GCF_963971535.1 Notolepis coatsorum | reverse complement strand
ATCATTTGCTGACAAGCCAAACGGTGTGTGTTGTCTAGGAAATTGACTGGGGTGGTGGTGGTGGCTGTGAACATGAGGCTGTTCTTGGTATAAGTGCTATTTACATTGTTCGGTCAATAATTGGTTTCAAGTAAACGTTGGCGTACAAGCAGAATGTAAAGAAGGCTATTGCGGTTCAGTTTAAGTATTGCATTGCGGCATTGTACTGCAATGACCTTATAGACAGTTGTTAACGGTCTGTGCAAACGCCCAGCCTGCTAATCGTTGCTAGTCATTCACAGGCTGCTGGCTCTATGGGTGGTTCTAGGTTAGTTAGGATTAGGGCACTAGGGTTAGGTGGCGGGTGGCTCTCTCCTTGCTGTAGAATGACCCATGTTTGGGTGGTTGTTAAATACACGTGTTTCATTGGTTTGGCTTCGTATCAATACCACTGCTAATGAACAGCTATTCAAGCACTAACATGGGAATAACTGGAATACCATTGTTAGGTCAGAGGCACCGATAACATGGAACACTGGCTCACACTCGTTCTACTGTGGCTTATCTTTCAAGTAGAGTTCCCCACAGATCCCTTGCTGAATGCACCTCAGGCAAGCAGCACTATGGTGTTCTCATCCTGTTAGAGAATTATATCAGAGAGAGAGAGATAGAGAGAGAGAGAGATAGATAGAGAGAGAGAGAGAGATAGAGAGAGAGAGAGAGAGAGATATAGAGAGAGAGAGAGAAAGAGAGAGAGAGAAGAAAGAAAGAGAGAGAGAGAGAGAGGTGCGTTGTGACCGACTTAAGCATCAGTCTGCTGTGTGTTTGTTTGCATGTGTGTGTGTGTGTGTGTGTGTTTCAAGTTCAAGTTTCTTAATAGTTGTCATACAGAAGTACAGAATACTTTTTGTACAAAATGCTTCTTACTGTTGCGCTCCAGAGACTGTGCGTGACAAGATAAGTATGAAATAAAAACATAGTAAAAATTAGAAGAAAAAAAAGAGGTCACAGTGTTCAGTTTAGACATATGTACAATGTTCGTAGACGTAGTTACCATACAATATACAATACTGTGCAGTGTACTATATACAATACTATATAGTGCAAGGCATAAATGGACGAGGTGCAGTTTAGGTACAATTCACAGTAGGTGTACGAGTTTGTAGTGCAAATCCTTTATCAATAAATATAAAGTGTAAGTGTGTTTGTGTGATCTAAGTGTGGAGAGTGGGTGCTGCAGTGTGTTGTTTGTTTGAGTGAGTGTGTGTGTGCGTGTGGGTGTGTGTGCTGTGTGCATTTGATGGTTGTTGCATAGTGATTATTGTTCGTTTAGCGATTATTGTTCGTTTAGCAGCCTGATGGCCTGGGGATAGAAGCTCCTTCTGAGTCTTTCTGTGCTCGCCATAAGACTCCGGTATCGCTTGCCTGACGGCAGCAGTTCAAAGAGGCAGTTGTTCGGGTGGCTCGAGTCCTTAATAATTCTCTTAGCCTTCCCCTTGCACCGCTTGTTGTAAATGTTCTGGAGGGTGGGAAGCCCCCCTCTAATTGTGCGTTCGGCTGAACGTGTCACTCTTTGTAGTCTGCTACGGTCTTGTGCAGTGCTATTCCCAAACCAGGAGGTGATGTTGCTCGGTCAGGATGCTCTCTATTGTACATGAGTAGAAGTTCCTAAGGATCTTCTGGCTGACTTGGAACTTCCTTAGGCGCCTGAGGAAGTAGAGGCGTGTCGTGCCTTCTTCACAACACTGTCAATGTGTGTGGTCATGACAAGTCCTCGGATATGTGGGCTCCGAGGTACTTGAAACTGTTCACTCTCTCAACTGGTGCCCCGTCGATGCTGAGGGGGCTGTAGTCCTTGACCCCCGACCTCCTGAAGTCCACAATCATCTCTTTTGTTTTGCTGACGTTCAGGAGAGGCAGTCTCCTGACACCACTGTGACAGGTTCTCTACTCTTCCAGGTAGGCCCTTTCGTCGTTGGCAGAGATCAGGCCCACCACTACTGTGTCATCAGCAAATTTGATGATGGTGTTGTTGTTCCGCTGTGCTACGCAGTCATGTGTGTACAGGGAGTAGAGGAGGGGGCTCAGAACACAGCCCTGGGGGGCCCCTATGTTGAGCGTGATGGATGAGGAGGTGCAGTTGCCGGCTCTTACCACCTGGGGTCTGCCCGTCAGGAAGTCCAGGACCCACTGGCACAGGTCATAGTTCAAGCCCAGGTCCCTGAGCTTGGCTATGAGTTTGGAGGGGACTATGGTATTGAATGCTGAGCTGTAGTCGATGAACAGCATTCTCACATAGTTCCCCTTCCTCTTGTCCAGATGTGATGCTGCTGTGTGCAGCACATGGGCTATGGCGTCTCCGTGGACCTGTTGGGGCGATATGCAAATTGCAGAGGGTCCAGGTTGATGGGGAGGGAGGAACAGATGTAGCCCTTCACTAGCTTCTCAAAGCACTTCATGGCTATGGAGGTGAGGGCTACAGGGCGGTAGTCGTTGAGGCAAGCGGGCGTAGATTTTTTGGGTACAGGGATGATGGTGGACTTCTTCAGACAGGTGGGGATGACGGCCTGTTCCAAGGACAGGTTGAAGATGTCAGTGAAAACCGGGGCCAGTTGGTCGGCACAGACTTTTAGGACGCGGCCGGGGATGCCGTCCGGTCCTGCTGCCTTCCTGATATCCACTTTTTTAAAGATCCGTCTCACCCTCATGCTCTGTTACCCTGAACACTGAGTCCTCCATCAGCAGACCCCCCCCCCCCCATTGCCGTGGTTTGTAGGCTGGTGTTGTTATTCACAGCCTCAAACCTCGCATAGAAGGAGTTGAGATCATTTGCTAAGGAGATGTCACTGTTCAGTTTGAGGGGGGTTCCTTTGTAGTCTGTCATTGTTCTGAGCCCTGCCACATGCCTCTAGAGTCAGCCTGTTCAAACTGAAGTTCAACTTTATCCCTGTAACGCCGTTTTGCCTCTATTACTGCTCTCCTGACGTTGTATCTTGCCATCTTGTGTTCTTCCATGTTGCCTGTCACCAGCCCGGTGTTGTATGCTGATGTGCGCACTTTCAGAGCCTCACGGACGGATTTGTCTACCCAGGGCTTTTGATTTGGGTAGATATTAATTTTGGTGGTGGGGATTATTACTTCTACCTGAGTACAGACATAGTCAATCACCGTTTCGGTGTATTCGTTAATATTGGCTGTGTTATCACGGAGTACACTCCATTCTGTGCTTCCCAGCACTGCTTGGAGTGACTCTACTGACGTCACGGTCCAAACGCTTAACCTCTCGCGAGACCACCGGCGTTCGCTTGAGACACTGTTTGTACTTAGGCAAAAGAAAAATTGCGGCGTGATCGCTTTTACCGAATGTGTGGTGTGTGTGTGTGTGTGTGTGTGTGTGTGTGTGTGTGTGGTGTGTGTTGTGTGCCCCTCCTTCCTCATCCATTCTCTAGGACAGGCGGGGAGATAGAGGTGGAGGAAGCAGCGTACAGACAGGAGAGTGAAATATGGCTCTACGGTTACTCTGATTGACATTAGACTGTCTGCTTTGGAGTCAACGCCACAGAGAGGAAGAGACAGACTGAGCAACAGAGACAGAGGAAGATAATGAAAATGGGAGCTGGAGAGCAGGGGCGAGAAACAGAGAAAGAGAGAGAGAGAGAGGAGAGAGAGAGAGAGGAGAGAGAGAGAGAGAGAGAGAGAGAGAGAGAGAGAGAGAGAGAGAGAGATAGAGAGAGAGAGAGAGAGACAGAGAGAGAGAGAGAGAGAGAGAGAGAGAGAGAGAGAGAGAGAGAGAGAGAGAGAGAGAGAGAGAGAGAGAGAGAGAGAGAGAGAGAGAGAGAGAGAGAGATAGAGAGAGAGAGAGATGGGTCAGAGTGGTTTCTGGTAGTGAGATCAATCAGATCCAGTATAGATTGACAGACAGTCTGATACCATATACAGTAGACAGACTGATGGCATCAGCACTGAAACCATCAGAGGGAGACAGTACAGAGAGAGAGAGAGAGAGAGAGAGAGAGAGATAGAGAGAGAGAGAGAGAGAGAGAGAGAGAGAGAGAGAGAGAGAGAGAGAGAGAGGAGAGAGAGAGAGAGAGAGAGAGATAATGTAGAGATAGAGAGGGGGGGTATAATCCTTGGTAAAAGGGCCTAGAATAATATTTTATTACATGCATTCAGCCTTTAAGCATTAAATGTGCACTATGACGTTTTGAGTGTTTACGTGTGTATAATGTAATTATCTGAATTATAATCTATCTCATCTTATCATAATTCTAAGATAAATTATGTTGAAGCAGTGTAAATCAAACAGAAGCCTAGCAGATGCTTCTTTGATTAGTAAATATATTTGCAAACATAATCTCTGGCCCAGCAAGAGTAAAATGGTAACTTTTCAGTGTCCTAGGGACTACGTCTTTCCCTCAGCATAGTTTATTGTAATGTATATTATTTTCATATATATAACGTAGAATTCTTCCACAACTTTGAGTTGAAAAAGTATCCCCCAAAAACGACATACTGTACCTTTAAATATAAATCAGAAGATGGGCAAAGGAAATGTGGTGCCACATAATCAACGTTTTAGTAATCATCAGCATCATTATCCTCATCATCATCAGTTCATACACTTAGAAAAACTGCCACTCTGTCCCTAGTGGTGGCCCAAAGACATGGCACTTTGAGTAAGACCTGTTCAACCCACGCAACAAAGCTTCACACATGACACCATGTAAAACAAAGTGACAGTCTCGTCCTGCGCTCCCACACGTCTGTCCTCACCTGATCTGGCGGTCTTGATGCTGACTGACTGGAAGCCCCCGTTGAGCGCAGAGGTGTCGATAATGTCGGAGTCAAAGTCGCGGTGCGTCTTGCGGTACACGAAGAGCGCCACGATGACAGAGATGACCAGGCACATGATGACCGCAATGACGATGCCCACGTACAATGCCACGTCATCTGTACTGGGAGCGGCTGGAGGGAGAGGGAGGGAGGGAGGGAGAGATAGAGAGAGCTTGAGTTTTAACAAGCTGCTTTCATGCAAATAGTGTTGATACAGCCTGAATCTGCCATTGCCGCACAATGGAATCCATCCCTGTGGAGAAGGGTACAACAGCCATGTGACTTGTGTAATAAAACAAATGACAAAAACATGCTTGAAATAAACAGCGGTGGAACAAGCACACAGTTCTTAAAAGTAGAACTACCCAGATAAATGAGTATGCTGGTAAAAGTCCTCCATTCAATTTCTACGTTCCTAGAGAAAAGGACAAGTAGAGAAGTATTTGCTGTTGAATGTACTTATTACGTATCTAAAGTAAAAGTATTGCATTCTACATGATGTTTGAGTATTCCAGTGCTTGGGAGCATTCAACCCTCGATCCATTGACCTCCATTGAGGTTATGTTAAAGTGGCATGTGGTCCAGTTATGCTGCTCTGATTAAAGCTTATGTTAAAGTGGCATGTGGTCCAGTTATGCTGCTCTGATTAAAGGTTATGTTAAAGTGGTATGTGGTCCAGTTACAGTATGCTGCTCTGATTACATCCTCTTGAAGTCTTCAAATGTGAAAGTATATAATATTCATACATTTCTGCCATGTTTTCTATGCAGAAAGAGAGATATTGAAAAAGATACACAAAGCAAGAAATATGATACAAGGACAAGTAAAAATACGTTAGAACAGTCCAAATGGTAACAATCTGAGTGTCAAAGGAAACAGAATGATATCCAGACAGTGGTTGGATCTAGGTTATAGTACACTGCTATCTAGACAGTGGTTGGATCTCGGTTAATAACATTTACATTTAGACATTTAGCTGATGCTTTCATCCCAAGCGAATGACAAGTTCTGTACGACAAGTCATCAGGAAGGGCACAACTCTATCAGCTGAGTAACAATGTTCATCAAAGTGTTGAGTGCTACAGTGTAGTTTAGTTTATTAGGACAAGTGCATGACAGTAAGGTTAATTAGGGTTAGATTTATAAAAAAAATAAAAAATGAATGGTTGAAGAAGTGTGTCTTTAGTCAATGGCAAAAGATTGGATGGGTTTCGGCTGTCCTAACTGGGGTGGGTAGTTCATTCCACCATTGTGGGGCAAGGACTGAGAAAAGGCAGGTTCTCCTTGATGACCCTCCCGGAGCTCGGATAGGAGTGGGTCTGAGGCGGCCAGAAAATGCAGAGCGTAGGGGTCTTGAGGGTGTGTAGTTAGAGACCATTGACCGGAGGTAGGTGGGAGCGGTTCATTTTGCCACACGGTATGCCAGGTCGAGGGCCTTGAAGCGGATTCGTGCAGCAATGGGGAGCCAGTGCAGGTCCCTAAGAAGTGGGGTTACATGGGCCGACTTCGGTAGGTTTGAGATCAGGCGGGTCGCTGCGTTTTGAATGAGTTGAAGAGGCTTGTGGCTGTGGCCAGCAAGCAGTGCGTTGCAGTAGTCGAGGCGGGAGATGACTGTTGATTGGACGAGGAGTTGGGTGGCTTCTTTTGTCAGGAAGGGGCGGATCCTTCTGACGTTGCTCAGGAGGAATCTGCAGGTTCTGGTTGTCGCTGCGATGTGAGCAGAGAAGTTCAACTGATCGTCGAGGACAACACCAAGGTTCTTGGCGGTCGGGGACACGGTCACAGCTGCATTCTCGACTGTGATGGAAAGGTCGGTCAGGGGGGAGGATTTGGCCGGCAGGTGGAGCAATTCTGTTTTGCTTAGGTTCAGTTTGAGGTGGTTGGTCATCATCCAGGCGGAGATGTCGGACAGATAGGCAGAGTTCCGCTCAGAGACGTGGATATCTGAGGGAGAGAAGGAGAGGAAGAGTTGAGTATCATCGGCATAACAATGATACGAGAAGCCATGAGACGTGATAATGTTACCCAGTGATTTAGTGTAGAGGGAGAAGAGAAGGGGTCCTAGGACCAAGCCCTGGGGGACACCCGTCCGCAGTGGGGTGGGTGGCCGACAGGGTCCCTCCCCATGACACTTGGTGGTTGGATTCTAGGTTACAGTGCACTGTTATCCAGACAGTGGTTGGATTCTAGGTTACAGTGCACTGCTATCCACAGACAGACAGACAGACAGACAGACATACATACAGACAGACATACAGACATACAGACAGACAGACATACAGACAGACAGACATACAGACAGACATACAGACAGACAGACAGACAGACAGACAGACATACAGACAGACAGACAGACATACAGACAGACAGACATACAGACAGACATACAGACAGACAGACAGACAGACATACAGACAGACATACAGACAGACATACAGACAGACAGACAGACAGACAGACAGACATACAGACAGACAGACAGACAGACAGACAGACAGACAGACAGACATACAGACAGACAGACATACAGACATACAGACATACAGACAGACAGACAGACAGACATACAGACAGACAGACATACATACAGACAGACAGACAGACAGACAGACAGACAGACATACAGACAGACAGACAGACATACAGACAGACAGACAGACAGACAGACAGACAGACATACAGACAGACATACAGACAGACAGAGATGGTGGTATAGAGAGACAGACAGACATATATTTTTTTAGTCACATTTAAAGGAGAATAAGACAAACAATTATGTGAAAAAGTTGTGTAATTAGTAAAGAAGGCAGTGATTACAGCAATCATGCTGTTTTCTAAAGTATCTTTCGCTGGGCAAAATTGCCATGAAAAGAAAAGAAAAACACTACTTCAAAATGTCTTGTTTTCTAAGACAGAGAGAGACAAAGAGACACATTTCAAGAAAGAGCAACAGGCAGAAGAAGAATGAAGAATGGCTGAAGGCATTTAGTTGATTTTCCCATTCAAAGTTGTTTATAAACTTAACCCTTACCATAACCTTAACCTTAACCTTAACTGGAGACACCACTCCCAACATAAAAAGAAAAGATTTGATTGATTTTCAAAGTTAGAATTCCTTTTCGACCAAGTGACAGACACTCTTAAAACATGATGAGTTGCTTCATTATTTCATGAGGCCAGTGACATCCTCCTGCAATTATGGCTGAAAGATTAATGACGTCAGTGAGGAGCTGAGAGGAAACATGAGAGGCAAGGGGAGAGGAGATGATAAGAGAGGAGAGGGCAGGAGAAGAAAATATATGTGAGGGGAGAAGGGGATCTGTTATAGAGAGGAGAGGAGATGGGAGGATAGGGGATAGGAGAGGATGGGAGAGGAGAGCAGGGGAGAGAAGATGTGAGGAGAGGAGAGGAGAGGAGAGGAGAGGAGAGGAGAGGAGAGGAGAGGAGAGGAGAGGAGAGGAGAGGAGAGAGGAGAGGAGAGGAGAGGAGAGGAGAGGAGAGGAGAGGAGAGGAGAGGAGAGGAGAGGAGAGGTGAGGAAAGGGAACGGAGAGGAGGGGAGAGGATATGAGAGCTCAGGAGAGGGGAGGAGGGGAGAGGAGAGGAGAGGAGAGGAGAGGAGAGGAGAGGAGAGGAGAGGAGAGGAGAGGAGAGGAGAGGAGAGGAGAGGAGAGGAGAGGAGAGGAGAGGAGAGGAGAGGAGAGGAGAGGAGGGGAGAGGATATGAGAGCTCAGGAGAGGGGAGGAGGGGATAGGGGAGGAGGGGAGAGGAGAGGAGAGGTGTGGAAAGGGAACGGAGAGGAGTGGGAGAGAAGGAGAGAAGTGGGAGAGAAGGAGATACATGAATGGATGAGAGGAGGCATAAGAGAAGAGAGGAGTGGAACACACTTTAAGTTCAAAGCGGAAAACAAACCAACACATTCAACATGAAAGCTGCCGTGAAGGTTTTTTTCTTCTCCTAAGTCTCACACTTAGAGCGCCACGTGTATAATAATTTCTTCTGATGCTGGGAGGAGGGGATTTGTCTGTAGTTATTAAGAAGACAGACAAGTATGGGAATGCTCCTTTTTAATCTGCCCTTAAAGTGGAGAGGCAGATAACAGGTTTTTAGCTGCAAACAGCTTGAGTCATTTGTTGTGGATTTGCTGTTGGTGCGTCATACGGAACAAGTTCAGAAAAGCATGAACTTGATTATGCGTGACTGTATCCTTTGAAGATGCACACAACACACACACACACACACACACACACACACACACACACACACACACACATGTTTTGGCAAGAACGCACACACAATCATCACACGTGCATGTACGCACACACAGATACACAGTGCACACCAAAGAGTTCTACTGTAATATATATATAGCATAATATTATGTGCACACACACACACACACACATGCATGTTTTGGCAAGAACAACGCACATACAAACATCACACAGGCATGTACACACACACACATAGCACACCAAATAGTTTTACACACACACACACACACACACACACACACACACACACACACACACACACACACACACACACACACACACACACACACACACACACACACACACACACACACACACACACACACACACACACACACACACACACACACACACACACACACACACACACACACACACACACACACACACACACACACACACACACACACACACACACACATCTCACTCCTGTGGGCATTTAATTATTTCTCCCCCACCACTTGGTGTCACTATAAACCACGTCTTGTATCTCTAGGGAGCCAGACTGCAGGGCATGTCATTCTGTGTGACTAGGCGACACTCCTTTTCTCACACTACTCTTATTCCTTAAAGCTCCCCATATTTCAATTCCCCCCTCATCAGCGCCGTAAACCATATCTACATTATTGGCGTTATTGCTGTGCAGTGCGTTGACATGAAACCAAAGCGAGACACCATTAGAAACCCCTGACAAGACAAAGAAACTTTAAAGGTGCCGTGTTGAACGGTTGTTTTCATAGGCAAAGAACGTATAATTGGTTTTGCGATTCATCCCATGTATTTCCTCCCTGACAGAACTGCCACGGCTGTGAAAGTGTTGTGGAACTATAATAAGACTAGCGAAGACAAACATCATCCCACTAGAATAATAGACCGGAGCGCTGGGAAGCCGGGCGACCACACAAGAGCAATGCATCATCACGGTCCCACATTATCTGCATACCGTATGGCAATACGCATACGCGGCTTATTAGACACTTTGAGATCAGCAAAGGAGGCCATGCCCTGTGTACTCAGTCTTAGTACCGGTATGTCTCTCTCTCCATCATTCTATATGTAGCATATATCCCTCTCTCTTTCCTGTAAAACTACCTCATTATGAGACACTTATAATAGCAGATACACTGGGACTCTCTCTCTCTCTCTCTCTCTCTCTCTCTCTCTCTCTCTCTCTCTCTCTCTCTCTCTCTCTCTCTCTCTCTCTCTGTTGTTGAGATATTTTCTTTGTAGACAAGTAGAATAATGTGTCCCATAGGAATTCATTAACAGTAGGCCTATCCATCTGGGTTACAGTGTATTCAACCCGCTGCTTCCTTTGTCATTCAGGCCGTCCACCTAAAGTTCCCCAAAACACTAGGTCAAAACCTCGTATATGGCTGGACCATGATGACCAATCGTAAGGTTGGACCATGATGACCAATCGTAAGGTTGGACCATGATGACCAATCGTAACTTCAGTAATGTCTTTGGTCACCTGATTCAGCGGATCAATCAGCGACATACATTCGTGGTTGTAGGACTGAACCCTGCCACGCAAACTTGACATTCAAATGAAAATACATTTAAAACAACCAAACTGCTATGGTCTTCATGTGACAAACAGCATTTTGTGGGATGAACAATCATACATCTATAGTTGGCATGTCTTCCCCCTGACTATAAGGAATCTATACATAACAAGTGCGTGTGCCCATCAGCACGGACGCACATCACCAAGGTGTGCAGAGAAGTAAACAGAAAAGGGGCAAAGAGGCAAAACAAGGAAGCGAAAAGGGAAAGTGAGAGAGAGAGACAAACGCACAGTCAAAGAGGAAGACGAGAAAGCTAGAAACCCTGTTGGGCCTTTAAGTGGGTCGCTAAGTTTTTTTTTGCGTGGACCTGTCTTTCCTCTTTTGTTTTGTCGTGATCCGATAGACTCAAGTGACTCGAGGTCGTTCGTTCCGTCTGTCCGATGTTCTCTTGCCGCCTGATAAGAGACAAACGCTGCATAAAGACGTCTCTTTCTGACAAGGTGGCCCTTGAAAAAAAGGGTCTGAAAGTCAGTCAGTTGCACTTTTTTGACCAGACAGTGACGAATGAATAAACGCAAACAGACTAGTTTCTGTTCCAGGCTGTGCAACGTGTGTCGGACTCAGCAGCGATGTCAACAGCCGAGACTTCCACAGAGACGTGTGACCCACTCGTACTCCCACCCAGGCACAGATTACTTTTGTGTTCCTACTTTAAGTGTAAATGCTATAAAAATACAGTAAATTACATTTTATCAAAATATTAACCATTAAATAA
>NC_140165.1:131035288-131062788 GCF_963971535.1 Notolepis coatsorum | reverse complement strand
CTTCTCGCAGGGTGGCACGCTGGCTGGCCGCGGACCAAGGGGTTGTCGCGTCCGGAATGAAATCCCCCGGGACGCGCAATGTCTGGCCGTATAACAGTTCCGCCCGCGGACGAGGCCTGCAGGTCTTCCTTGGGGGCGCTCCTAAGTCCGAGCATGACCCACGGCAGCTTATCCACCCAGTTGCCGTCCGTCAGGCCTGCGCGCAGCGCCGCCTTCATGGACCGGTGGAAACGTTCGCATAGCCCGTTGGCCTGCGGGTGGTACGCGGTTGTACGGTGCAGCTTAACCCCCAGGCCGCTGGCGACCGCGTTCCAGAGCTCTGAGGTGAACTGCGAGCCCCGGTCGGAGGAGAGGTCAGACGGGGTCCCGAAACGTGCGATCCACGTGCTGATAAAGGCGCGGGCCACATCGGAAGAAGACGACGAGGCGAGGGGAACGGCTTCCGGCCATCGGGTGGTCCTGTCCACCATAGTGAACAGGTAGGTAAACCCGTGAGAGGAAGGAAGCGGGCCCACGAGGTCAACATTGACGTGGTCGAATCTCCTCTCGGGAACCACGAATGTCACAAGCGGGGCCTTGGTATGTCGGTGCACTTTAGCCCGTTGGCAGGACACACACACGTCGACCCAGGCCATCACGTCTTTCTTGAGCCCTCGCCACACAAACTTCTGTGACACCAACCTGCTCGAAGGCTTCCTACCGGGGTGAGACAGGTCGTGCACAGCCTCGAAAGCCCGCCTGCGCCAGCCTATAGGGACCAGCGGCCGGGGTTGCCCGGTGGAGAGGTCACAGAGCAGGGACGCGCCCGAGCCGCCAATCGCGACGTCTCTGAGGCGCAGACTGGTATCCGCTGTCCTGAGGGCCTGGATGTCGTGGTCGGAGGCCTGTTCCGAGCCCATGGCGACGTAGTCGAGGCCCAGTTGCACAGCTCCGATGACGACCCTGGATAGGCAGTCTGCGACCACGTTGGCTTTCCCGGCGATATGCCGTATGTCTGTCGTGTACTCGGAAATGTACGAGAGTTGGCGCTGTTGTCGCGCGGACCACGGTTCAGCCACCTTGGACATGGAGAACGTGAGGGGTTTGTGGTCGACGAAGGCCGTAAACTCCCGGCCCTCCAGCATGAAACGAAAATGGCGCACCGCCAACCAGAGACCAAGGAGCTCTCTGTCAAATGCGCTGTACTTGCGCTCCCTGGGGGTCAGTTGACGGCTGAAAAACGCCAGCGGTTGCCAGGCGCCGTCAACGTATTGTTCATGCACTGCGCCCACCGCGTAGTCTGACGCGTCGGTGGTAATGGCGACCGGGGCCCCCGGTGACGGGTGAGCCAACATGGCTGCACCCGCCAGGGCCGCCTTGGTGGCCGCGAAGGCTGTCGTCCTCTCGGCCGTCCAGTCGACCGGCTGGTTGGGGGACTTGTCCTTCAGCGCCTCGTAAAGCGGCCGCATGGTGTGGGCCGCCCAGGGGGCGTGTAGCTTTATGCCAAGCAAGCAGTGCAAAAACTTACCGTAGTGGCATGCAGTAATGCGCCTTTCATTTTCCGCCGCCCAGCGCCCAGGTCGTGCGGAAATAGGCTGTCTATTGCCATTCTCTTTGACAAACTCTAACCTTAACCAGCTCCTTAACAGCGCCTAAACTTAACCGTTCTAACCTTAACCAACTCCGAAACAATGCCTAACCTTAACCGGCGAAAGAATACACGTTAAAAAAAAATCACGTTAAAAAATATTTTCGATGGGATTCGAACTCGCCAGCAAACAAGCCATAGGATCCACAGCCATGTGTCCTTGCCAATTGAGCTAGTGCCAGATAGTGAATAAGAGGCGGTGACTTATATATATTGAGCTCCAACCAAGGCGGGATCTCATGCGCATGCGCGGGCACCTCGCGCGAGCACGCCGGCGCACGCACGCACCTGAGCGAGCACGCCGCCGCCGGTGCACGCACGGTAGCATTTGTCTGAAAAGAAGGGCGCTTTACCGCACTAGCGTGCGGTGACGAATGCGGAAGCATTTTTGCACTGCTTGCTTGGCATTAACGTACAGGCGCCCAGGGGATGAACCGGTGATAAAACGTCACCATCCCGAGAAATTCCCTGAGCGCCCGGGCCGTCGGGGGTCGTGGGAAAGCGGAAACGGCCTCCACTTAGCCGGGTTGATGATTAGGCCGTTTTGGCCCAGCCTCGTAAAGAGGCATCGTAGGTGCTCCAGGTGCTATTCGGGCGAGGAGCTGGCGACGAGGATGTCGTTCAGGTAGACAAAAATAAACGGCATGTCTCTGAGCGTCGAGTCCATTAGCCTCTGGAAAGACTGTGCCGCGTTCTTCAGTCCGAACGGCATCCGTAGGAACTCAAATAGACCGAAGGGTGTTACCACCGCCGTCTTCGGGACGTCCAAGGGGTGTACCGGCACTTGGTGGTAACCGCGTACCAGGTCTACTTTCGAAAAGAACAGCTTACCCGCCAGGTGCCCTGAGAAGTCCTGGATGTGGGGGACCGGGTAGCGGTCTGGCGTGGTAGCATCGTTGAGGCGTCTGTAGTCCCCGCACGGTCTCCATCCCCCATCCGGTTTGGGCACGATGTGCAGCGGCGAGGCCCAGGGGCTGTCCGAGCGTCGGACAATCCCCAACTTCTCCATGTTGGCGAACTCTGACCTAGCGACTGCTAGTCTGTCAGGGTTGAGCCGGCGGGCCCTAGCGTACACGGGAGCTCCTTGAGTCTCTATGTGATGCTCGACCCCGTGTTTGGTGGTCGCGGCCGAGAACGTAGGCTGTGTCAAGCCGGGAAACTCCCGCAGTAGGCGTTGGTACACGTCACCTTCTGCGAGCGAGCTGGCCAGCCCGCTGTATACCACTTCATTGCGCACACAAGTCAAGGAAGCGTACGTCTGGGCGTCTACCAGGCGGCCGTGCCTCACGTCCACGAGGAGCCCATGTGCGCAGAGGAAATCCGCCCCGAGTAGTGGGAACGAGACGTCGGCCGTGACAAACTCCCACGTGAACCGCTGTCCCCCGAAACACAACTCCACGGTCCTCGTGCCGTAGGTGCGGATCGGGTTACCGTTGGCGGTCGTCAGTCGCGGACCCCCCCCCCCGCCGGCGGTGTCCTCCACCGTCGCCGGTAGGACGCTCCTCTGTGCTCCGGTGTCGCAGAGGAATTCTCGACCAGAGAGTGTGTCCTTAATGAAGAGTAGCCTGTTCGACGTACCTGCGCTCACGGCCGCTACTGGGCGCAGGTGTTGGCGTTTCCCGCCCTGACAAAAGTACAAGGCGGGCGGCACTTCGTTGCTTTCGCGCCGAAGCGTGCATGGAAATAACACAGGCCTGTGTCATTATTGCCGTCGGCCGCGGCGCCCCTCTCCATCTTCGCCCCTCCCCCTCTGGGCATGTGCGCCCGTGTCGGGGCCAGCACCTCTGGGGCTAAGTGCTGCGTGGCCAGGTAGAACCGATCTGCCTCCTCTGCCAGAGCACGGGGATCCACAATGTTTGTATTGGCCAGCGCCGTCTGTACCCGTGGCGGCATGTGTCTGAGGAACAGCTCTTTAAATAAAAAGTTTGGCTGCTCGGCGCCCAGTAGATTCAGCATCATCTCCATATGCGCCGACGGCTTGCTGTCTCCCAAGCCACGTATATCCAACAAGCGTCGGGCCCGCTCAGACGGCGACAACTCAAAAATCCTGAGCAGGTGCGTCTTAAACGCCTCATATCTATCCCGGGCCGGCGGAGCGGTAATGAAGCCTACCGTTCTCGCCGCCGTAGTGTTGTTCAGACTCGAGACGACGTGGAAGTATCGAGCGGCGTCATCCACGATTCCCCGTAGGGCGAATTGCGCCTCCGCCTGGGCGAACCACGCGGCCGCCGACTGCTCCCAAAACTCAGGCAGTCTGAGAAAACCAGCGTTGTTTGCCATGTTCGTCGTATTCTCCGTCTCGGAAACTTCTTCGAGACTAATGTCAGGGCCACCAGTGTAGCGCTGAGAAGAAGGAGTCGGAGGCGGTGTCTCGAAGTTAAACCTAATTCCTTTATTCATCAGCGTAACAACAAGTCGACGTAGTCGTGTCGACAGTAAAATAAGAATGCCGGTGGCAGGAAGTGCCACCCTATAAATCGTCCGGGGGGAACTACCATTCCCCACGAGTTCCTTGTGAATTATGTACAGTCACTACAATATATTATTATTCATATTATTATTATTTTATCATTGATAATAGTAATAATAGTAATAATCATCATCATCATATTCATAACAATGAGTCATCATTTGGAACTGATTCTATATGTTTTTTTCTGGTTGTTTGATTTTGCCTGGTAAACAGGGAATGGATGAGTTACTTACATGTATCTATTGCTATGTCCACCCATCACAAACACGCAAACTGTCTAACGCCTGTCCCCGTCTCCCTGTCTCCCTGTGAGTGGATGTCTCGTGGTGATGACCGGAGTGGTGGACGTCCCGTGGTGATGGCCGGCAGGATGTGATCCTCTCTACGCCGCCCCCGTACCTCAAATGGATCCGTCATCAGCTATATTTTCAATCTTTCAAAATGTCCTTATGTACCCCAGTTGCTATTGCATGTACTTATTTGTGTTGCATTACACATATATGTACATGATTACTAACTGTTTCGCCTGTTTTATAGCAACACTACTATCACCGACATGAAGGCCCTTGAACGGCCCTTCTAAGGTTTCTCCCCTCCACATTGCCTGTGGTGCTTTTTTTCCTATTGCTAGGTTTTTAGTGAGTGTTAACTTACCTTCGCGTGGGGTATGTCTGGGAGTGTTGCATTCATTTATTAATTGATTTATTTTACATTTTATTTTGGACTTCATGGTGTTTTAGTGCTGTTCTTGATTTAATGTGATGTTTCTGCTTGACTTGTTTAAAGAAGACGTGTCCGGTCCATGGGGACATTAACGTGTGTTGCCGGGCCTTACAAATACATTTGATTTGATTTGATGAGCAAAACAAAAATGTTATTAAAATATTATGTTCATGTAAACAGTTTGCTTTTGAATTAGATTCACTATGCAAAGATAAAAGGGTGGTTTATTCCTCCTTGCAGTGTGACATCCAATATGATGTTCAAACCACACTGACCTTGTATTTATCTATTCCTTCTATTCCTTCTAAAACATTTAGGTTCTAGCCAGAACATCAATACAGGAAGCTAAACAACACCTGTACAAAGAGGGGCTCCTGAATACATGCGAGAGGGTACATGTAGAAGGGTCAGGCACATTGTAATGAAGATACATGTGGACACAGTATTGATTTATCCCCCCTGGTGGGTTCTCCACTGGGTAATGTGTAAATGTTACATTAAACCTAGCTTGCAGAAGGTCAGAGCAAGTACAGATAATCTTAAATTATGTGTACGAACAATTTAAGCGATTGTGTGGCATTTTGGTGTGAATGAAGATAGTATTGTACACTTGTAGCCTTGTTGCAAGAATGTGTAATTCAATTACCGATGTCTTCATCAATGTTATGTTGAATTTGTTCGTTGGTACAGTCAGAATTTAAGAGCCGAGCAGATCTGTCATACCACGATATGCACAACAACCACGTTTATTATAGTCAAGAACTCATGTCATCTTGGAGAACAGCTTCTGCATGCCGTGTTCATTGACTTCACACGTGCAAACAAACATGACCATCTCCTTCATTCTACTGAACATGGCATGTCATCAAGAACATTTGGCTAACAGTGCACAGCTCTTTGGTAGACAGGTACAGTTCCTCTCATCAGGCCTGGCTGAGGTTCCCCAAGGTGGGATCTTGTCCCCTTTCCTGCTTGTTCTCTGAATGACCTCTCTCGACAACCTGTTACCATGTTGAGTGTTGGGCCCATAAAGTATGCAGATGATTTGACTGTCTCTGATCTTCTCATGGGCACCCTACTGGGGCAGATGATCTGACTCTCTCTGATCTTCTCATGGGCACCCTACTGGGGCAGATTATCTGACTCTCTCTGAACTTCTTGTGGGCACCCTACTGGGGCAGATGATTTGACTGTCTCTGATCTTCTCATGGGCACCCTACTGGGGCAGATGATTTGACTGTCTCTGATCTTCTCATGGGCACCCTACTGGGGCAGATGATTTGACTGTCTCTGATCTTCTCATGGGCACCCTACTGGAGCAGATGATTTGACTGTCTCTGATCTTCTCATGGGCACCCTACTGGGGCAGATGATTTGACTGTCTCTGATCTTCTCATGGGCACCCTACTGGGGCAGATGATTTGACTGTCTCTGATCTTCTCATGGGCACCCTACTGGGGCAGATGATTTGACTGTCTCTGATCTTCTCATGGGCACCCTACTGGGGCAGATGATTTGACTGTCTCTGATCTTCTCATGGGCACCCTACTGGGGCAGATGATCTGACTCTCTCTGATCTTCTCATGGGCACCCTACTGGGGCAGATGATTTGACTGTCTCTGATCTTCTCATGGGCACCCTACTGGGGCAGATGATTTGACTGTCTCTGATCTTCTCATGGGCACCCTACTGGGGCAGATGATTTGACTGTCTCTGATCTTCTCATGGGCACCCTACTGGAGCAGATGATTTGACTGTCTCTGATCTTCTCATGGGCACCCTACCGGGGTAAACAGCAAACAGCTGTTGATGCAGTTACAGCATGGGGGCAAACCTATTGCCTTGCAGCCAATGCTGTAAAAACAAAGGACATGGCCATCAGTCTTAGGAAGCATCCTATTATTCTGAATAAGCGGGCAGTAGAGAGGGTGGATACATTCATGGTCCTCTGAGTACAGCTCTCTTCTGACCTCACATGATAACTGAGTACAGTGCATGATGCTGAAGGGCTCAGCCAAGGGTTCACTACCCAAGTGTTGCCAAGCCTCCCTTCAGACGTAGTGACCCAGATATATGTGACCTTCAGATATACAGTATGTGACCTTCAGATACAGTATGTGACCTTCAGACCGGTCCGGGAATATGCCTCACTTGTTTTGGGCTTCCCAAAACTTGTGATCCAAAAGTATCACATCGTTTTACTGTTATTAAATATTACTCAGAGCAGTCCTCTGCAACTTGTAAAATTATTGACTGGTAATTCATACTGTTATGCAATGATCTCCCCCCCCCCCCCCCCCCCCCCCCATAATAAATCTATATCTAACCATAGGTCATTTTGGGTTGAGTTCCATTGTTAACTTCTTAAAAAGAAAAAAAGCCTGTCTGATTCACTCTAGAACTAAGCTTAATCCATGTATTTGAAACTGGGTCTATTATTCTTTAAAGCCTTCAAGCCGAAAGGATGAGAAAAAGGGCTTTACGCTCAGGTCAGGTAAGCGCGAGGGGAATAACCCGAGCGGTTCCAATACAATAACTCCCTATCAACAGGAGGCATGGCTACAGCCGCCCTACGGTGCATGAAGATAAAGGATATTAAAGTATTCTAGTGTGATGTGTTTCTCCCCTCCCAATCCCAACTCTCTCTCTCTCTCTCTCTCTCTCTCTCTCTCTCTCTCTCTCTCTCTCTCTCTCTGTCTGTCTTATTCCATTCATGTCTATACTACATACTGTATCTAAAACACTGTTCAAAAAGCATGTTTCAATTTAGTAAATTGTAGATGTTGATGTAATACAGTACGCTATATTCTCCAATACTCTCTCTCTCTCTCTCTCTCTCTCTCTCTCTCTCTCTCTCTCTCTCTCTCTCTCTCTCTCTCAATTCAATTCAATTCAAATGGGCTTTATTGACATGGGAAACATACGTTTACATTGCCAAAGCCAAACAAAACAAAACAATCAAACATAAAGCAAAATAAATCAGTACATTACAGACGGAATTTCTTGTACAGTCTTTATGGTGGTTGCATTCCGCTGGATGTCCTTTTCTTGTCACAGCAGCTCACAAATCTTGCTGCTGTGTTTGCACATTCTTGTATTTCTCCCAGTAGGTATGGGAGTTTTGAGTTATTGTCCATGTTTTCAAAGTCTCTTTGGGTGTTTGCAATTTGTGGGAAGTATATGTCTCTGATGTCTTGGTATAGGGGGCAGGTTGTTAAGAAGTGGAGCTCGGTTTCCACCTCTTCTTGTGTGCAGTGGGTGCATAGTCTGTCTTCTCTTGGGAGCCAGGTCTGCCTATGGCGGCCTTTCTCAATGGCTAGGCTGTGCTCGCTGAGTCTGTACCTAGTCAAGGATCTTCTTAGTTTTGGGTCAGTCACGGTGCTCAGGTATTCTGCCACTGTGTACGCTCTGTTTAGGGCCAAATAGCATTTCAATTTGCTCTGGTTTTGGGTTGTTTCTTTCCAATGTGTCAGATAGTTTTTTTTTTGTTTTCTTATAATTTTATTTAGTCCAGTGTGGTTACTGTCTGGTGGTTCTGCTTGTGTTTGTGAGCAGAGTCCCAGAACCATCTGGCTGAGTGGGCATCTATCGAGGGTCTCTCTGTGGGTGAGGGCTATGTTGTGGAGTGTGTCTGGGTCGCTTTCTTTTAGGTGGTTGTGGAATTTGAATGCTCTTTTTTGAATTTTTATGATTAGTGGGTATCTTCCTAGTTCTGCTCTGCATGCATTATTTGGCGTTTTCCGTTGGGTGCGGAGAATGGATTTGCAAAATTCTGCATGCAGAGTCTCAATTGGGTGTTTGTCCCATTTGGTGAAGTCTTGGTTTGCAAGTGGGCCCCAGACTTCACAACCATATAGGGTGCTGGGAGTGAGATTGACGTGAGCGGAGGTGTTTGTGGAGGTTTTTCTTTTCTTCTATTTTCCTTTTTTTTGTTGTTCTTATTTTCCCGTTTCCTTTCTATGTGCACAGTGAGGTGTGGTTTTATGGGTTAATTTTCCTATCAGGGTAACTGGTGTAAGTGTACAGTGTTGGAGGCGAGTGTATTGTTTGGTGAGTGGAGGCGGCCGGTGACATGGCCTCGCAATCAGCAGGACCTGAGTCTGTGTCGCTCAGACACGGGGTGAGGTGTGTCCCCGAGGGGACTGCTACGGTGGAGGAGGTTCTGAAAGCTGTCGGCGAGCAGGTAGGATGCGAAAATCTCGCTTATGCATCGCGGATGAATAAAGCTGTGGTGGTTTTTTTGAAAAAGGAAAGTTTGGTAAACAAAGTAATTGCGAGTGGCATTTTTGTGAGGGATGTGCTTGTGGCCGTATCGCCGCTGTCGGCTCCTGCTACACGGGTAGTCGTGTCTAACGTGCCGCCGTTTATCAAAGACGAGGCTCTGTCGAGAGAGCTGATGCGCTTCGGTAGGTTTGCGAGTGGTTTCAGACCTATTGCTCTTGGGTGTAAGGATCCTGGGCTGAAGCATGTACTCTCGTTGCGTCGCCAAGTGTTTATGTATTTGAAAAGCGCAGACCAAACGTTAAATGCTAGTTTCACTGTGAAGTTTGGGGAGAGCTTGTATGCTGTGTATGCGAGTACTGACAGCTTGCGCTGTTTTGAGTGCAGGGATTTTGGACATAAGCGATTCGCTTGTCCGCATCCAAAGCCCGCAGCGGGAGGGGCATCGCGTCAGCCAAGTGAAAAAATAGTAGAGGTTAATGTGGTAATCACTGCAGAGCAACAGGCAGATACAGGGGGAGTGGAGGATGTTACTGGTGAGACAGAGGGGCTGGTGGTGGAGGGAGAAGCTGTAGGAGGAGGAGAGGGTGATAATGGGACAGAGGAGCTGGTGGTGGAGGGAGAAGCTGTAGGAGGAGGAGAGGGTGATAATGGGACAGAGGAGCTGGTGGTGGAGGGAGAAGCTGCAGGGCCAGGGAGTAACCATGCTCCCGAAACAGGTGCACAGCCAGGGCCGGTGCTAGGTTCATCAGATGGAGGGGGGGCCCCTTTCCCCGTGGTTGTAGGGGGGAGTGAAGTTGACGCAGAGGCCAGTGGTGGTGTGGAGAGAGGGGGGGGCGAAGTGGTGGAGGGGGGGGGTCAGAATGGGAAGGAGAGGGAAGTTGAGGGGAGCACACTGGTGGATGAGGAGGGGATGGATTTAGGGGGGGCTAAGGAGAGGGAGAGTGGGTCTGAGGAAGAGGCATTGGTATCTGGTGATGAGAGTGAGGATTTGGAAAAGGGGGAGATGTATACTGCAAGGGAGCTCACCCGGTTTCTTAGGGAAACCAAAAACAAGAAAAATTTTCCATTGGGACGTTTTTTCCCAGATCAGGAAAAGTTTTTAAGGTCTGTGATACATGCTAACAAGGTCACAGGTGGGGGATCAATGATGACACCCAGGAGGAAGTTCCGACTGAATAAGTGGGCTACTAATGTCAGGAAAAGAAGATTGTCATCAAAAACAGATGTATAATGTATGGACTGTATGGTGCACATCTGCGGGTGGTTTTCTTTTTCTGGTTCTTGCTCTCTGTTTTCTCCCTCTTTTTTCACATGGAGGTCCTTCGGATTGATTGTGCTGGGGATGGTGTGAAAGGGGGGCTGTTTTCTGATTATGCAAAACAGAAAAATTTAAATGTTATTTTTGTACAAGAGACCCATAGTGATGTTGACTGGGGACTCAGTTGGAGGGGGGGTTTGGTGATGAGTCATGGCACTAATAATAGTGCAGGGGTGGCTGTCCTGTTCTCTCCTGGACTTGGGGTCAATATTACATTGCAGAAGGAGGTGAAGGTGTGGTGGGACAGAGTGATCCAGATGCCGGTTACTCAGGGCGACAAGACCCTGGTGAAATGCATCACCCTCCGGCGCACCAAGAGCAGTGAGGTGAACGAGCTGCGGGGGCGTCTGGTGGAGCGCCTGTGGCGGGGCCTGTTCAGCGGTTCAGACGAGGAGTGTTTCTGTCTGCCGGGAGTCGGTCCGCCTGCCTGTCATCACACACTGTGCTCATGTCTACTGCCGCTCTTGCATCACTCTGGTCGTCAGCACGGAGCAGGAACATGCGCGCTGTCCTCGCTGTCGAGGTGAGATCAGGGCCAGTCGGCTGGTGGAGTTCCCACAGGAGATGGAAGAGGAGGAGGTTAAAGCTCTGATGGACAGCCTGCTCAGGGTGCGCGATGAGGACGGCAGCATCAAGAGTGTGGTGGTCTCTCAGTTCGAACGTTTCCTCACCATACTAGAGACCCCATTCAGGGACCATGGTTTCAGTTTTGTGCGTCTGGACGGCAGATTGACCCAGAAGAGGCGGGCCCAGGTCATCAGGGAGTTCCAGAGCCCCGGCCACGGCCTCGTCATCTTGCTCCTGTCACTCAAGGCTGGACCCTGCATCGGACCGTTTTGGGTAGACCAGGAACGTGGTCGTCACCAAGTTCATCGTGAGGGACTCTGTGGAGGAGAGTATGGGGGAGATCCAGAGGGAGAGGCAGGACCGGGTGGAGAGTGCTTGGGGACTGGGGAATGCAATGGGTACTGTGGGGGGGGAGGGGCTGAACATATGATTTTGAATGTCAAGTGGTTTTATGTGCTGGAGGAGGTTTTTGGAGTGTGTAGGGGTGGTTGTGGGTGTGTGTGTGTGTGAGTGTGTGTGTGTGTGGGTGTGTGCGTGCGAGTGGGTGTGTGTGTGGGTGAGTGTGTGGGTGTGTGTGTTGTTTTTATGAAGATGCCGTGAGATTTTTGTGTCTCTATTGACTGTTTTTAGTTGACATGTTTTAATAAAAGAACATCAAAAGTCAAAGTCTCTCTCTCTCTCTCTCTCTCTCTCTCTCTCTCTCTCTCTCTCTCTCTCTCTCTCTCCCTGTCCGCCTGTAGGGACACATCTTTATCACAGGCTTTGATGATGAAACTGCTCCGGCAGACCATAAACGACAGGCATTAGAGCACATCACACAGATTCCTAGATGACTTTGAAGATAAAATGAGACCCGTGGCAATGGTAGGAAGGAGAGATAATGTATAATAAATAAGGTTGAGAACCAGAGGAGCAAGAGTCCTGGTTGCCGTCTGCCCCTCTCCCTCCTCTCGTAATCTCTCTCTATATATTACATGTATGTCTCTCTCTCTCTCTCTCTCTTTCTCTCTCTCTCTCTCTCTCTCTCTCTCTCTCTCTCTCTTTTAGTACAATTATTTAATCATTAGTATGAGGTGTCTGTAACAGCAAGGTACAGAGAGAGAGATAGAGAGAGAGAGAGAGCGAGAGAGAGAGATAGAGAGAGAAAGAGAGAGAGAGAGAGAGAGAGAGAGAGAGAGAGATAGAGAGAGATAGAGAGAGATAGACAGAGATGGGTGAGAGATAGAGCAGGATGGAGGGATGGATAGATAGATATAGGGAGTGAGAGAGATAGAGAGAGGGAGGGATATAGAGAGAGGGAGGGAGATAGTGCAGGAGGGAGGGAGGGAGATAGGTAGTGAGAGAGAGAGCGAGCGAGAGAGATAACAGGATGGATTGAGTGTGAGAGAGATTTTATTTGATTTGATTGAAGTTTATTTCAAATATGCAACATAACAAACAAACATCAAGTACACATATAGCCTTAAGCTGTTCAAATAATAAATGTATATAAAAAATAAAAAATAACAAAGAATGAACATAAAAGTCAAACAAAAAAGTAAAAACACTATTTTTGTATTTTTTTTGTCATTTACATATTTGAAAAGGAGTGGGGACAAGCATACACTTATTTAATCCCACCCCTATTTACTCATCAGAACATACTATATTTTATTTACTAATTCATACATTACTAGACTTATATTGAAAATTAACTTGTAGTTTAACAATACATTTTTTAATAATACCTTATTAATATTTGCCAAACTGTATGTTACCCTGTAAAGTTCCTCTAGCCATTTTTTATACATATATACAACTATATAACTACATATACACATATATACATTTATATATACATACATACAGATACATACTGCACATAACTCCACAATCAGACCGTTCCATAATGTTACTCTGCATATTGAAATACAAAGACTCATCATGTTCGTTCGAAAACTGTATCTTTTGAAATTAAATGTTCCCCTTAAATTGTAACCCCCATCTTGCATGTTCAGTCTTTGAATATTTCCTGAGTTTATAATTTTTTGCTTTGTACATTATTTGTGCAGTTTGATACATTACAATATCAGTATATTTTAATAATTTTGACTGTAAGAAAAGTGAATGAGTATGTTCCAGATATCCAACCTTGTGAATAATAATAATAATAATAATAATAATAGATTCAATTTGTACCGCACTTTATATTCGCGAGAATCTCAGAGTGCTACAGGAGATGTAGACAAAAAGTTAAATGAATAAAACAATTAAAATGAATAAAAATTATTAAAATGAATAAAACAACCAATGAAATGGAAGAACATAAAAGTAAAATAAAATAATAATAAAATGAATAGAAGTAAAAATAAAAGTAAAAGAAAGATTCAGGCAAAAGCCTTGTTAAAAAGAAATGTTTTTAGGCCCCTTTTAAAAGCCTCAACGGATTGTGGTGCTCTCAGGTGGATGGGGAGAGCATTCCATAGTCTGGGTGCGGCAGAACAGAAGGCTCGATCGCCCATGGTGTGCAGCTTAGTCCTGGGGGCTTTGAGGAGGTAGGCTGTGCCGGAGCGGAGGGAGCGTGAGGAGGACTGGGGGGTGAGGAGTTCCTTGAGATAGGCAGGGGCACCACCGTGTACGCACTGGTGAGTGAGGAGGGAGACCTTGTACTCGATCCTGTGTTCCACGGGAAGCCAGTGAAGGGATCTGAGGGTGGGGGTGATGTGATCATATTTGCGCACCCTCATTAGGATCCTAGCAGCGACATTCTGGATGGTTTGCAGTTTTTTAATGCTTTTACTAGGGATCCCGATGAGGAGTGCATTGCAATAGTCCAGCCTGGAGGAAACAAAAGCGTGGACGAGTTTGAAGGTGATGATGGTGTGATCCGGATACACAGCTGGGTGTCAACAGCGTAGCAATGGAAAGACACACCGTGCCGGCTGATGATGCGGCCGAGGGGGAGCATGTACAGGGTGAACAGCAGGGGGCCGAAGACGGATCCCTGGGGGACACAGCAGGTGACGGGGTGGTTGGAGGATGTTGCGCCTCCAAGAGAGACACACTCAGGCCCCGTCCACACGAACGCTGGGTTTAATGTAACCGTGATTGTATGTGCGCAGTTGCACTGTTCGGCCACACACAACCGGGGATTTGCTACACTGCAACCGCGGTCTTTGAAACCGGTGGCCAGGGTGGAGTTGTGCGGTTTTGCAGTTGCGTGTGGGCATAGCAACCGAGGTTATTCCCAGTGTTTACAGCAGAGCTGTCGCAATTATTCCCCATGTTCACGGCAGACCGCGGGGTAGAGAGATTAGAGCAGAGCCAACTACACCAGTGTTTACAGCAGAGCTGTCCCAAGTAGCGTTATATGAAAATGATTGTAACAAACTTTTGTTCAAAACGTATCGTCTGTGTTGAAGAGTGTTGTGATCGACTGATGTCTGTTGACGCTCAGAGTAAACATGTAGCTGCAGCTAAACTAAACTCATGTGTTGTCAAGTTATTGTTATAAGGAACCCAGTCCAGACTGCATCCCCTTAACAATTGTTTGTATTGAGCCGTATTGTATTGTACCCATTCTGCAATGTGTTAAATAACGTTTGCATCCATTCATTATACTAGCGTTAACGTTACATTATTACGTTAGCATTTAAGCTATATACTATACATAGAGAATGCCATTGACATTAGCATGTAGCTAACAACACCGGAGATCTTTTTTGTGAGACTAAACTATCCGCTCTTGGTGGTAAATTGTGTTGCTGATGGTTTTGTTTCATCAACAAAATGAGAGGCAGAACACAGTGAATGTATCCGTTTGTTTATTGCAGTTTCTTTCCGTTGGCAAAATGATCAATAGGGTCCAGCTGTGCTTCTAAACAAGAAGTTTACTTCTTCTTCTTCAGTAAATTAATGGCAGATCGCGACCCAACAGGAAGTTTAGTGAGCGTTCAGTCTTTTCTGATTGGTTGAAATGGCCTTCATGTCTGAACAACATCGCCGCCTACTGCTTTGGCATTGTATTACATTGTACTAAATGTATCGGTTGCTGGGTTCCAGCTCTGCCCGTGAGTACGCAGTTATACACGGTTGTCCACCTGTGTTCACCGTGTGGACGGAGTTTTATTTTTTCAAACTTCGGTCATATTAAATCCAAACTCTCGTGTGGACAGGGCCTCAGTCCGACCAGCCAAGAGGGACTGGAACAAGCCAAGGGCTAGGTCGCGGAGTCCGACATTGGAGTGGAGACAGTCCAGTAGGATGGAATGATCCACCGTGCCGAAGGCTGCCAATAGGTCGAGAAGGACCAGAATGGATGGGGTTCCAGCATCCGCCGCCATCAGAAGGTCGTTGGTTACCCTGACCAGGGCTGTCTCTGTGCTGTGCGCAGAGCGGAACCCAGACTGGAACTTCTCGAAGATGTTGTTGTCTCTGAGGTGTGCTTGGAGCTGCTCCGCAACTACCTTCTCCAGCACCTTGTAGAGGAACGGGAGGTTGGAGATGGGCCGGTAGTTGACGAAGGCCTCTGGGTCCAGGGTGGGTTTCTTCAGGAGGGGGGTAATGATGGCAGTTTTGAGGGCAGGCGGAACATGGCCAGCCTGCAAGCAGAGGTTGATGGTGCTGGTCATAAGGGGACCAATAGTGCAGATGTTGGCTTTCACCAGGACTGTGGGGAGGGGATCCAGAGCACACGTGGATGACTTCATCCTCCCGATGATGGCCTCGACCTCACGCTGCGTGGTGTCACTGAAACAGCGGAGGAGCTGGGAGACTTCAGGCTGTAAGCTGGGAGACTTCAGGCTGTAAGACAGCAGGTGGAGCAGGTGAGGAAGAGGAGCCGGGGAGGAGAGAGCGGATGCCCTCAACTTTGACTGTGAAGAATGACATGAAGTCATTACACCGCTTCTCAGTGGTCTCTCTGTGTGCCTGGGTTTGGGGTTTGAGGAGGTGGTGTATTGTGGAAAAAAGCTGTTTAGAATTGCCGGGGCTATTGTTGATGATGTTGGAGTAGAACCGTGACCGAGCGTCCTTCAGGGCTTTGGAGTAGGCCTTTTGGTGCTCTCTGTAGACCTCTCTGTGCACGGTGAGTCCCGACGCAGTGAAGCGTCGCTCAAGGACACGGCCAGCCACCTTCATCTCTCTCAGCTCGCTGGTGTACCAGGGGGCAGAGCGTGAGAAAGTGACCATCTTGGATTTCACGGGGGCGTGAACATCCAGGAGGCCACTCAGGGCTTTGTTGTAGTAGCCTACTGAGTCACTGGCTGAGGAGAGGGCAGGAGGGGCAAGATGTTGAAGATCCAAGGCCAGAGCATCCAGGTTGATGTTTTTTATGTTTCATGTTTTATGTTTGAATGGGGGGGGGGGGGGGGACAGCATCTCCATGGAAACGGCCATGTGATCCGACATGCCCGGGTCGTATACACACAGGTTGTTAATAGGGGCAGCAGGGTCGGAAATCACAAGGTCAAGTGTGTGCCCCCTGTCATGTGTGGGGACGTGCACGTGCTGTGTCAGGTTGACACTGTCCAGCATTTGTAGGAACTCTGAAGCAGAGTGGCATGAGGGGGTGTCAACATGAATGTTAATGTCACCGAGAATTACCATGTTTGCAGATGTAGTACACAGAGGGTGGTTAGGAGGTGAATGGTGCGCACAGCTCTTTTCTGTAGGATGGTTAATGGGTGTAATGAGCATTTATAATTATTTCCCCAGACTTCAACGCAGTACGTTAAATATGGTGAAACTAGTGAACAGTAGATAATGTGAAGTGATTTGTGATCCAGGACCTGCTTTGCTTTGTTTATTACTGAAATGCTCCTTGCCAATTTGGTTTGAATATGTTTGATATGTGATTTCCAATAATTTTTTTCGTCAATCGTGACACGAATACATTTGATTTCAAACACTTCCACCCCATCTATTTTTATCTGTACACATATATCTTTCCTACAATTTCCAAAGAGCATTATTTTGGTGACAATTTGTTGAAATCAAACCATATTTTAAGTCTAAACATTTCCTGCGTAATGTCCTCCTGCAGTTTATTTAAATTATCCCCAGAACAGAAAATATTTGTGTCATCGGCAAACAAAACTAATTTCAGTAACTTGGACACTTTACAATCCGTCATTGATATACAGTATAAATAATGTTGGCCCCCTGACCCCTGGGGGACACCACAAGCAATTTCCAAACACATTGAAGAGCAATCACCCAGTTTCACATACTGTTGTCTCTTATATAGATAACTTTTGATCCAGTCTAGTACTACTCCCCTGATGCCATACCTTTCCAATTTGTTGATTAATATATCATGGTTAATTGTGTCAAATGCTTTTTTTAGATCAATAAATACTCCAATTGCATATCGTTTTTTGTCTATGGCATTTGCGATTTCCTCTATTCTTTCTATTATTGCCAGTGACGTTGATCTGTTTGCTCTGAACCCATATTGGCTATCAGAGAGTTGTTGATGCGTATCTAAGAAAGCATTAACCTGTTGTTAAAACGTTTTTCGAGTACTTTGGATAATTGTGGGAGTAAAGAGACAGGTCTATATAGTTTGTGAAGTGGTGTTTGCTCCCTAGTTTTAGAGAGAGATATATATATATATATATATATATATATATATATATATATATATATATATATATATATATATATAGAGAGAGAGAGAGAGAGAGAGAGAGAGAGAGAGAGAGAGAGAGAGAGAGAGAGAGAGAGAGAGATAGAGAGATAGAGAGATAGAGAGATAGAGAGAGATATAGAGAGATAGCAAGAGGGAGGGATAGAGATATATAGAGAGATAAATAGAGATAAAGAGAGATAGAGAGAGAGAGATATAGAGAGAGAGATAGAGAGAGAGAGAGAGAGAGAGAGAGAGAGAGAGAGAGAGAGAGAGAGAGAGAGGGAGAGAGAGAGAGAAAGAGATAGAGAGATATAGATAGAGATAGAGAGATAGAGAGAGATAGAGAGAGAGAGAGATAGAGAGAGAGAGAGAGAGATAGAGAGAGAGAGAGAGAGAGAGAGAGAGAGAGTTAACACTTTAAGTGCCGAAAACGTGTTTAGGCGTCCTTCCCCGCCATGCTCAAGTTGCCGAGGACGCCGTAACTCGTCTTTAATATCAATATTTCAAAAATCTGTGATCGAAATCATATTTTTCCTCCGCAGCCCTGAGACACAGAGCTGGCCTCCTCTCAACCCTCTAGCGGTTCAAGAGCGCCATCTGGTGGCCGATCGGCAGAAGCGCCAAACAGGAAGTCATGTGGATGAAGTGCTGATTGTCCATATTACTTCCGGGCACTCTCTATAGGTCCCGGGACTCGATCTCGACACAATACATAGCGATCCGTTGCCAATAACTCGATAAACAACATGATTTGGACGTATATACTATTATACAACCTGGAAATAGATCGCGTATTTCTACATCCCATAATAGGAATATTTCAGTTCCACGCTCATCGTCCAACGGCGCGAGGAAGATACGGTAAGATTCAGCGTTATTTTTGAACGTGTTCGATATAAACTGCTCTGATGATCATATCACCCACACTAGATGAATGATATAACGCTGCCCACGGAATTATAAACGATCCCCCGCCCATCCGGTCATCATCAGATGATACGTAGAAACTTCTAGAAGTACGTCCAATTGAAATTTTTGATCTCGCACAGATTCCTACCAAACTGTATTTCATCATCAATATAATGCATTTGGGGCTATAAATCACGTTCTGGAGAAAGCTGCAGAAAGAGATGAAAACATACTTATACTTTAGACCATATTTTACTATGAATATGTGAATGAAAAAGTTTAACATTGCTACACAATGAACAATACATATAGGACCTTGAATGGGCCCTAATAATGGCAATCTAGCAATATAATTTAAAAAGTTATAGCCCTGCAAAGAAGGGGAACTTCTCCATAGACAAATAGAGATGGCAACGGATGGTATATCATGAATTTAGCCTTAGGCAATCAAAGTGTTAAGGAGGTATCCTGGAGATATCATATACTGTAGGAGACATAGGCAGGGACACATAGGGAGAGGTAATGTATGTGAAAGAAGGGATAGATAAACATTCAGAACACAACATCAGAACACAACATCGGAACACAACATCAGAACACAACATCAGAACACACAATACACAAGACAAGGATACACAGCAAAAGAGAGACCAGCGAGAAGAGGAAAAGAGAGTAGTAGGGGGGCTTCCCACTCTCCAAGGCATTTACAACAAGCGGTGCATGGGCAAGGCTAAGAGAATAATCAAAGACTCCAGCCACCCAAACAACTCTTTGAACTGCTGCGGTCAGGCAAGCGATACCGGAGTCTCATGGCAAGCACATAGAGACTCAGAAGGAGCTTCTATCCCCAGGCCATCAGGATGCTCAATGAACAATGAACAATAAGCAAACCATCAACACAACCACAGCACACATACACTCACTTAAATAAACAACACACTGTAGCACCCACTTTACCACTTTAGACACACGTTACACTTTATATTTATATTTATATTATTGGTAAAGAAATTGCACATCATTCTCATTCATTATTGCACCTCCTTATTGCACCTCACCACTACAAGGTGGCACCATAAGCTAAGCTATACCTCACCATTTTTGTACCAGCTGTACATACTGTATATATAGATACACTGAACAATTTTGTTGTTTACACTTGTTTACGTACTTGACTTCTTGACTTTCTATTTTATACTTATTATACTTATTTTATACTATCTTGTTATTATCTAGCACACTCTCAGGAGCAACACAGAAAGAAACATTTCATGCAAAGTATTCTGTATTCTGTATGAGAACTAATAAACAAACTTTAACTTGAACTAGTGAAGGAGAGAGAGAAAGAAAGAGAGAGAGGGGAGGAGGCTAAGTAAAAAGGAAATTAGCAAGAAAATGTGTATAGTAGTAAAAACATACTGCTGGCAAAGACTCGTGTGAATTGAAGAAGCCCTGGTATAATACTTGTGCTGTCTCACAAACTGCTACTTCCAGCCCAGACTTGATTTCCCTTGTCTAGGCAAAAACAAATTAAGAATTAGAACCCATTTGCAAGTTCCCATTTGCAGTGTCATTGAAGCCTTGTGTTTGATTTGAATGGTTCACATCGGGGGAGCCACTAAAAGATAGGAGCAAAATTCTTATCAAATATGACATGGAAAAGGGAGAGACAGGGGAAAAGACTCGGAGGACAACACTCAATCAAAGAGAGAGATGGAAGGAGGAGGAAGAGGAGAAATGGTAGCGGGAGACGTAAAAACAAAACATAAAACATGGACTCACATGGAACTCCCAAATCATTCTTTTCTTTGGACTCTGTGGACATCTGAAACAATGAACCTTGTGTAGGAGAGAGAGAAGGAGGGGTGGATGGATGGAGAGAATGAGGAACACACAATGGTATAAAAGTCAAACAAAATGGAGAAAACATACAAATAACTGAAATGAATGAGCCCCCTTCCCTTGACAGAGTGACATATATTTCTAGTCTTCCCTTGACATGGTGACATGTCTTTCTAGTCTTCCATTGACATGGTGACATGTCTTTCTAGTCTTCCATTGACATAATGAAAAATCTTTCTAGTCTTCCATTGACATGATGACATATATTTCTAGTCTTCCCTTGACATACAGTAGTGACATATCTTTCTAGTCTTCCCTTCTATAGCCTTCCATTGACATGATGACATAGACTTTCCATAGTCGCAATTATTCATAATTAGACAATAATATAGCATAATACGACTTTTTTTGGGGGGGGTGTAAAACCCCAAAAACCCAATTAACATCGGAGAGCTGATAATGGTTGAGTGCTGCTGACACGTATTCATCTTGTGCTGCTGCGGTGAATGAAAAACAAACGTAGACAGACGGCTAGTCTACACGGTATATTCTGTAAGTGCTGATACACAAAAGCCTACACTAAATCAGTTTGGGTCCTGAAGGGGAAACAAAATGCATGCGCAGAAAATGGGTCCCCGGAGCTGAAGTTTGAAAAAGCAGTGATGCACAGTCCAGTTAGTGCTGTGTCATGTTGAAAAAAAATCCATTTAGCAGGCGCAGACAGCCGGTCTGTGACTGGGAAGAACTGCTGACGTACTGATGTATAATTGAGATGCTGGTGTATAATTGATAAAGGCAGCGGGGAACATGGTGCAGCTTAAAAGCCTCCAGGGCTCCAAATTAACAGCATCCTGTCGTCCCGGGGCTATACAACTTTTTTTACTTTGGATGCACAGATTTGTCATCTGGGACCCTTCAGGGACGATAAGAGTAAAGTATTGTATTGTTGATGAGCCTGTGGTCTACTGTCGTTCAGCAAACTTCCACGAGAGCTGGCCATACTGCATTAAAAAACGGATCTTTAAATTTGGTGATTTGCAAAAATGTCTTCGTCACTGACGCTCAAACATGAAGCCAGTTGCGCAGCAGCAGCTGCTGTTAGGGCTGAGGCTGCTGAGGATACACCTCTTGACCCTCCGAATCTGCTACCATACAGTACATGATTGATTTGATAGTAATAAGGGTTACATTTGCTAATGGACCAGATCGCCTATCGATTAAGTAATTTTTCCATTAACACGGTTCAGAAAGCTAGCAAAAAGGTTACCAATGGGGAACAACCATTAATGATTTATAAGGGCTTCTAACAATGTTAGTGACCCAATTCACCCATTCACTCACACATTCATGCAAGGTGCCAACCTGCTCATCGGGAGCAATTAGCAATTAGCCTTAACACTTTCAATGCCAACGACGAGATAACTAGTTTGTTCATGCCGACCGTTCATTGCCAATGACGAGAGATCTTGCTTTTTTTTAATTAGTGATTTGAATTCATATTTCATCAATCTAGTCTCACGTTAGTGCTGCAAACTCTCTCTCTGAGGTCCATTGGGAAAATACCGCCCCCTATCGTCTCTCCCTGTTGTACTGCACCCTTTTGGAATGGATTGAATGAAACACATGGTAAAAAATAAATCCTGCTTCCTCATTTTACTTCTCGGGCAAGTCACCCGAGAGGATCGGATTCATTGTGGACCATCAGAACAGCGTGGAATACATATTTCCAGTACCCAGCGTTGGATCAAGAAACGCAATCGATATTTGGAATGGCGATCAGGAATTGGAATAATCTTTATGGAGAACATCTGATCTGAGGTAAGGAATCAATTTGACCAGTCTTAGGATAATCATACCTTTTTTCACAGAGATATCAACATGTGCCCTATGTGTGTGTGTGTGCGCTGATCAGGAAATGAGAGAATAGATTTTTTCAGCTCGCTTCTATAGCGTGCATACGTACACATCACATCGATAATCTAGCGTTTATTTGAAAACTATTCATAAATAGGCCGAAAAATTACAACGTTTTTTGTGTATTCCAGAATATTCCAGTAAAGGGTGATTATCACAGAATCTTTATATTTTCCTGAAACTTAAAAAAAACTAGCGTTTTTCAAAATGGTATAAAACGGAAATGAACCGATTAAAAAACAATCCGTTTCGACAATGTTGACTGCAAACAAGTCATTGATAAGACGGCCAGATTAGACACATAATTTAAGACATAGTTTATGCGTTTGCAAATATGAGAGCTCTATCATTGAAGTGGGTGGTGGCATTCAAGGGGGGGTAAGGCGCACCGCATGGCTGGCAATGAAAGTGCTTTTCTTTATCATAAATCGATATTATAATAAACCGTATTACATCCCCAATTATCATATCACGGGGTATCATTGGAAAGCCACACTCATTGGCTACAACCCTGTGCAAAGATTTTCGAGATCGCCAAATGATTGACGGAGCTAGAGCCCCGGGAGTCTGGGGTGGTAATGTGTACTTTTGCGTACTTTGGGGCATGCCTCACATATCTGCATGTAACTCGAAAACCGCTGAACGGACTGTGTCACCTGAAAGGGCAATCGACAGGCAACAAATAGGGCTTTAATTCTATCTATATATTGTATTAAAAGAAATGCACACCCGAGCCACTAGAGGTTGGCAAATTGGCATCGCAAATCGCCCTCATGAGGGCCCACATATTTTTACCGATGTTTTATACAATTGATCGGAAATACGAATTTATCAAAAAAATGCTAATTATATCTCTTTTATCGTAAAACCGCAAGGAAATGACTAAATCCATATTCAACCCTGCCATTGGAAAGATGAGCCTTTTACCTATCCATAGATGATTTGGCCATAATAAGGTCAAGGTCAAGTTCAAGGTCAAATATGAATTCATAATTAAAATCGATTATCATTTATTACTGTATCTACAAATCCTTCTGTTTAATCATCTTCCCTTTATTCATTTGCTTAGATTTTTTTTACACTTGATCTCAATAAGGTGGTGAATGAGCTCAATGAGCGAAATCTCTTACCCCGCAGATTTAACATGGTATTATTCACCGTCAAAGATGCAAAAATAAATCATGATTTATATTCTCCTTTCCTTAATTACAATTTACTCAAGCCTAGTAACAGACACAATACTTCTGACACTGGAAATACATACCCCCAGGCCCCCAGATGTTCCTAGATACCAAGAACATGCAAATTGACCTTGCAGAAGTGGAGCAATCTTCCATTTACTTAGGCATGTACCTTTAGGTGAAGTTTCTGAAAATAGGCCTACCACTTAACAGGTTAAGTGTCTTGCTAAAGGACTTTCCGATTACCAGAAGACCGCTCTACCTCCTGAGCCACTGTCCTTGTAGCACAGAGTTTTTCATAGTGATTCAGTGCGGTCCGTGCTCTGATTGTAACAAAGTGAGTGAGAGAGAGCGGGAGATAAATAGAGAGATGGAGAGAGAAAGCGAGAAAGTGTTTCCAGTGAAGATGTACAACAAGCAATGTTGTGATTTTTATTGTGTTTGGCCGCTTAGATCGGCTTGTAACAGAGTCTGTCAACAAATACAGCTGGCTCCAACTCTATTGGCAATTTGGTCAACAAGCACACAGTCTTTCTATTTAGTAATTTAGGACTATTTGGATTGAATCTCAATTAAATCTCAATCTTTATCTTTCTTATCTGTATTGAGTATCAGAATGAGTCTTGATCATTCAAAAATAAAATAAAATAAAATAAAATAAAATAAAATAAACATATTATTCTAATAATGTATACATCGGCGTGATTAAGATATTTTTTGGGACGGTTTTAGGATGGTGGTAAGAGAAGAAAAAGAATCGCAACATCACTTAATACGGACTGTATTGATCTACGTATTTGTGATGTGAAATAAATCTCGGCCTGGTCGGTACCGGGTTCAGATTTATTTCACATCATAAATAGATCAATACAGTCCGTATGAATTAATGTTGTGTTTCTTTTTCAAATGTAGCCAAGAGTAAAGACCCTAACCTTATCAAAACAGCAGTCAACGAGTATATTTTAAGCACTACGTGCTGCGTACTACGTACATTTACCAATGATTTTATGTGTTATTAGCGAAATATGAGTTTATAAAAATCTCTGCGCATTACATCGGAAACTGGATGATTTAGAAGCAAGGAAATAATGCCGTCATGAAATCGTTGTAGTGCTAAGAAAGAGGAGACCCAGGGCTTTCAATGGACGTCCACATTTCATAAAACTACTCTACCCAGCTCACACCAGCCGCTGTCAAAGCTGCAGCCGGCTGATGTGAAAAGAAAATATTGACGTTATTTTCGTGATTATATCTCACGGGTCAAAGAGACCTGAACTAAACGTTATTGCCATAAGATACAATAGATATTGTTTCTTTACCTTTCTGTGAACGTCTACAAAAAAACGCGTGAAAAGGGTGGAGCTATGGACATTATACAAAAGTAACTGTACTTACAGTAGATTTAATTCACAGACTTTGCTGCCCTGTAATGGGCGCCTGGTGGTACTAAATCCAGATTTAAAGCCATTGGCAAGAAGAGATTTGGCCCGATCCATAGATGTATGTCTTGGCCATAATAAGGTAATTTATAGGCCTGATATTCTATATTCATATTTCAAATATGTCCGGATGGCAAAATTCAGTACTGTTTTTACAAAAACCCCTGTAAATCTTCTGCCTTTTATTCATTTGCTTAGATTTTTAGTACACTTGAAAGATAAAAAATATATATATTATATTCTCCTTTCGTTCATTACAATTTACTCAAGCATTGTAACAGACACAATATTTCTGACACTGGGAATACATGCCCTGAGGTCCATATGTCCCTATATACCAAGAACATTAAAATGGACCTTGTAGATGTGGAGTAATCTTATCTTCTTCTTAACTAGTACAGGGCGTGGAGGTATTATAGCTGAAGTATGGTGGAAATTCGAATACCGTTCGAAAAATACTGTTTGTAAAAAAGTATCTACATCTCGGCATACCATGCTACACTATGGGGGTCTATATTGATGCGGGCACCTGGAATTAAATCAATTTAGTCATTCCTCAAACGGCACACACACTCAGACATAACAGAACGATTCTGAGTGACAACCTTCACCCCCTGATGTATTTTTTGGTGGGTGCAGTGAACTCCAGGACAACAGCTCCTCTAGAGAGAGAGGGCACAGTAGTTTGAAGATGACAATCACGTCAGCCATACCATACTGTACGCCAAAGCTTTCACAATCATCAGATACACCATTTGGGACATTTGTGGTTGAGTTGAGTCACCTGACGCAAGTTTATACACACTGCACTGTCACCGATATCATCTGAATGCTTCAGAAGAAGTTCAATATTGCGGCTGGGTGGCGCAGCGGACATTGCGCTCGTCACCAACGCAAGAGACACCGGGTTCGACTCCGGCTGTCGGCGTTGCCTCCGGCTTGGGCCAGGCGTCATACTAACTCAATTAGCAGAGTTAGCGGGTGGAAGTCGATGGGTGGTAATCTGGACGTTGTGGACAGCGACTCCTACAGGTCGGTTGGGGACGCCTGCAAAGCAGAGACAGGAAATGGCGGGGGTAGTGTGAGCCTCCCACACGTTACACCTCGCCAATGAGAGTCTGCGCTGGCAGGCGAAAAGATGTGACAGGCTGCCTCCTCGTGTATCGGAGGGGACACGTGATGCAAAGCTTCTATCCTCCCTACAACCGGCCAGTGGGGGGCATATGCGAGCAACGTTCAAGACAGGGGAGGGAAGAATTGGCACAGTGGAATTGGGATGGGAGAAAAATGAGGGCCCAGATGTACACTATATAGCTACATTCAAATTAATGGATAGCATGGTGTGATCATAGACCACCATGTTGAAGATCCTTTGTGCTTTTCAGGTCTTCATTATTTATTGCGGATACACAAAAACCGAAAAGAGGGATATAAGACAACATGGACATACAATAGAAGGTAAAACACTAAATGTATCCTTCTTAAATGTTGTCTCATTTACATCTAACAAAATGGCATCGCAGGAAAAGATGATTATTTTGTGACAGTGTATACAAACATTAAGAAAGAGAGGGGGGAAAAAAAGGGGGGATGGAGTGTGTGAGTGAAGCAGCACGCAAGAAAAAAGAGAGAAGGAAGAGCGGAGCTCCCAAAAGCAAAGGACAGCTCATCATTTGAGATGAGAGAAACCCAAATCCGACGCGTGCCACTCGATCAATAAGGCTGCGGCTACATCGATCCGTTGTGTCCTGTCCGTCTACCTCGGTTTTTAATTCATTTTCAACTAGGAGTATCCGTCTGTCGGACAGGGTCGGTGCTGTGTGTCCGTCTCCGCCAGATCAGTGTCCGTTTTGATGGACATGAAAAGTTCAGAGATGGTCCACTTTTGGAACCGACGGATACGTTACCATCCTCATTTATACATTCAGATCAAATATCAAATCCACATACACAGGATTGCAGCATCCTGTATGCCCGATAAGGGGTGGTTAGCACTGTTGCCTTGTGCCATAAAGGTCCTTGGTTTTAACCTGATTGGGGGGCCTTTCTGCATGGAGTTTGCAGGTTCTACCCGTGTCTGTGTGTGGGTGGGCTCCCTCTCTGGGGACCCCCGGATGCCTCCCACAACCAAAAGACATGCATGCAAGGTACAGGCCCTTGACCAAGCTACCGGCATTACAACTGGAGTTGGTCCCCGGGGCGCTTGTCTGTCGCTGCACACTGCATCGAAGTGGTTAGGATGGTGAAATCTTCCCACAGGATTAATGAAGTATAACTTCATTTAAATATACGAGCCCTTTTAGATCCATTCCCATGGCCCCACTGAGTTGATTCCATTTTTTGTTGCTGTGGACATCTCCAGTACCTTCTCATTCAACTTTTTTTTTAGTGTTCAGCTCAAACTAGTTTTAGGATGCCTACGGTACCACAGATGGAGGAAGAAAAAATCGAAATAAATCACTGCATGGCACTTTGTGTGTAGCTCGTTCTATGCGAGGATGACACTGTGTGTATCCTTATTAATTTCTTTCTTCTTTCTCTCCCTCTCCAGCGGAAGAGAGAGCAAGAGGACATGTTTTCAAAGACGACACAATAGAACCGGAGATAGGATCAACGTGTCTCAGAGATGGAGTAGGTAACCGGAAACTACTTGAAAATAAATGTATAAAATAA